>NC_058522.1:422991391-423294421 GCF_904849725.1 Hordeum vulgare subsp. vulgare | reverse complement strand
AAGAATTACGCTACTACTGAGGAATAATTTTTAGCGGTAGTGTTTGCTTGTGATAAGTTTAGGCCTTACATTGTTGATTCAAAAGTCATCATTCATACTGATCATGCTGCTATTAAGTATCTTATGGAAAATAAGGATGCCAAACCAAGGCTTATCGGATGGGTCCTTCTTCAAGAGTTTGATTTGCAGATTGTTGATAGGAAGGGAGCAGACAACCCTGTAGCAGACAACCTTTCCAGGATGGAGGACATACCAAATGACCCTATTCCGGTCAACGATAGTTTTCGTGATGAACAATTGGCTGTTTTGCAGGTGCAATCTAATTCCGATCCATGGTATGCAGATTATGCTAACTTTATTGTTGCAAAGTTTTTGCCTCCAGGTTTAACATTCCAGCAGAGGAAGAAGTTCTTCCACGATTTGAGGTATTACTTTTGGGATGACCCACATCTTTTTAGAGAAGGTGCGGATGGAATCTTGAGGAGATGCATACCGGAACATGTGCAGAAGGATATCTTGAGACAATGTCATAGTAGTGGGCGGTCCAAGAGACGTGCGCCTCCCTTGGAACAGGTGGCTGGCCTGGATAATTCCCGACGGCGCCGACATCTGTGGGGGCGAGGCGGCGACGTTGGGGGAAGGTGTGTCGGCACCGGCAAATGGGCGAAGGCGTCGACGTGGCGGAGGCGGGCGAGAGTGTGTTGTCGGTATGGGTGGGAGAGGATGACCAATGTGCCATCGACTAGCAGGCAAGGGGAAGAAGTAGGCGGGCGCCGCACGCGTCCATCTCTTGTCCGCGCTGATAACCCACAAGTATAGGGGATCAATTGTGGCCTTTCTCGATAAGTAAGAGTGTCGAACCCAACGAGGAGCTAAAGGTAGGACAAATATTCCCTCAAGTTCTATCGACCACCGATACAACTCTACGCACACTTTACGTTCGCTTTACCTAGAACAAGTATGAAACTAGAAGTACTTTGTAGGAGTGATAGGATAGGCTTGCAAGGAAGTAAAGAACATGTAAATAAAACTAGGGGCTGGTTAGATAAACAAACAAATACGTTAGTCTAACGAGTGTGGAAAAGTGGTGGTAGGAGTTGTTGAATTGTCCCTAAGCAATTGACTACGTTACTAGATCGATAGCAAGTATCATGTGAGAGAGGCCTCTGCTAGCATGTCATCCCTTATTTGGAATTCTATGCACTTATGATTGGAACTATTAGCAAGCGTCCGCAACTACTAACGTTCATTAAGGTAAAACTGAACCATAGCAATAAGATATATTGGTCCCCCTTCAATCCCATATGCATCAATTTCTATGCTAGGTTTGAAGCTTCTGTCACTCTAGCCTGCCAATACATAGTCCTATCAACATACAACTTACCCTATGGTGTGCTCCACGCGCGCTATCATATGATGGGCACCAAAGGACATCAACATAACCACAAGCAAATTAAACCAACCATAGCAATTCATCAATCACCGATAGGACAACGATAATCTACTCAGACATCATAGGATAGCAACACATCATTGGATAATAATATGTAGCATAAAGAACCATGTTCAAGTAGAGGGTACAACGGGTTGCGGGAGAGTGAACCGCTGAATATAGATGGGGGAAGATGATGGAGATGTTGGTGAAGATGATGGAGGTGTTGGTGTAGATCGCCATCACACGATGATGTCCCAGGCGGCGTTCCGGCGCCGCCGGGAGAGAGGGGGAGAGAGCCCCCCTCCTTCATATTCTTCCTTGACCTCCTCCATAGATGGGAGAAGGTTTTCCCCTCTGGTGCATGGTCTCCATGGCGGCGGAGGGGCGAGAGCCCCTCCGAGATTGGATCTCTCTCTCTGTGTCCTTCTGTTTCTGCGCTCAGAGATTCTACGTTTCACCATTTCTTAAATTCCTAGAGATCCATAACTCCAATTGGGCTGAAATTTTAACACGATTTTATTCCGGATATTATCTTTCTTGCGGCGAAAGAAGGGCTCCAACCGCCTTAAGGAGTGTCCACAAGCCTGCCTGCCGCCGCCGTACCTCCTGGTGGTGGCTACAGGGCTTGTGCCCCCCCCCGTGCATCGCCTCGCGTTGATTCTTCTTCCCAAAAATCATAAATATTCCAAAAAAAATCCTCGTAAGTTTTTATTATGTTTGGACTTCGTTTGGTATGGATATTCTGCGAAACAAAAAACATGCAACAAACAGGAACTAACACTAGGCACTCGATCAATATGTTAGTCCCAAAAATAGTATAAAAAGTTGCCCAAAGTATATGAAAGTTGTAGAATATTGGCATGAAACAATCAAAAATTATAGATACGACGGAGATGTATCAGCATCCCCAAGCTTAATTCCTTCTCATCCTAGGTAGGTAAATGATAAAAAAGTTAATTTTTGATGTGGAATGCTACCTAGCATAATCTTGATCATATAATCTAGTCATGGCATGAATACTAAAACACGAGTGATTCGAAGCAATAGTCTATCATTTGACATAAAGACAATACTATTTCAAGCATACTAACAAAGCAATCATGTCTTCTCGAAATATCATGGCCAAAAAAAGTTATCCCTGCAAAATCATATAGTCTGGCTATGCTCCATCTTCCCCACACAATGTATTTAAATCCTGCACAACCCCGATTTTAGCCAAGCAATTGTTTCATACTTTGGTGTTCTCAAACCTTTTCAACTTTCACGCAATACATGAGCGTGAGCCATGGACATAGCACTATAGGTGGAATAGAATATGGTGGTTGTGGAGAAGACAAAAAGGAGGAGATAGTCTCACATCAACTAGGCGTATCAATGGGCTATGGAGATGTCCATCAATAGATATCAATGTGAGTGAGTAGGGATTGCCATGCAACAGATGCACAAGAGCTATAAGTGTATGAAAGCTCACAGAAGAAACTAGTGGGTGTGCACCCAACTTGCTTGCTCACGAAGACCTAGGGCAGTTTTGAGGAAGCCCATCATTGGAATATACAAACCAAGTTATATAATGAAAATTTCCCACTAGTATATGGAAGTGACAACATAGGAGACTCTCTGTCATGAAGATCATAGTGCTATCTGATGCACAAGTGTGGAAAGAGGATAGTAGCAATTGTCCCTTCTCTCTTTTCTCTCATTTTTTTTGTGGGCTCTTTGGCCTCTTTTTTTATTTTTATTATTATTTTGGTGGGCATATTTGGCCTCTTTTTGTAAATGGGCTTCGCTGGCCTCTTTTATTTCATCACATGGGACAATGCTCTATTAATAATGATCATCACACTTACAACTCAATACTTAGAGCAATAACGACTCTATATGAAATGCCTTCGGTAGTGTACCGTGACAATGATCTAGCACAGCAATGACATCAAAAAATGGACAAGCCATGGAAACATCATGCTAGCTATCTTTTGATCATGCAATGGCAATATGGAAGTGGTGGCACATGTCATGAGACAGAACGGTGGTAGTTGCATGGCAATATATCTCGGAATGGCTATGAAAATGCCATAATAGGTAGGTATGGTGGCTGTTTTGAGGGAGGCTATATGGTGGGTGTAATGCACCGGCGAAAGTTGCGCGGTACTAGAGAGGCTAGCAATGGTGGAAGGGTGAGAGTGCGTATAATCCATGGACTCAACATTAGTCATAAAGAACTCAGATACTTATTGCAAAAGTCTATTAGTCATCGAAACAAGGTATTACACGCATGCTCCTAGGGGAAAGGTTGGTAGGAGTTAACCATCGCACGATCCCGACATCCACACAAAGCATGACAATCAATAAATAAATCATGCTCCGACTTCATCACATAACGGTTCACCATACGTGCATGCTACGGGAATCACAAACCTTAACACAAGTATTTCTAAAAAAACACAATTACTCACTAGCATGACTCTAATATCACATATTCATGTCGCAAAACTATTGCAAGGAATCAAACATATCATATTCAGTGATCTACAAGTTTTATGTAGGATTTTATGACTAACCATGTAAATGGACAACTCCTGTTAACTCTCTAAATAGGTATAAGTGAAGCATGAGAGTTTAATTCTTTCTACAAAAGATATGTCCCGCTCTAACAAATATAAGTGAAGCAAAAGAGCATTCTACAAATGGCGGTTTTCTATGTGTAGGGAAACAGGCAATCCAAACTTCAAAAGATATAAGTGAAGCACAAGAAGCATTCTATAAAGCCAACCAAGGACTATCTCATACCAGCATGGTACATAAAAGAAAAAAGAAGAATTAAAAAAAAACGCTCCAACCATTTGCACATATCATGTGACGAATTAAAATATATCTTCGAGTAAAATTACCGATAGATTGTAGACGAAAGAGGGGATGCCTTCTGGGGCATCCCCAAGCTTAGACGCTTGAGTCTTCCTTGAATATTACCTTGGGGTGACTCAGGCATCCCCAAGCTTAGGCTCTTGCCTCTCCTTATTCCTTCATCCATCGTGCTCTCACCCAAAACTTGAAAACTTCAATCACACAAAACTCAACAAAACTTCGTGAGATCCGTTAGTATAATAAAATAAATCACCACTTCAAGTACTATTATGAACTCATTCTGAATTCATATAAGCATTATATCTACTGTAATCCAACTTCACCATGGTTCATACCCCCCCATACTACCCATAAATTCATCAGAATAAGAGAACAATGCATAGAAAACAGAATCTGTCAAAATAGAACGGTCTGTAGCAATCTGTATATTCCCTATACTTCTGATATCTCAAAAAATCTGAAAAATTACGAACGTCTGGAAAATTTTCACATCAATCAGAAGAAAAAACAATCAACTCAAAAACTCTTCCAGAATAAAAATGAAAATTAATTTCGTGAGCAGAAAGTTTCTGTCTTTTCTCAGCATGATCAAACAACTATCACCCAAACTAATCGTAAAGGCTTTGCTTGGCACATTATTTTAAAAACACAAAGGAATTGTACAAGGGGATAATTATTTTTGTGAGAAACTTCCATGAAAAATTCTACATTGTTTCCATGAGCATGAACACAAGTGTTCAAGGTCGACCCTCACTTCCACAATGCATCACCTTTCAATCGCTTCTCTTTTTGAAAAAGTTTTAAGTTCCCCTCTATGTTTTTTTTGTTTTTAAACTAAATAAAAGCACTCAACAGAAATAAATGACTCTCTAAAACTTCCAGGTTGTCTCCCAGGCAGCGCTTTCTTTAAAGCCATTAAGCTAGGCATAAAGTGCTCAAGTAATGGATCCACCCGGATCCCAAGGTATATCAAAGCCAATTTTAATTAGCAATGATTTGTAATTTAGTAGTGAGCACAAGGTAACATATATCATGCAATGACGAAGGCTAACTCTCTTCCTATGCATTGGCATGTCATAAAAGAACAATTCATGCACATCGAGTAAAGGCCAATACATAGCATAAGCAGTTTCTTGCAATTTTATCGTATTGGAAACATAGAGAGGTGGAGATGTAGTTCCTCTCTCATAATAATTACAAGTAGGAGCAGCAAGCACATGCATATTATATTCATAAAAATCATCATGTGTAACATAAGGAACTATATCTAGCTCATCTTCATAAGCATCATTCATATTGGCATCATGGCCACAACCGTAGCAAGCATCAAGTTCATCAAAAAGGGATATTTCAAACGAATCCAAGGGATCATAGCATTCATCTTTCGGTAAGAACGAAGGGAAATTAAATAATGTATGAGTAGAAGAGTTACTCTCATTAGAAGGTGGACACGGGTAGCTAGTCCGTTCTTCCTCCTTTTGTTCTTCGCTATCCTCGTCATCTTTTTCATCTACTGAGCTCACAATTTCAGCAATTTCTTCTTCCATAGTTTCCTGCAAAATAATAGTCTCTTCTTGGGCAGCATACGATTTCTCCTTAAATCGTTCAATATGGGCATTATATTCATAATTAGTATAACAATAACGAAGCATAGCCAAATTTTCAGATCGGTAAGGAGCATCATCATTATCATCATACCCTTTAAACAGAGCCTCAATTTCATAAGCACCCATAAAAGCAACAAACTCTTCTATTTGATCCACATCATAGTAATCATATATACCATTAGCATAAGAAGACAAGGTTCTATGATCATTAAACTGATAAGAAAAGGGAAGGTGTGGAGCCTTCATCCTAGAGCAACAAGTAACACCATGTCTCTTGCATAGTTCCCAAGCATACCGTTTCAACAAATGGATTTTATCCCATAAAAGTTTCCCTTTTTGAGTCAAGCGATAATCCCTAAAGTATTCACGTTGATCCAACGTGTATCCCATTATATAATTGAATGGGGCTTTCTCAGGATTATTAATGAAGTATATAATATTTTCCACGTAACGAGCATCGAGGGTTTTAGGAGGTTCCCCATCTCCATGAGTAGCAAGTACACCTAATTTTTTTGGTATTTCGTGTTCAATATCCATAACTAAAGATAGAGAACAACTTAGAACAGCAAATAAATCTACTTAGTGATAAAGCAAACAAGCACACACGAGAATATTCACCCCACGCTATCTCTCCCCGGCAACGGCGCCAGAAAAAGGTCTTGATAACCCACAAGTATAGGGGATCAATTGTAGCCTTTCTCGATAAGTACGAGTGTCGAACCTAATGAGGAGCTAAAGGTAGGACAAATATTCCCTCAAGTTCTATCGACCACCGATACAACTCTACGCACACTTTACGTTCGCTTTACCTAGAACAAGTATGAAACTAGAAGTACTTTTGTAGGAGTGATAGGATAGGCTTGCAAGAAAGTAAAGAACACGTAAATAAAACTAGGGGCTGGTTCGATAAAGAAACAAATACGTTAGTCTAACGAGTGTGGAAAAGTGGTGGTAGGAGTTGTGGAATTGTCCCTAAGCAATTGACTACGTTACTAGATCGATAGCAAGTATCATGTAGGAGAGGCCTCTGCTAGCATGTCATCCCTTACTTGGAATTCTATGCACTTATGATTGGAACTATTAGCAAGCGTCCGCAACTACTAACGTTCATTAAGGTAAAACCGAACCATAGCAATAAGATATATTGGTCCCCCTTCAATCCCATATGCATCAATTTCTATGCTAGGTTTGAAGCTTGTGTCACTCTAGCCTGCCAATACATAGTCCTATCAACATACAACTTACCCTATGGTGTGATCCACGTGCGCTATCATATGATGGGCACCAAAGGACAGCAACATAACCACAAGCAAATTAAACCAACCATAGCAATTCATCAATCACCGATAGGACAATGATAATCTACTCAGACATCATAGGATAGCAACACATCATTGGATAATAATATGTAGCATAAAGCACCATATTCAAGTAGAGGGTACAACGCGTTGTGGGAGAGTGAACCGCTGAATATAGATGGGGGAAGCTGATGGAGATTTTGGTGAAGATGACGGAGGTGTTGGTGTAGATCGCCGTCACACGATGATGTCCCGGGCGGCGTTCCGGCGCCGCCGGGAGAGAGAGGGAGAGAGCCCCCCTCCTTATTCTTCTTCCTTGACCTCCTCCCTAGATGGGAGAAGGGTTTCCCCTCTGGTCATGGTCTCCATGGCGGCGGAGGGGCGAGAGCCCCTCCGAGATTGGATCTCTCTCTCTGTGTCCTTCTGTTTCTGCGCTCCGAGATTCTGCGTTTCACCGTTTCTTAAATTTCTGGAGATCCGTAACTCCGATTGGGCTGAAATTTTAACACGATTTTCTTCTGGATATTATCTTTCTTGCGGCGAAAGAAGGGCTCCAACCGTCGTAAGGAGTGGCCACAAGCCTACCAGCTGTCGCCGTACCTCCTGGTGGCGGCTACACGGCTTGCGGGCCCCCCGTGCATCGCCTCGTGTTGATTCTTCTTCCCAAAAATCATAAATATTCCAAAAAAATCCCCGTAAGTTTTTATTACGTTTGGACTTCGTTTGGTATGGATATTCTGCGAAACAAAAAACATGCAACAAACAAGAACTAACACTAGGCACTGGATCAATATGTTAGTCCCAAAAATAGTATAAAAAGTTGCCAAAAGTATATGAAACTTGTAGAATATTGGCATAAAACAATCAAAAATTATAGATACGACGGAGACGTATGACGCGCCGACGCAAATCAGGCTAAAAAATGGGACGGAAATGGGTCGGCAGGCAGACGAAAAGTGGACGCGCGTCTGTTTGGGTCGGTGTGTTGGGCCGACTTTTCTATCGGCCGCGAATCAAATGGACGCACGCGAACGGAATGGATAGGCTTGTTGGAGTTGCTCTAATGAAGCTGCGTTGGAGCACTGTTGCACCAGGCTGTGCTACGATGAGGGTCTAATGAAGCATCGCCAGGGTTGTCGATGTTGCAATGGAGGTTTGTCGGAGCATCGTTGGGTCGCTGGTCCTGCAGTGGAGCGAGAAAGAGAGCATCGTGGACAACAACTTTGCAGAAGCGGGGCAGTAGTAGCATGCGCTTATTTATTTATTTTGAAATGGAGGCAAAAGCTTTGCCTCATCTCATTAATTAATAAGAGAATTGGATGGTTGATAAACGGAAAATAGGGCAAAAATCGTTACAAGACGTCCAAACAGGACACACGGGGCGACGTGGCAACTCACATAAGAACGCGCTCACCTCGTCGAGGAGAGAACACCGTCGATGCTGCAACCCGGTGTCATCGCCATCACGCCTACACAAGGGCGACTCCGGCTCCGCCATCGACAACCATCAATATAGCCCTCACCGCACGCAAACGCCGAGGCCCATGCCGGCCAATGCCAAACAGTCAACAGCACGCGCCAACTACCAGGTAGTTACAACTCTGTCGACGAGCATTGCAAGAGAAAAGCACCGAGCCTGCACCGAGACAGCGCCAGAACTGACCACCCGCCTCATGTCATCGTCGCCGCAAGGGCCCCTCCTCAACAACTTCGAGTCCAGAAAGACAAAGTGAGGCACATCCACCCCTCGAACACGCCGGATGAGACCGACTACCAAAACTCAGCAGCAAACCAACTCCGCTCGAAGCGGCCATCGTTACCACACAAGAAGTCACGCCAACCATCCACATCGTCAGTCGGGCACCTGCCGACCATGATGTTGTGCATGTCCAGCTCCGGCAAAGCACGAGGGAGACCGATGACCCTCAAGGTAACGCCCCAAGGGGGTAGCAACGTGGGAGAGCGACACCGTCACCCGACTCACTTTGGAGTCTTAGGCTTTCGCCCAATGTCCATGCTCTGAAGGTGCTGGGCGAGGAGAGGCTCCATAACGACCCCCATGGAGGAAAATGACATCCACGGACGCCGTGCCGTCTAGGCTTTCGCCTGGAGCCACCTCGCCGAGCACCCCCACGCAACCGGCGGTGCAACTCCACCGGTCCGCAAGCCCATTGTCCCACACACCTCCTACGAGACGACGGCGCCACCGCCACACAGGAGCCACCAATTTCATTGCCAGCAAACACCGGCGTGCGGACACGCCGTCGTACCTTCACCATGGCACACCCCCACACCAACCACCACTATCAACAAAGGCTGTTTGCGACGGCCGACCCTCGCTGCCTCCGCCCGCGCCGCCCGTGAGCCGACAACCAAAGGAGCAGCCCGCCAATATCTCGAACAGGGAGCTGCCACCCCGATGCACCGCCCTCATCGCCGCAACCACAGATCCACAAGCCAAGGGAGGATCCTCTGGCACCGCAGCATCACCGCCTGGAGCAGCGGAGCAGCACCGCCCCCACGCTCGAGAACGACGACCGAGGGGTCCCGCCCCGCCGTGCCGCCAGGGCTTTGCCCCGCGACGCCTCCGGCGGCGACGAAAGGAGAGGAAGGCGCAGGGGGCTTGCTCGAGCCCGCAAAGACGCCTCGGTGCGGCCCGGCGTGACCGCGTAGGAGCGGGATCGGGAGAGGAGGAGGGCCCGACTCGAGCCCCTCAGCGGGCAGAAAGACGGCGCCGGACTTCGGGATGGATGGAGGCAACATGCACTTATGGTGGAGAGGCTCGGAGATTGTGATGCGGGATCCGTGGAGAGAAAAGCAAATGGTTGTAATGGATTGCATTTAACGACCACGGAGGTGATTTATGTTTATGCTCGAATCAGTCGGATGATTTGTAGCACACGTATTTGTTTTTTTATAGCTGCCTTTGATTAGATGTCTATAAAACTTTAATGATTTGATACATTGTTGTCTTTCCGTTTGTGCAATTGAATGGAAAAAAGGGAATGCCCGGTTGGAAAAAATATCATGCTCAAGTTTCCTAAAAAAGTCAAAACACTGAATTTTGTCAAAACTGGTGTGCGAACAGAGCAGGTGAGGGGCCTCTTTCGCGGAACCATCACCGGCTAACTGGGCCACTACTCTACAAGTACCGGGCCCTTTGGTCGCTGCCCAGCCGCAGCCGGCACCATTCACCCCGCTTTCTGCACCACAGTACAGTAGCTTCGGTCCGGTCATCGTCACCGCTGACGAGTGTCTCGCTTTGCGAGGAGCGCGTGGCATCAGCCCGGCGCAGCTAAACAAACCACTGAACCCGACGAGCGACAAGTTTCGAGCAAGAGCTCATCCATATCCCCCATTTCCCCCTCTACCCAAGAGACCAACAACGATGGCCTCGGAGCCGGCGGTCGTCCACAGCGGCGGGTGCCACTGCCGGCGCGTGCGGTGGCAGGTGGAGGCGCCGGCGAGCGTGGTGGCGTGGATCTGCAACTGCTCCGACTGCTCCATGCGGGGGAACACCCATTTCGTCGTGCCCAAGGACAAGTTCGCGCTCCAGGCCGGCGCCGCCGAGTTCCTCACCACCTACACCTTCGGCACCCACACGGCCAAGCACACCTTCTGCAAGGTGTGCGGGATCACCTCGTTCTACATCCCGAGGTCCAACCCCGACGGCTTCGCCGTCACCGCGGCCTGCATCGACCCCGGCACCCTGGCGCACGTCGAGTACAGGAAGGCGGACGGGAGGAACTGGGAGGACTGGATCGAGGGGAGCGGCATCTCCGAGTTCTCCAAGCCCGCGGCAGCCGAGTAGGACCTGCCATGGCCTGTGTGCGGTTCAGGATTTCAGGTCAGTTTGGTTCGTGGCTGCGGGCTGAAATTCTTCTCCTTGTTAGCGAAAAGTATGTGAGAATAAACGTGGATATGGTAGTCTGAATTCTTCTCCTTGTTAGTGAAAAGTTTGGTTGGTGGTTGCTGGATGAATTCTGCGTTGTGCTTAATGGATGTCTAGACTCCGTGTTGCAATGCTTCATTCAGTAGCCATGGGATGAGACTGAGCCTATAGCCCTATACATATCCACTGTGTGTAAAATTTCAGGAAGTGGACATTCAGAGAACAATAACAGTTTTAGTTGTGCTTACCTTCTCTAGGGAGAGAGAGAGAGAGAGAGAGAGAGAGAGAGAGAGAGGCTATTGCGATAGTGGCTTACCTTCCCTGATGATTGTTAATGCACACGAGAAGCAGAGTTCTTCAATTGACTGAAAACAAGTGTCACTACAAAGTACGCTCAAGTGCTCAACAACGCAAAGGGAAGGGAAATGAACATACAAATACTACTACTAGTTTGGCCAACAGGTTACCATCACTCTCCAACATACTCCGTAGCTTAAAACACGTTCTTATATTATGGGACGGAGGAAGTAGAAGTTTACATGAATACAGATGAGCTCGGGAGATGCTGCAATATCTGTAATAGATCCACGAGACATGCCGAGACTCTGCCAAAGATGCTTCGTTGCCCTCCAAGCTTGAGGCTCTTCAGCGCGGTGTTCTGCCGGTCATCCACGGCTTCTCCAGCAAAAGACGGCTCTCGGGCATATTTGGGAGCAGCGGATGAAGATGAAGGCCATGGCAAATGGATGCCAAGTTTAATTGGTACGAGGTTGGCTCTCAGATGGTACAATGGATCAGCTTGAGAGGGGGCATTAATCTTTTTGTAGACTTGCTGGAAGGGATCGCCTTAGCATATTCTTTCAGCACCAAATTTGCTGAGTCCCTTTAGGCTTTAGCCCTGCCCTTTATGCTTCACAAAGCAGATGGTGATCTAGTGCAAGTTTTGTTGGTTTTGTCGCCCAGTGTAGAACTTGTGGGTGACTGAAAAAGGAAGTAATCTACACTTCTTTACACAGGATTATTGGCACTTGTTCATACGGGCCCTATGCAGTTGGTCCCGGTCATCAAAACGCACTATATGGCTGTGCAAACATTAAGCATGTTGTCAACCAAGAACATAGTGTTTGCAAATTGTTCATTTCCATCTTGCAGTAACAAAAGAGTGATATGCCGCAGGTATAAAATGTTGAACATTTTGCATTGTCAATCGAATCTAAACGCCAGTGGCCTTAAGATCAAGACTGTTCTGTGGCTAACACACTTTTAAGAGCAAGTACAATAGAGCTGGTTATAAAAAATAAAGTAGTATATTTTGCTTAGTTAGAGGAAAGAGAAGGGGAGAGAGAAGGTAACCGGCTCTTAGTTGGTCACCCAACCTATGCCGCCCGAGGCGATCGGCTAGGCGATCTGTGAGATCGCCGGCAGGGAGCGTTGCGGGGAGACCAGGACAGATCTTTCTGCGGCATCTCTCTTGTCTACCGCTGATGGCGCATCTCATCGGAGATGGGAGATTTCCTACATGGACAATGCTCTGGTTTCAAGAACCGAACGTCGTGGATTCATCTACCTCCACCAGGATTCGCGCTGGATTACGGTGAGAGATGATGAACATGACATCTTGGCAGGAACTTATCTGCAACAACATGAGATCCCCAAGGAGGGGGACGAGCTGGAGATCGATGGATTCCGTGTGTCCGTGCGGAGCCCATGGTCACCGAGAAAGATCGACAACGAGCCGGCCACGGTATGCGATCTTACCATCAAATCTACTCGCGATGGATTCCGTGTGTCCGTGCGGAGCCCATGGTCACCGAGAAAGATCGACAATGAGCCGGCCACGGTATGCGACCTTACCATCAAATCTACTCGGGTTGGAGGTCGTTTCAGGGTCTTGGTTGACCAGGATGAAGAAGATGAAGATGGGGAAGAGATGGATAGCCCTTCTTTTGATGATCACGCGAGGTACAAACCCAACTCGATGATGCCGGCTACGATCATTCATGGTAGCAAGTCTGCATCGGACATTCAGATGGTGAAGAAGAAGATGGGAACGACTAAGGGGGTTAAACCATGGATCGGCCCGATCCCTAAGGTAAATCTCCAACCTTGTACTCTTTCCTATTTCTTCAATCAAAATTACTGGAATCCTGTCAAAAAAGAAGAAGAAGAAACGATGCCACGCCGCTCAGCCGCGTGATTCCAGGAGAATTTTTTTGAATTCCTTGGGCGTCGTTTGCGGGCCTGAGGAGACACTTTCAGGTTTGGGTTTCGTGGAACCTGGGTATGTGGCCGAGGATCAAGCCCAAGCCCGTGTCGATATTCCTTCATGCGATACCGATGTAGCATTGGGGTCTTTGGACCAGGCCAAAGCCCATGCTACTGTCGTTGCCCATCCATGCAGTATCGTCGTACAGCACGAGACTTATCTCCTGCCGCCAGGGACTAGGGTTCCTAAGCGACCAAAGCAAGGCTTCCCTTCGTTGAAATCGGGAAGGGCAGCACGTATACTCCCCATCGGGGTTTCTTCGGAGGCCATGGCAGGACAGGGTCATCGCCATCAACCGCCACCAGCGCAGCCTCCAACGCGCCTGACGGGGCAGGGGAATCGCCCTTCCCAGCAGTCTGGTAGGACGGCGCCTTCTGCTGCATCGGCTGGCGCTCAAGCATTGGCCGAGGCCAACAGACAGCAGCCGCGTGGACTTTGGGGCGATGATGGTGTCAACGCCTATGGGGATGGTCAGCACCGAGGGTCTTCCTCCTCGAGCGGTGGGCGTGGCTACGCATGGCAGAATAATGGAGGAGGTGGCAATGGGTTCAATGCACCGCGTGGCAAATTTGTGCCGGGGATATCAGGTCCTCCAAATCCGAAGAGAGGAAGATTCAGACAGAACTGGGGTGGTCGAGGGGGAGGAAGGAAGCTGAAGCCCCCTTTACCTCCTCAGGATGTACCAGTGGAAAAAGATGAACCCAACAAGGCACCGACAAAGGAGGCGGACAAGGATTCCAGTCTCATCCAGGCTCATGGCAATGTGGCTGATCCTATTCCAGTCGATAAGAACACTGCTATTGGCAAGGGGTAAGGAGGTGATAGACCCTCCAAATGGGCGCGCAAGAAGGAGAAAATGACATGCTATCGGTGCAGTGAGACGGGGCACTTTGTCTCCGAATGTAAGGCCGAGCTTTGTGTGTTTTGCTTGAAGCCCAAGCATGGCACAACTAAGTGCCCTCTTACGATTGGACAAATGCCGGTGGTGACCACATATGGTGTTTGTTGTCAGGAACTGATGTTCTTTGAGTCGCCGGCTGCTACGGCAACGGTTCACACACCGGATGCAGGTTTCACTGGTACTGTTACCGTGTCACGTGGAAATATGACTGTTGAGCAGGTGGTGCAGCAGCTAAGGGAGCTGGTATCCTCGACATTCAGGTGGGAACCAGTTTTGATTGCAGAAAATGTACTCAAGGTGGTTTTCCCTACCAAAGAGAATTTGGCTCGTCTGCTCAAGTTTGGCATGTGCAGAGTGCCTAGCACTAATTGTGTGCTTGAGTTTGATGCTTGTAAGAGCGAGGAGCCACAAGGAGTGCCTCTACCTCAGATTTGGGTTCGCTTCACGGGAGCTTCGTCCAGGGCGATCAATGACTTTTTGGTTACTTGGAGCTTGGGGTCGCTCATTAGCAAAACAGAGGAAGTGGACATGGTGTTCACTAGAGCTAAAGGTGTTGCGAGGGTGCTGGTTAGTGTGATTGATATTGAGCTAGTTCCGGATGAGGTTGTATGGACTCATGCGGGAATGCGATATACTCTCCAGCTCGAGATTGAGAGTCCTCTGTTGTTCGATGAGGGTGTGACAGACAAGGACGTCCATATGACGGATGGAGATGATGTTGTTGGTTCAAGGGAGTCAGAAAAACATCATCAACCGTCTGTGAACACTAAGGAGCCGAACCACACACTGTCTTCGCCTAATACAGGTGCAGGGGGTAGCCGCTCGGCTAATGCACCTATGGACGAGCTGAGGTTTGGTTCCTTCGAACCCGCTTCCACGCCAGCTAGGGTTGGAGGAGCACGTGGGGCGGCGGACAAAGAGGGCCTGCTTCAGTCTAGGCTACCAAGGTTCCCAGGGAAGAACCCACGGGGTAAGGCTGATCTTACTATTTCGCAACCTAAGCAGGTGCTACCGACTGTGTCACTTGGGGAGTATCTGGCTGGAGCTAGAACGGTTGGCAACATGGCGCTGGATGGTGGTTGCAACTCCAATACTTTCGATCCTGACGAAAGAATAGTGGACAACTTGGTGCTGGATGGAGGTGTGCAGTCCAGCCCTCTCTCTCCTAAGACTAATGCTTCGGTCCTAGTGGATGGATTGGAACTGGTGTCGAAGGTGGACATAGATAGTGCACAAGTGGCGGCAACCAAGCAAGGTATTGCACAGTTCTCTGTTGACGGAGTTATAGCATTTGGCGGTATTCTGAATCCGATGACTCCGGATAGAAGGTCTAGTCAGCGGATCCAGACTCAGCCAGATGCGGACGACTTGCAGATGGGTTGTGCAATGCAGGCTGCAAAAGTGAAGGATGCTAAAAATTCGACAGGTATGTCAATTAACACAGACCATTCCATTCCTCATTTTTCACCGCATGAAATTATAGATAATGTTGTTTCTGTTGGGGTTACCTTGGGTAACACGAGTAAAGAAGTTTCAAAATCTATTAATGACCTACTGGACTTAGAAGTCGATAGGGCTTTAGATATTATTCGGAACTTAGCTGTAGGGCAACCAATGAACGATTCTGAGATCACTAAACTGGGGGGCTGAATTTGCTTTGTGAGAATCTAGCCCCAATGGATGCTCTAGAGGAGGGAGATGATGATCTTCATGATCAATGCTTACCCAATGGGCAGTTTTGTGATGTTGGCATAGAAATACCTGGTTATATGGACCAGGTGTTTGCTTCTGAAAAAACCAAAACGAACTTGGAAATGGAAAGTGTATCTGGTTTCTACACTGCGTAGAAGTGCTAGATCTAAGACTGCAAAAAAATTCCATGATGAAACATGAGAGGAATTTTTGGAATAGCAGAGGTCTGAGAGACTTGGCTAAAATTAGGTTCCTAGCAGAGGTGACTTTAGAGCACAGTCTTGATTTTATCGCGCTAATGGAGACAGGGCGAGATAGTTTCACATCATAGTTCCTAAGCTCTTTATCAGCAAGAGTTGGTTTCGACTCGCACTGTCTCCCTCCAAGAGGAAGGTCCGGTGGGATCTTACTTGGAGTCCGATGCGAAACCCTTCAAGTGCGAGAAGTGGTGTTAGGGGAGTTTACGGTCAAATTTAGGATTCGACCTAAGGGAGATGGGTTTCAATGGGCTCTTGTTGCTGTTTATGGTGCAACCCAGACGGAGCATAAACCCGACTTTCTTGCTGATCTGGTTAGGATTTGTGACGAGAAATTACCATTGTTGGTAGGGGGTGACTTCAATATCATCAGGCGTGCTGATGAAAAAAAACAATGATAATTTCGATGGCAAATGGCCATTTATGTTCAACAGAATCATAGAGCCTGGACCTCAGGAAGATTGATCTCTCAGGTAGGAAATATACCTGGGCTAATTCTCTACAAAATCAGACTTTTGAAAAGTTGGACAGGGTGCTTACTAGCATTGATTGGGAACAGAAGTTCCCGCTAGTAACGGTACGAGCACTTCAAAGGGCAATATCTGACCACACTCCACTTTTGCTAGACTCTGGTAATGCCACTCATATGGGGGAAAAAGATGGTTTCTCCTTTGAATCTAGTTGGTTCACACGTGAGGGCTTTATGAACATGATTGATAGGGAATGGAACAAGGAAGTGGGTGGGAATTCAAACGTGGACAGATGACAAAACAAGATCCGACATCTTAGACAATTTTTACGAGGTTGGGCTAAGAATGTCTTTGGGATTTATAAGGATGAGCAAGACAGACTTCTCAAACTTATAGATGATCTGGATCGTAAGGCAGAGACCTGTGTGTTGGATGAAAACGAACGGTCTTCAAAGAACGAGGCTGGACAAAGAGTACGAGTCCTCCTTAGAGAGGAGGAAATGAAATGGGCACTTAGAGCCAAAGTAAGGGCAATCGTCCATGGGGACAATAACACCAGATTTTTCCACTTAATTGCAAATGGCAAACATAGGAAAAAGAGGATTCTGCAGCTTGAGTAGGATGAGGGTACAATAGTAGGTCATGAGAATCTAAAATTGTATATCTCGAACTATTAGAAACAGTTGTTTGGTGCTCCAGATCATAGTTTTGTGTCTATGTATGAGCATCGGGTAGAGGATATTACTCAAGTCGGAGAGGCCGATAATGAGAGTTTATCCGCTCCATTTTTGGAGAAAGAGGTGTTACAGGCTATTGAGGGTATGAGGAACGGAAAAGCTCCCGGTCCAGATGGGTTTCCGGCTGAGTTTTATAAGAAGTGTCGGCATATTATCAAGAAAGACCTGATGTCAATGTTTCATGATCTGTTTTGTGGACACTTACAACTCTTTCACCTGAATTTTGGTACCATTACGTTGTTACCAAAGAAGGAGGGTGCTACGCGGATTGAACAATTTCGTCCTATTTGTGTGTTAAACGTTAGCTTCAAAATTTTCACGAAGGTGGGAACGGATAGGCTAACTAAGATGGCCCATTCGATGGTGCAATATACGCAGACGACCTTTATGCCTGGACATAACATTCTAGAACGGGTCGTGGTCTTACATGAGACTTTGCATGAGATGCACTCCAAGAAACTTGATGGAGTGATATTCAAAGTAGATTTTGAAAAATCATACGACAAAGTGAAATGGTCTTTTCTACAACAAACCCTATGTATGAAGGGGTTTGGTGAGATATGGCGCAAGCATATCGACTTTTTTTATAAAAAAAGGAAGTGTCGGTATTAAAGTAAATGATGATGTGGGTCATTTCTTTCAGACACTGAAGGGTCTTAGACAAGGTGACCCTATGTTTCCTATTTTTATTTAACATTGTTGAAGATATGTTGGCACTCATGATCAGAGAGCTAATGAGAAAGACCTTGTACGGGGACTAGTACCACATCTAGTGGATGGGGGTGTCTCTATTCTAAAGTATGCAGATGACACGATCCTTTTTATGGAACATAATCTTAAAAGGCCAGAAACATGAAACTCATCTTGTGATTATTTGAACAGCTATCTGGGCTGAAGATTAATTTTAACAAAAGTGAACTGTTTTGTTTTGAAACGCAAAAGCAGAACAACTCACTTATAATCAACTATTCGGATGTGAAAGTGGTAATTTACCTTTCACGTACTTAGGGGTCCCTATCCACCACCGAAAGTTGACAAATAAGGAGTGGAAATGTATCGAAGACCGATTTGAAAAAAATTAAGCTGCTGGAAAGGCAAGCTTTTATCCTATGAAGGACGTTTGATACTTGTTAATTTTGTATTATCAAGCATGCCCATGTTTCTTCTATCCTTTTTTGAAGTACCAGTTGGGGTGCGAAAAAGGTTGGATTTCTATCGGTCTAGGTTCTTCTGGCAGAGTGATGAGGTCAAGACCAAATATAGCTCACTAGATGGGACATTATCTGCAGACCAAAGGACCAAGGAGGTTTGGGGATTGAGAATTTAGAGGTTAAGAACAGATGTTTGCTTAGCAAATGGTTGTTCAGACTATCTGTGGAACAAAAGGTATGTGGGTACAAATTCTGAAGAACAAGTACCTACAACACAAGACCTTAGCTCAGGTCACCACAAGACCAGTTGACTCTCCTTTTTGGAAGGGTATGATGAGGTCTAAAACTGCATTTTTCAACAGAACTAGGTCTATCATTGGAAATGGTGAATTAACTAGATTCTGGAAAGATACATGGCTAGGGTAGAGCCCTTGGCTCTTCAGTATCCACAGCTTTACAATATTGCCCAACGTCGACAGGCATCCGTTGCGACAGTATTGTGTGAGACTCCTCTAAATATTCAGTTTTGTAGAGCCTTGATTGGTGACAGATGGACTAGATGGCTGCATCTAGTCAGAAGGCTGATGGACATTAGCCTTTCTGACTGCCCTGATAGTGTTCAATGGAGGTTGACCACTAATGATATATTTACTATAAAATCTATGTACGTGCACCTCATAGATTCTTCGTCTATTCCAAAATCCATGCATATATGGAAGGTCAAAGTTCCCCTTAAGATAAAAAATCTTCATGTGGTTTGTTCACAAAGGAGTTATTTTAACTAAAGACAATTTGGCCAAGCGTAATTGGAAAGGAAATTAAAGATGCAGCTTTAGTCAGAATAAAGAAACTATTAAGCACCTCTTTCTAGATTGTCCTATGGATAAACTTTTATGGCGCTTGATCCATATTGCTTTTAACATTTGCCCTCCTACTAGCATTAACATGTTATTTGGGACGTGGTTGAAGGGCGTCAATGTTGACTATGCTAAACTTATTCGTGTTGGTACCTCTGCACTATTATGGGCTGCATGGAACTGCAGAAATGATTTAGTTTTTAACAGACAAAACTATATTCACTTTTTGCAGGTTATCTTCAGGGCTACTGACTTGATTCGCACGTGGTCCTTGCTCACTCCCGTGGAAGCCAGGGAGCCTTTGGTTACTGGGTGTGCCCGACGAGAGATGGTAGCTCAGGGTATCTTCAACCGGTTTGTATGGCGACATATTAAAAGGATAGGTGGATAGTCATCTAGGATTATTTCCGTTATCAGTTGCGGCGTGATAGACGCCTTGTATCTTTTTCTTTTTCAAGACCGCTATGTACTTGGTTCAGACTTGTTTCGTGTTTAATAAAAGGCTGCATGCATCACTCGATGCAGAGGCCGGGGCGATGCCTCATTTTCGAAAAGAAAAGTTAAGAACCAGCTCTAGCACGTGCTCCTAGACACTTTGTGAGAATGAAAGATGGGACATATAATAAAAAAGTAATACATTCTTTTAACAATTATTATACATGTTAGCTATAAAAATGGACTATAGATGACATGGCAATGCCTTAGGCTGGCCATAGTGAGGAGTATCATATAGTAGTATCATGCATATGATATTATTGTATGATACTACCTTCATAGTGCATAGTATCATAAACTAGTATCATAGATGGCCTCATTTATTGACATGCATGACTGTTAGAGCATATATCTCCATATGTGGTTTTGGTAATTGATGACAATTCCTATGGACTAATGGTTGCCTTAAGTTATATTTATAGGATTTGTCCATAGGCACTTCTTGAAGTCCATCTGTTGGGTTCAAGGAGTTTATATGATGACCAAGGTGGTATTCAAGGTATTATCCAAAGAATGGTCATAGAGACACAAGGTTGATCAAGATCTCAGACAAAGAGTAAATCAAGATGATCGACACACAAAGCGTACAAGATGTACCGAGAGGGATCAAGTGATCCCATGGTATGGTAAGCATTGTCCATTACGTGTTTGTGTACTAACCCATGGTGTTCGTGAGAGTTCTATGTGGGGGTTAGGTGTGTTTCCATGGGCTTGCGTCAAAGAGAAGATCTCATACAACCCATGAAGTATGACGTCAAGTTGTGATCGTCATCAAGATTGCGATGTGCAAGTTCAAGTGGATCAGCACGAAGATATCATGCTTGAAGCTTGCTGTCCATTGTGGTGGCAATGGACTTGTGAAGATATGATAAAGAGTGGCTCACCCATAGTGAGTATGGGGGAGCAATCAACTAGTCTTCATCAAGCCAACGCAATCAAGAAAGGTGGTCCATCTTGAGGAAGCCAAGGTCATCATCATCTAGCTCAAGAGGACGAGGTGCAAGGTATAGGTTTGCCCTTGATAGGTTTTCCGTTTAGGATAGATTGTTGTACTATCAAGGGGGGCTCTCAAGTGAGTAGCTTGATCGTATCGTTCGTTGAGAGCTCAAACCATTTGCATCCTTGCATCATACTTCTTGGTTCTTGTTTGGTGTTTCTCTTTGTGAGTTTTAAAGCTTATGGTCATCTTCATGATAAGCTCGAGTTCATCGAAAACGGAGTCCATATGCATCTACTATGATGTTTTCGATGTTGGAGTTTTTGCCGGTTCTTCATTCATAGATGACTCACATCTCTATATCATTGACATCTTCATTCGCTGTTTGGATAGCTCTTGTCGTCCTGAATCCAACAAGCTTGGGTTTGCTCGATACGGAGCTCGTATGCGAAAGTTATGACTGTTTCAGTGGCGAGCGGTAGTACCGCTGGACCTAGCGGTAGTACCGCTAGAGTTGGCGGTAGTACCGCTGGACCTAGCGGTAGTATCGCTAGAGCTGGCGGTAGTACCGCTGTCCAGCGGTATTACCGCCCCTGGCCAGCGGTAGTACCGCTCCAAGTTTTTAGTACCGTCATCTTTGCGGTTGTACTGCGTCGGACCTTTTTGCGAAGACTTTCTTGGCGGTGGTAGTGCCTTTGCACTACCAGGGGCCCAGAGGTAGTACCGCTGGGACGAGCGGTAGTACCGCCGGAGTGCCAGCGGTAGTACCGCTGCAGCCAGTGGTAGTACCGCTAGCTGGCGGTAGTACCGGCCCTGGTCAGCGGTAGTACCGCTGGAGTGCCAGCGGTAGTACCGCTGGGCTCGGGCTGTAAGTGGGGGGTAACGGTCTGATTCCTTCCCCCACTATATAAAGGGGGTCTTCTTCCCCCTTGGCTTTATCCATTCGTTGAGCTCTTGTTCTACCTTCATTGTTGACATTCTTAGAGCTTGCTTACTCTCAATCCCTCCAATGATTCTTGCTTGTTCTTGAGGGAAAAGAGAGAGGAGATCTAGATCCACATCCCCACCAATCACTTTCTCCTCTATGTGAGGGGAACACCTTGGATCTTGATCTTGGAGTTCTTTGTGAGCTCCTTGTTCTTCTTCTCATATTTCTCCATAGCTTTCGTTGTTGTTGAGGGATTTGAGTGTGAGGGACTTGACCACTTCGTGTGTTCTTGCCATTGCATTGGTTGCATCGGTTTGAGTTCTCCACGGTGATACGTGGAAGTGAAGGTTGAGAAGCTTATTACCTTTGGTATTGTTCTTCGTGGATGCTTTGGCATCCTAGAAGCTTGGTGGTGTCTCGGAGCTCAATCATTGTGGTGTGAAGCCCCGGGCAAGCGTCGGGGCCTCCAATTAGGTTGTGGAGATAGCCCGAGCAATTTGTCCGGGTACCGGTAACCGCCCCCCAAGGGTTGCCACGTGTACGTGTTCGGTGACCGCCCCCAAGGTTTGCCATTTGTACGGGTTTGGTGACCGCCTTCAAGGGTCCCTTAGTGGAATCACGGCATCTTGCATTGTGCGAGGGCGTGAGGAGATTACGGTGGCCTTAGTGGCATCTTGGGGAGCATTGTGCCTCCACACCGCTCTAACGGAGATTAGCATCCGCAAGGGTGTGAACTTCGGGATACATCATCGTGTCCCCGTGCCTCGGTTATCTCTTACCCGAACCCTTTACTTATGCACTTTACTTTATGATAGACATATTGTTTATTGTAATATATCTTGCTATCACTTAGTTGTTTATCTTGCTTAGCATAAGTTGTTGGTGCACATAGGTGAGCCTAGTTGTTTGTAGGTTTTGTGCTTGACATATTAAACGTTAGTTTTATTCCGCATTTGTTCAAGCCTAAACCTTAATTATTTTAAAGCGCCTATTCACCCCCCTCTAGGCGACATCCACGTCCTTTCAATGACACATAGTAGTATAGCATTTAACATGTTACGATATCTACCTATGTTACTCTAACCCTCTCTCTCTTCTTTAATTGTGTGCCATGTCACCATGTTTGCTAGTCCCAAGTATATGATACTACCTAAGTTACTTCCACTATGGACAGCCTTATAGCCATCAGTTGGCTCGGAAAATCAATTTGGCTCCCAGGTCCAGATGATCCTGGTATTTGGGCCCTTCACATGCATCGTGATGTGCGCTCAGCCCCGTATTTCCTATCGTATTTGGTGGACAGAATCTCATCCTGTAGCCCACACAACACATTTATTACATGACGATGGTCGTTACTCTTGTGGTGGTACAGATGGGGACGATGT
Organism: Hordeum vulgare subsp. vulgare; assembly: GCF_904849725.1. Classification (NCBI taxonomy): domain Eukaryota; kingdom Viridiplantae; phylum Streptophyta; class Magnoliopsida; order Poales; family Poaceae; genus Hordeum; species Hordeum vulgare. The sequence continues at coordinate 423,271,251 of NC_058522.1, read as the reverse complement.
CTCGTACATACGGCCGAGCGCAGCTGGCCCACAGGACCTGGTGCTCTGCATGCTCCGCCGGATGGATCTCTTACGCATCTCCACCATGAACATACCTTGCCCCCTCCAAGCTCTGCGCCACATCGCGAGCAGATAATCTCAGCCACTACACGCGAGGCATCCGTTGTATGAACCAACTAATTTCACAACGCAAGAAGGAAGGATGGAGAGGGGGGCATCGGAGGCATACCTGGGCGTCATGGCCTTGAATCACAACATCATGGTCTCCATCAAGATTGGCTTATGTCGGTGTTTACTCACAACATAAGCCATGGGTAGGCTAAAGATGTTGGGAAACGAAATGGCATCGGAGGATGCTGGGAACGAGGTGGTACAAGCATGAAACACACGATATACCCAGGTTCAGGGATCTCCGTATAGATAACACCCCTAATCCTGCCGGAGTGTATGATGTATGAATGGGACTACAAAGTGCTCCTGGAGCTGTATTGAGGAGGAGGAAGAAGGAGCTGCCGGCTCGCGTCTGCCTCTCCTATGTGGTTGGTGTGTGTGCTGAGTTGACCGACCTTCTGCATGGAGGGGGCGGGGGGTTTTATAGACGAACCCACCGACCTACAATATGGATAAAAGGTACAAGAGTGGGACCCGGCTGGCAGCCTTGCTGGCTGGCCAGGGGGCCCACGGGGTCTTGTCTTGTCGCTGGAGGGGCCCGCCGGCTGCGAAGTCTTGTCTGGCTGTGGGACCCGCCGGCTAGCCAATAAGGCTCTCGCGTAAGGTTGACGCATGACACGTGTGGTACGCGAGATTCGTCATGGGCAAGCAGTACGGTCGTCTCCACTGTTCCCACGCAGAGTGCAGTAATGGGGTGGGAGTTTGACGGGCCGACACTGTGCAGGGTGATGGATCAGAGCCGGAGGAGATCAGCGGCGTGGCCGCCGACGCTATACCTACCGTGCATCCCGATCCAGTACCATTACTGACGCGTATCCACCTTTAGCCGTAGGGTCTCGTCATGACCTACGGCCTGATGTGACTTGTGCTTCCTAGCCGGCTAGTCGCTTGACTAGCTGGCCTAGGCACGACCGCCTCGCCCCTAGCCGGCTGGCTTGGCCTAGGCGACCAGGGGGAGGCAGCCGTCTCGCCTCTAGCCGGCAGGTGCTTCCTGGCCGACGAGAGAGTTGGCCGCCTCGTTCCCCAGCCGGCGGGTGCTTCCTAGCCGGCCAGGGGACTTGGGCTTTGTAGAATTGTTATGGTTATTCCTTCTTGGTTGAAGGCAAAGGAGCAGGCTCGTTGAGCCTACCCCGGGGTTATCCCCCCGACAGTAGTCCCCGAAGCTGGGGAGGCCCGCCGCTTTGGAGCAGATGGCCTCATCGGCTTAATTTGCCTGGTTATTGAGTTCCTACCGTCGCGTGCGACAAGGGATGTCGGCTCGGAAACCGGATGGCTTCCAAGCAACGCCTCGGCTTTGTCGCTGGTCGCGCAAATCATGCCACGTGTCAGGCCCGGCCTCACATGATGATGGTTTATGTAGGTGACGGGACTGGGCTTGGGCCCTGGGTCCTGCCACGACGCCCCCTCGGCCCTCATGCGGAGGATCCTCTACGGATTTACTCCGCGACGGTTGGGTCTCGGGAAGCGTTACCGCCCGTAATAAACGGGATTAGTGGGGTCTTGCGCGCACTAGATCCCCTCCCCACGATCCTTCGTGGGGTTTAAATGGGGCGCGGGGGTACCGAGGAGGCCATTCGCCCCCCTCTCGCCCTGCATCAACGCCCTCTTCCTCCCTGAGCCCAGAGAGAAAGAGACCGTCTGCTTCTTCGTGTTCGCCGTCGCGTAGACCGTCGCCATCCCTTCGAGTTTTCGTTGCTCGCCGCCTTGTTGAGCAGCTCTTCCAAGAAGGGGCAGCACAACGGTGCTTGGCTCGGTAGCGACATCTGCGCCAAGCATATCGACGCGCTCCGCCATCGCCGAATGCTGCCTCCTGCCTCCCTTGTGGACGTGCGGATCCCCGGAGCCGAGACCGCTCCGAAGCCGCAGGAGGGAGAGGTAGTCGTGTTCGACGAACACTTCTACCGAGGCTTCGGGCTTCCAGCGAGCACCTTCTTCAACAACTTCCTCACCTTTTTCGGCTTACAACCGCATCATCTGGCACCGAATGCCATCCTCCAGCTCGCCTCATTCATCGTCCTGTGCGAGGGGTTTCTGGGGATCGAGCCCCGCCTCGACCTCTAGTAGAGCTTGTTCTTCTTCAAGCAGCAGTCCAAGAAAATGGACAATTCCGAGTTGGAGAAGCTCGACGGCCCTCACCCTATGACCTCGTGCGGTGCGGCACTGGTGCATCACCGGACGAAGTGTGGCTTCCCTTAGATGCCGCTGCAGGACTCCATCAAGTAGTGGCAGAGGGGCTTCTTCTATGTGAAGAATGCCAACCCCACCCGCGACGCCCTCAACATGCCCTCCTTCGACATCGAGCCTCCGATGGCGAAGAAGAACTGGAAAGCCAAGTCCCCCAAGCCGGTTCCCGAGGTAGCGCAGATAGGCGCCTACCTCGACAGCTTGAAGAACCGCGACCTCGTGGGCCGTGACTTGCTCACCACCATGATGACGCGCTGGATCCTGCCTCTGTAGAGACGACCTCATCTGATATGTCAGATGAGTGGCCGGCATGATCCTTGCCGGCTCTCCACCAAGAATTTCTGCCTCGGGGCGGTGGCGAAGAACGTGAACGAGATCTCCTCCGCCAATATGGATGAAGGAGGAGACTGGGAGTGGGGGCTGGTGCCCTACGATAGGAACCAACCTCCCCCAATGGTAAGTGTCCTCTGACTCTAGTGTTTGCTTTTTGTGTTTCGAAACTGCCGTTTCTTCTTGTTTTGAGCCGGCTGCCAACTGTTGTTGCATCAGTTGTTTGGGAAGCTGCAAGAGCTCACCCCGCCAACTCCAGACGTGGAGATGTCAGACCCCTAGGAGATTGAAGACGAGGGGATGATCGAGACTCGGGACGCCGTCTCGGAGGAGGCGCTGGAGTCGGAAGGCTCCGAGACGTCTGGTGAGCACCTCAGGCCTCCTATTGTTGATTGGACAGATGATGACGAGACACCACCGTCTTCGTATGATGCAACCTTTGGGGAGGGTGCCGAAGAGGTGGAGGAAGTCACCAACCATCCAATAACCCGAGGCCGCCGCCATGCCGGCGAGACGGCCGCGCCTGGCGAGGCGGCCAGGAACAAGGGCAAGGGTGCTACAGCTTCCAAACCGGCCCCCAAGCGAGCCGCGCCTGGGCCTCCAACCGGAGGGCCGGCAGGCGGCGCCAAGAAGCGTCGAGCCGGCGCCCTCAGGAAGTAGGTACCCGTCGTGGTGGGGTAAGGATCTTTTGCTGCCCTCTTTCAGTTTGTTGGATGAGGATGGGCTCCTCAAACCATGCCTTGCGGGGAGGCAGGAGACATGGAGGAAGAAACTGCCTCCGACGCCGAACGGGCCGGCTGGGCAGCAGCTGAGGCTACCCAGAAGGCCCTTGATGATCGGTCCGCCCGTTGGTGGGAAGAGGCGGCGAAGAAGATGGCCGCAGGCCAATCTCAGCCCAGCCGGGCTGAGAAGCCCGAGGAGAGGCGTAAAAAGGCTAGACATGACCCCTCCACGCGTGCTCGCGTGGAGGAGCCAGCTAGCGAGGCGGCCCCGAGGCGCACCCAGAGGGCCGAGGCGGCCAAGCCGCCCGAGCCAGACGGCCTCCACGCCTGTGGACCTCGAGGTGATCCCTGACACGTCGGAGGCCGAGGCGGTGGCCGACGCGTCGGAGCTGAACCTAGAGGCGCCGGAGATGGCCATGGACCCGCCGTACGCGGTTGATCCACTCCCTGCCGCGGAGACGACGCCAGCTGGGGCGTCGATGGAGCCGGCCACCAACCAGCCGCGTGAAGCTCGCGCCATCATCGTGACCAATCGTGGTCCGTCTGCTCCAGGAGCCGGCTCCAGCTCTGGGAGACAGCTCATGAAGACTTGGCGCGTGGCCAATGCCGTGCGCCTGACGTTGACCCCAGGTGTCGTGCTCAGCGGCGTCTCGGAGCTGCCAGCGATGTTTGCCAGCAGCCGGGACAAAGTGCAACAAGCCGCCAGGGTGGCCCACAGCGATCTGGAGTGCTTGGAGGAGCGCACCAGGGTGAGTGCTTCATCCTTTGCATTTTCCTCATCTTGGTTTTGATATTTTTCTTATCTTGAACCAGTGGGGGCGCGCCAGCGCACCCACTGGGTGTAGCCCCCGAGAATCGGGCCGGCCAAGAATTTGGCCAGGCCGAATTTCTTCGTGCCATGTCTTTGCTTTTTAGTGGGGGCGCGCTAGCTCACCCACTGGGTGTAGCCCCCGAGAGTCGGGTTGGCTATGAATTAGCCAAGCCAAATCTTATTTCCTTTTGCTTTTGCTCGTAGGATCTTCATGACGCCCAAGTGCAGGTGTACAACACGTTGCTGGCTCAAACCCAGGCGGCTGATGGCAAGGTCGCTGATCTTCAGGGCCGGCTGGGCATGGTCGTATAGGAGCGAGACGTCTTGCGCGAGGCGGGCGAGCGACTCCAGCAGCAGCTGACTCTTCTCCAGACGGAGAAGACGGATCGCGAGGCAGCCCGTCAGGCTGAGCAGGAGCAGCTGTGCGCCACTCTGCAGGAGAAGGACGCCTCCCATGCCGCTGACGTAGAGCGCCTCAAGACGGCTCATCTTGAAGAGATGAAGCTTAAGGATGCCGCCCTGAAGGAGAAGGAGGAGGCCCTAATCCAGAAGCAGGCGCAGTTGGCCAAGGCGCTGGAGACGGCCGCGACCCTTCAGGAGGAGATCTCCCGCATGGTCCAAGCGAGCAAGGTGCGGGAGCTCGAGGCCTTGGAGGACGCCCACGAGACCGACACCCAGCTCGACCGTAAGCCTTCTTTTACTTTGTCTTGAATTTTTCTTCTATGCTGTTCTCTCCTCTTATTCTTCTTCGCCCCTTCCCCTATCCCAGAACTCTTCCCTGAGATGCCGGGAGCGACTGAAACGACTGTCGGGGTCAGCCGCGAGGAGCGTCGCGTTGCCGGGCAGGAGGTGGATGCCATTGCCGGCTGGAGCGTGGAGGAGATTGGTGTGGGCCTCAGAGCCCGCCTGCGCGCCTTGGCTGAATCCGTGGAGCAGCTTCAGAGTGCAGGCTCGTCGATGATAAAGGCTCTGTGGCCCGACGCCGTGGAGCCAGCTCTCTCGCTGGCTCGCAGCTGGTGATGATCGCCTTGACGCATGGTGCGCCTCAGCCGCGCGTGCTGGTGCCTACATGGCCCTGCGCTTGGCCAAGTCCTGGTACCAAAACCTGGACTTGGGCAAGCTCGTCGCGCAGCGCGATGGCTCAGAGGGGGAGCTGCAGGCCGTGGAGGAAGAGCTGCGTGTGAGGGCCAGCGACATCGCCTCGTACACCGCTTGGGACGAGCTCAACTTGGAGCGTGGTGAAGATGACAATGTGGTCCTTGAGGACTTGCACCGTCTTCAACCGTATGATGCCAATGGCAGCTCCGACGAGGTGGCCCATGAGGAGGAAGACGCCGCCTCCAGCAGCAAGGCGTGTGCCGACTCCGCCAAGGACGGAGCCGAAAGCTCTCGTGGAGGAGACGGCGCCACCGCCTCGGAAGCAGCCGGTGATGGTGAAGCCACCAATTCAGGACCAGCAGCCGGGGCAACAGACGAGGCCGCCGCCCCTTAGCTGGTCCTGTTTTTGTTTTAGTTGTCTGCAATATATTTTCAGTCCAACAGTTCCACCCACTGGGGGTGTAATGAACTTCGGTCGTGGGCCAATGGTTTTGAATGTATGAATTCTGCATTAAATTCGTAATGCCATGCGTGCTGTTTTATGTTTTCATCTTTCAATTCCTCATTGACTTCTTTTTCTCCACCCCCTTTACTCCCTCTAGCATCTACCCCGCCAGCCCGACAACCGGGAGCCGGTCTGTGACTAGGTCGAGGCTTCTGCCTTTGGGAATATTGGACTTAGATTTTTCGAAGACATCAAGACTTAAAGACTCAAACACAAACCAGCAAAGGCCGGCTAGAATAAGATCGCATAAAAGGATCAAACCAACCCGAGCCGGCCACCCTTTTTGTAGTTTGAACATTTCACGCAGCAGGCCTTACCTAGCGTCGCGTCGCTAGTCGGACAGCCGGGAGCCGGTCTGTAGCTATTACGACACGGCCATGGTTTGACCCGGTGTACACTATATGTTCTTCTACAACTAAGGCAGTTGTTCGGGCGGCTAGCAAGCCCCCGAGCCCGTTTGAGCCGGACCAAGGAACTCACCAAATGAGTGAAAACTCTAGTTATGAATCTAAAAAGAAGCATATGTGCATGCTCTTTTCACTGCATTCATTAGAAATCCCGAAGAGGGAGAAAGATACATATGTGCATGCTCTTTCCATTTTTGTTACTTGCCTTCTAGCAATAGAACGGGAGAAGCAACGCCGCGTTCCATGGATGTTCCGTCTCCTGGCCGGAGCCGTCCCTCTTGTGCTTCCTTGGCTTCTGGGCATCGATCAGGTAGTACGCATTGTTATGCAATGCCCTGCTGATGATGAAGGGTCCCTCCCATGGGGATGAGAGCTTGTGCTGGTCGGCTGTTCGCTGGATTCTTCTGAGCACCAAGTCTCCCTCTCTGAAAGAGAGAGGCTTGATTTTCTTGCTGTGGTAGTACCTCAACTTCTGTTGATAAATGGTCGTCCGGCTCAAGGCTAGGTCCCGTGCCTCCTCGAGCAGATCGACGCTGTATTCTCTTGCCTCCTTCGCTTCTGTTTCTGTGTATAGGGTGACCCGAGATGAGTTGAACTCGACATCCGTAGGGATGATAGCCTTGGATCCATATACCAGAAAGAATGGGGTGAAGCGAGTTGACCGGTTGGGCGTGGTGCGGAGGCTCCACAGTACTGCCGGTAGCTCTTCGATCCAGCAGCCGGCTAACCTGACGAGTGGTGCCACCGGTCTTGGCTTGATGCCGGCCAGGATTAGGCCGTTGGCCCTCTCCACCTGGCCGTTGGACTGGGGATGTGCCACCGATGCCAAGTCGAGCTGGATGCCTACCTTGGAGCAGTAGAGCGCCAAAGCACCCTTGGCGAAGTTGGTGCCGTTGTCGGTGATGATGCTGTGGGGGACACCGTATCGGATAGAGATGTCTGTGATGAACCTGATGCCCGTGGGGCCATCAAGCTTCTTGATGGGTCTAGCCTCGATCCACTTTGTAAATTTATCGATGACCACCAAGAGATGAGTCGTGCCGCCTCGAGCGGTCTTGAATGGTCCCACCATGTCCAACCCCCAAACGGTGAAAGGCCATGACAAGGGGATGGTTTTGAGGGCCGAAGGCGGCATGTGGCTTGATAACCCACAAGTATAGGGGATCGCAACAGTTTTCGAGGGTAGAGTATTCAACCTAAATTTGTTGATTCGACACAAGGGAAAGCCAAAGAATATTCTCGAGTATTAGCAGTTGAGTTGTCAATTCAACCACACCTGAAAGACTTAGTATCTACAACAAAGTATCAGTAGCAAAGTAGTGTGATAGAAACAGTAGCAACGGTAACAGTAACAGCAGTGACAACAATAGCGGTAACAATAGCAGCAGTGACAACAGTAGCAGCAAAGTAACATAGCAAGGACCAGTAGGAAAAGCTCGTAGGCATTGGATCGGTGATGGATAATTATGTCGGATGACATTCATCATGCAACAGTTATAACATGGGGAGATATGTAACTAGCTCCAGTTCGTCAATGTAATGTAGGCATGTATTCCGTATGTAGTCATACATGCTTATGAAAAGAGCTTGCATGACATCTATTGTCCATCCCTCCCGTGGCAGCGGTGTTCTAATGGAAAACTATGGGATATTAAGGTTCTCCTTTTAATAGAGAACTAGAACAAAGCATTAGCACTTAGTGAATACATGAACTCCTCATATTATGGTCATCTCCAGGAGTGGTTCCGGCTATTGTCACTCGGGGGTTGCCGGGTCATAACACATAGTAGGTGACTACAACTTGCAAGATAGGATCAAGAACACACATATATTGACGAGAACATAATAGGTTCAGATCTGAAATCATGGCACTCGGGCCCTAGTGACAAGCATTAAGCATGGCAAAGCAGTAGCAACATCAATCTCAGAACATAGTGGATACTAGGGATCAATCCCCATCAAAACTAACTCGATTACATGATAGATCTCATCCAACCCATCACCGTCCAGTAAGCCAACGATGAGATTACTCACGAATGATGAAAATCATCATGGAATTGGCGATGAAGGAAGGTTGGTGATGACGATGGCGACGATCTCCCCTCTCCAGAGCCCAGAACGGACTCCAGATCTGTCCTCTAGAGGAAGAATTTGTGGTGGCGGTGCCTCCGTATCGTAAAACGCGATGAACTCTTCTCCTTGATTTTTTTCTGGACGAAAGGGACTAAATAGAGCTGGAGTTGGAGGCGGCGGAGCCTCGAGGGCCCCACAAGCCTGCTAGGCGCGGCCAGGGGGGCGCGCCTCCTGGGCTTGTGGGCTCCTCGCTCCACGCCTCTGGTTGATTCTTGCGCCAGTATTTTTTATATATTCCACAAAAAATCCTCGTAAATTTTCAGGTCATTCCGAAAACTTCTATTTATGCGCAAAAACAACACCATGGCAATTATGCTGAAAACAGCGTTATTCCGGGTTAGTTCCATTCAAATCATGCAAATTAGAGTCCAAAACAAGGGCAAAATAGTTTGGAAAAGTAGATACGATGGATACGTATCAACTCCCCCAAGCTGAAATCCTTGCTTGTCCTCAAGCAATTCAGTTGACAAACTGAAAGAGACAAAAGAAAAACTTTTACGAACTCTGTTTGATCTTGTTGTTGTAATTATGTCTACCACATATTCAGATTTTCAGCAAGATCATAAGCTAACCACATAAACAATGACATCTAGGTCTCATGATGAACTCATATCAATGGCATAATCAACTTGCGAGCAATAATAATAAGTTTCAAACGTTAACACTTCAATCAAAACAATCATGAAGCAATATGAACATGTGGTATCTCGATAGCTCTATCTGAGACCACAAAACATAAATGCACATCACCTTCAAAGACCAAGGGCTTACTGAACATTGTAATTCATGGCAAAGAAGATCCAGCCATAGTCATACTCAATAACAATTAATAGCAAAGCATAAAAATGACGGAGGTGCTCTCTAATTGGTGCTTTTATAAGAAGAGGATGACTCAACAGAAACATAAATAGATAGGCCCTTCGCAGAGGGAAGCATTGATTTGCAGAGGTGCTAGAGCTCAAGCTTTGAAGACAGAGATAAATAATTTTGGGTGGCATGCTTTCATTGTCAACGCAATCACCAAGAGTTTTCACCATCTTCCATGCTACACATACTATAGGCGGTTCCCAAACAGAAAATTAAAGTTTTGACTCCCCCACCACCGATCAATCACACTCCACGACTAGCCGAATACTCGGGTGTCGTCCATACCAACAACAATCCAGGGGGAGTTTTGTTTGCAATTATCTTTTCGATTTGAGCATGGAACTGGGCATTCCAATTACCGGCCCGTTTCTCATGAGTGATAGTGAATAAACATGTATCGAGGATAACACGCCTAGCATGGAAGATACTGACCGCCCCTTGTCAGCACATGAGCGGTTCGGGCATGCAAAACAGATTATTTCTTGAAGGTTTAGAGAGTGGCACATGCAAATTTACTTGGAACGGCAGGTAGATACCGCGTATAGGTAGGTATGGTGGACTCATATGGAACAACATTGGGTTTATGGAAGTGGATGTACAAGAAGTAATCCCGCTTAGTACAAGTGAAGGCTAGCAAAAGACTGGGAAGTGACCAACTAGAGAGCGACAACAGTCATCAATACGCATTGAAACTAACAAACATTAGAGTGCAAGCATGAGTAGGATACAAGTCACCATAAACATGAATATCAGAGATGCTATGTTGATTTTGTTTCAACTACATGCGTAAACATGCGCCAAGTAAGGCCACTTGAATCATTCAAAGGAGGATACCATCCTATCATACTACATCATAATCATCTCAAAATTCATGTTGGCATCCAAGACAAACCATTATAAGCTCCTAGCTAATTAAGCATGGCATCAGAAACTATGATCTCTAAGTTGTCATTGCAAACATGTTTCCCTCATAACAAAGCTGAATTAGGAACGATGAGCTAGTCATATTTACAAAAACAAAATAGATCGAGTTCATACCAGCTTTTCCAGGCTGAGTCACTTCATCATATATCGTCATTATTGCCTTTCACTTGCACGACCGAATGATGTGAACAATAATAAGCGTGTTCGTGCATTGGACTACGCTGGAATCTGCAAGCAACCACAAAGGAGAAGACAAAGTAATATGGCTCTTTGACAGATAAACAGATATGCATGCGAGAGCCACTAAACATTGTAATCATGGTCTTCTACCTTGACCCAAAGAAAAAAGAAAACTATTTACACGGGAAAGCTCCCAACAAGAAAAAGAAGAACAGGAAATCTTTTGCGTTTTCTCAATCTAAACAAACACACGAGAAGAAAGCGAGAAAAAGAAATAAACTAGCATGGATGATAAAGTGGCAAAGTGTGAACATGAATGTAAAGTCGGTGAGGAACACGTACTCCCCCAAGCTTAGGCTTTTGGCCTAAGTTGGTCTACTCCCATGGAGGGAAATAACCATCTTCGGGGTACTCCGGAGTGTACTGAGGGTGCCACTGGTGGGTGAGCTGCTCTGGCTCCCACTGATAGACTAGAGTCTGGTACTCGACTGGTAGCTCGGGCACGGGCGCCTGTGGTGGTGCTATGCCCGAATATGCATAGATGTCCGAGGGCATAATAATGTACCTGCCAAGATGAAGATTGAACAAAGAAGGAGCAGGCAAAGTAATAGTCTCACGAGTACCCTGACTAAATACCAGGTTATAAATCATCCTCTTATTTATATCTTTATCAAGAAAGTCATGACGAACCATGCTATCATAATATAGATATCTCTCAGGAGGAAGAATCTCTTCTTCCTCGTGCAGTCTAATAGGTATCTCAAAATATCTAGCAAGACGGGTAGCTTAGATACCTCCATAAACAACGCCTTTAGAACGGTTCGTGTTCAACCGTTGAGCCACTATAGCGCCCAAGCTATAAGTTTTATCATTATAAAGGGCTTCGCGCAAAACCGCAAGATCTGGGGAGCTAAGGGCCCCAGTTTTCCCATGGCCAATCAAACATTTTCCCACGAATAATGAGAAGTACCGAAGCACGGGAAAATGTATGCTAGCAACTCTAGAGCAATACACTCCTCTCTCCTCTCTTATAGCAATAGTATCAATGAAAGCCTCCAAGTCCCGTGGACGAGGTTCATGAATATCCCCAACATAAGGTAATTTGCAGACATTGCAAAAATCCTGAAGTGACATGTGCTGGGGCATATCATATAGCTTGAACTCAACCATAGGAGGACTCTTCCTTGGATAGAAGTTAAAGCTTTGCACGAAAATATTAGTGAGGAGGAGGTATTGTGGACACTTATCTTCAACAAATGCGGTAAGGCCTGCGTTCTCCACCAAGTAATAAAAATCCTCATAAAGACCGGCGGCACGTAAGAACACATCGCTTGGCCACTCGCACGCTCGAACTTCTGCAACTCGGGGGACCGGATACTTGGGTTTCTTCTTCTCATTTTCATCATCCTTGGGGTCACGGCTTGAAGAGCCTCTTAGGAACCTCCTCATATTTTCCTTTTTCTTTCTATGAAAATCTCTGAAATTTTTAGTGACTCAAAGGAAAAGTGAACAAGGCTCAACGATACTCATAGCAACTACTCCTACAAGTGCCTAGAGGCCATATGACGCATCAAAACTACTTGGGACCAGCTAAAATTAGCATGCAAAGCTCAAGAATAGGGTCACCAAGGCAGCAATAATACGCGACGAATAAGGCACTAGAGCAAAAACTAATTGGACCAATGGAGGAGTCACATACCAAGGAACAATTCCCCCAAAACAGTTTGGTGAATGGGGCTTTGCACAAGTAGATCGAAAATCGCAGCAAGAAGAGCAAAAACACGGATTTGAGCTGTAGAATGATTTTTTCTCGAGGTAGGAGAAGGAGATGGGAGCTGGAATAAGTGGAGGGGGGACACGTGGGCCCCACAAGCCTGGTAGGCACGGCTAGGGGGGGGGTGCCCGCGCCTCCTGGGCTTGTGGCCCACTGGTGCATCCCCCTGACTAGCTCTCCGTCTCAGAATTTTTCAAAAATTCCAGAAAAAATCATACTTGATTTTCAAGGCTTTTGAAGAACTTTTATTTTCGGGACACTTTTCTACGGGACGCAAGAAGCAGAAAACAGGAAATACTAAAGCTAAATCTATCATTTTTCTTCTAAGCAACCGAAGGTAAAGGTTCGGAACAGAGGGTTGTGACTCCTAGATTCATCCATCTCATGTTCATCAAAAGAAATCTGTCAATGAGGTTGATCAAGTCTCCTTGAAAAACTTTTTTCGAATCGCATAAATCCAGAGATTTTTCGAATAGTCACTAGGTTACCTCAATGGGGATGTGCATATCCCCAACAAGCAAATCATACTTCATCTTAACAGTAGGTATAGGGCATTCAAAGCTCCCAATAAGAATCGATGAAGTTTTTTCAATAGCATTGATGCAATGTACTCGATATTGTTTCTTCAGAAAGTGCACCGTATGCTCATTACCATTGACATGGAAAGTGACATTGCCTTTGTTGCAATCAATAACAGCCCCTGCAGTGTTTAAAAAGGGTCTTTCAAGGATGACCGCCATGGCATCATCCTCGGGAATATCCAGAATAACAAAGTCCGTTAAGATAGTAACGTTAGCAACCACAACAGGCACATCCTCGCAAATGCCGATAGGGAAAGCAGTTGATTTGTCGGCCATTTGCAGGGATATTTTAGTGGGTTTCAACTTGTCCAATTCAAGTCTACGATAAAGAGAGAGAGGCATAACACTAACACCATCTCCAAGATCGCATAAAGCAGTTCTAACGCAGTTGCCTTTAACGAAGCAAGGTATAGTGGGCACTCCGGGATCACCTAGTTTCTTAGGAGTTCCACCCTTGAAGGTGTCATTGGCAAGCATGGTGGAAATCTCAACCTCAGGTATCCTCCTCTTATTAGTCACAATATCCTTCATGTACTTAGCATAAGGAGACATTTTGAGCATATCTGTCAAACGCATTTGCAGAAAGACAGGTCTAATCATTTCAACGAAGCGCTCAAAATCCTCATCATCCTTTTTCTTGGATGGTTTGGGAGGAAACGACATGGGTTTCTGAACCCATGGTTCCCTTTCTTTACCATGCTTCCTAGCAATGAAGTCATTCTTATCATATCTCCTATTCTTAGGTTGTGTGTTATCAAGATCAACAGGTTCAATCTCCACGTCCTTATCATTGCTAGGTTGAGCATCAACATGAACATCACTATCGATATTATCATTAGGCTCATGTTCATCATCAGATTGTGTTTCGGCATAAAAAACAGAGACATTGTTTGGATTCTCGGGTGTAACAGCAGCGGGGTTGCTAGCATGGAAGTTCCTATCATCTTTCTTTTTCTTCCTATGATGACTAGGTGCCTCGATGCTAACTCATTGAGAATCTTGTTCAATTCTCTTAGAATGACCGTGAGGATACAAAGGTTCCTGGGTTATTCTACCACCTGTAGTGACGACTCTGACAGAATTGTCATTCAACTCATTGAGCAAGTCATTTTGAGCCTTAAGTACTTGTTCTACTTGAGTAGTAACCATAGAGGCATGTTTACTCAAAAGCTTAAGATCATTGACGTTTCTATCCACACAAACACTTAAATGACTAAGCATACGAGCATTCTGTTCCAATTGTCTGCTAACATAATCATTGAAACTTTGTTGTTTGGCAACAAAGTTATCAAATTCATCTAGGCATAAGCTAGCAGGTTTATCAAAAGGAATATCACTCTCATTGAATCTACGAAGAGAATTTACCTCTACTACCCGTGTCGGGTTATCAAGACCATGGATCTCTTCGATAGCTGGTAGATTTTTGACATCTTCAGATTTAATGCCTTTCTCTTGCATAGATTTCTTAGCTTCTTGCATATCTTCAGGACTGAGGAATAGGATACCTCTTTTCTTCGGAGTTGGCTTCGGAGGTGGTTCGAGAATAGTCCAAGAATTCTCATTGCACAAGATATTATTCAATAAAATCTCAGCTTGTTACATAGTTCTTTCCCTGAAAACACAACCAGCACAACTATCTAGGTGGTCCCTAGAAGCATCGGTTAGTCCATTATAGAAGATATCAAGTATTTCATTTTTCTCAAGAGGGTGATCAGGCAAAGCATTCAACAGCTGGACAAGCCTCCCCCAAGCTTGTGGGAGACTCTCTTCTTCGACTTGCACAAAGTTATATATATATCCTGCAAGGCAGCTTGTTTCTTATGGGCAGGAAAATATTTCTCATAGAAGTAGTAGATCATATCCTGGGGACTACGCACACAACCAGGAGCAAGAGAAGTGAACCAAGTCTTAGCATCATCCTTTAGCGAGAAAGGAAGCATCTTAAGGATATAGTAGTGGCGGATCTTTTCCTCACTCGTGAATAGGGTGGCTATATCGTGCAACTTAGTAAGATGTGCTACAACTGTTTCAGACTCATAACCATGAAAAGGATCAGATTCGACCAAAGTGATTAACTCAGGGTCGACAGAGAATTCATAATCCTTATCGGTCACAAAGATAGGCGAAGTAGCAAACTTAGGATCGTATTTCATCCTAGCGTTTAGAGATTTTTCTTTCCACTTGCGCAGTAATTTCTCAAGATCATAGCTATCCTTACAAGCAAGAAAGTCCTCAGCTATCTCTCCCTCCATAACATAACCCTCAGGTATATCACGCAATTCATATCTTGGAGAGCTAGTTCTAACAGGTGAAATAGCAGGTTCTACTTCAATAATCTTAGCAGTTTCAGAAGTATCATCACATTTAGCAGCAACTCTAGTAATTTGTGCATCAAGGAATGCACCTAGTGGCAAAGCAGTATCAAGCAAAGTATCATCACAAGCATCATGGATAGCAGAAGTAGCATCATCAAGCACAACTGACATATCAGAATTTTAGCAGGAGGTGGTGTCGCAAACTTACTCATAACTGAAGGTGAATCAAGTGCAGAGCTAGATGACAGTTCCTTACCTGTCCTCGTAGTTGAGGGCAAGACTTTAGTTTTTGGATCTCTCGGATAACGCATAGTGATCAACAAACATAAATCCCAAGTGACTCAGAGAATAGTGCTATGCCTCCCCGACAACGGCGCCAGAAAATAGTCTTGATAATCCACAAGTATAGGGGATCGCAACAGTTTTCGAGGGTAGGGTATTCAACCCAAATTTGTTGATTCGACACAAGGGGCAGCCAAAGAATATTCTCGAGTATTAGCAGTTGAGTTGTCAATTCAACCACACCTGAAGGACTAAGTATCTACAACAAAGTATCAGTAGCAAAGTAGTGTGACAGCAACAGTAGCAACGGTAACAGTAACAGCAGTGACAACAATAGCGGTAACAATAGCAGGAGTGACAGCAGTAGCAGCAAAGTAACATAGCAAGGACCAGTTGGAAAAGCTCGTAGGCATTGGATCGGTGATGGATAATTATGCCGGATGACATTCATCATGCAACAGTTATAACATGGGGAGATATGTAACTAGCTCCAGTTCGTCAATGTAATGTAGGCATGTATTCCGTATGTAGTCATACATGCTTATGAAAAGAGCTTGCATGACATCTATTGTCCATCCCTCCCGTGGCAGCGGGGTCCTAATGGAAAACTATGGGATATTAAGGTTCTCCTTTTAATAGAGAACTGGAACAAAGCATTAGCACTTAGTGAATACATGAACTCCTCATATTATGGTCATCTCCGGGAGTGGTTCCAGCTATTGTCACTTGGGGGTTGCCGGGTCATAACACATAGTAGGTGACTACAATTTGCAAGATAGGATCAAGAACACACATATATTGACGAGAACATAATAGGTTCAGATCTGAAATCATGGCACTCGGGCCCTAGTGACAAGCATTAAGCATGGCAAAGCAGTAGCAACATCAATCTCAGAACATAGTGGATACTAGGGATCAATCCCCATCAAAACTAACTCGATTACATGATAGATCTCGTCCAACCCATCACCGTCCAGCAAGCCTACGATGAGATTACTCACGAACGATGAAGAGCATCATGGAATTGGCGATGAAGGAAGGTTGGTGATGACGATGGCGACGATCTCCCCTCTCCGGAGCCCAGAACGGACTCCAGATCTGCCCTCCATAGGAAGAATAGGTGGTGGCGGCGCCTCCGTATCGTAAAACGCGATGAACTCTTCTCCTTGATTTTTTCCGGACGAAAGGAACTAAATAGAGCTGGAGTTGGAGGCGGTGGAGCCCCGAGGGCCCCACAAGCCTCCTGTGCTTGTGGGCTCCTCGCTCCACGCCTCCGGTTGATTCTCGCGTCAATATTTTTTATATATTCCACAAAAAAGCCTCGTAAATTTCCAGGTCATTTCGAGAACTTCTATTTCTGCTAAAAAACAACACCATGGCAATTCTGCTGAAAACAGCGTTAGTCCGGGTTAGTTCCATTCAAATCATGCAAATTAGAGTCCAAAACAAGGGCAAAAGAGTTTGGAAAAGTAGATACGATGGAGACGTATCATGGCTCTGCGCGCCAAAGCATTGGCAACCCTCGCATTTGTTGACCATGTCCACGGCCTCCTCGAGGGACGTGGGCCAGTAGAATCCATGGCGGAACGCCTTAGCCACCAGGGTTCTAGAGGCGGCATGATGCTCGCACTCACCCTGGTGAATGTCTCTGAGGATCTTCTGTCCCTTTTCTAATTTGACGCAGCGCTGGAACACGCCAGTCATGCTACGCCAAACCAGCTCGCGATTGATGATGGCGTAGGCTGCAGATCGGCGCTGGATCTTCCTTGCCTCCGTCTCCTCTTTAGGGAGCTCGCTGTGAAGAAGGAAGGGTGGGATGGGTTGAGCTGGCTCCGTCTCGACCTGAGTGTTAGGGGCTTCTGCAGCCCCTGCGCTTGATGAAGCAGTCGCATGCTCGAGACTCTCTGTCTCAGATGCCGTCGTGGCAGTCGGCTCGTTGTCTACCTCCATGACGTCCACCCACTGGGTGTCGATATGACAAGATTCGAGGCTTGCGGGAGCCGGATTTGTTGTTGTAGCCGGCGAAGTAGTCGTAGCCGGCGATGCGCTTGTAGCCGGTGCCGCAATTGGAGTCGGTAGAGTGAGTGCAGCCGGCACAGGAGCTGTAGCCGGCGCAGCTGGCGACGACGCTTGCATCGAGGGATCAGCCGGCACAAAGATTGATGCCGACTCCGGAGACCGCCTGATGGACGGCTTGTGCAGCTGCTCAAGGGAGACGCTGGCTGGAATGGCTTGTCTTGTGGAGCCAATCTTGGCCAATGTATCAGCCGCCTCGTTGTCCGCCCTGGGAATGTGGTGAAACTCTCAACCCTCGAAAGGGCCGCTGAGCTGCTGGATGAGGAAGCAGTAGCTCGCCATGTTGGCGTCCCTGGCGTCCCATTCGCCAGAGACTTGCTGCACCACGAGGTCCGAGTCGCCGAAGCAAAGGAGCCACCGAATGCCAGTCTCCTTGGCAAGCCGGAGGCCGTGAGCGAGTGCTTCGTACTCGGCGACATTGTTGGAGGCGGCGAAGTGAATCTGGAGAGCATACTTGAGCTAGTCTCCTTTCGGAGACGTCAAGACAATGCCGACTCCCAGACCAGTTCGCATCTTTGAGCCGTCAAAGTGCATCCGCCAATGAGTGGAATCTGGAGGCGGCGACTCAAATTGGGTTTCAGCCCAGTTGACAAGGAAGTTGGCCACCACCTGAGACTTGATGACAGTGCGAGGCTCGTAGCGGATGTCGTGGTCAGCCATGGACATGGACCACTTAGCAATCCGGCCAATCGCGTCACGGTTGCCAATGATTTCTGAAAATGGAGCAATGCTCACCACAGTGATGGCATGCTCTTGGAAGTATTGCTTCAACTTCTTTGCGGCAAGGTAAACACCATAACACATTTTTTGGTAGTGGGGGTAGTTTTGCTTGGAGGCGGACAAGACCTCGCTGAGGTAGTAGATAGGGCGTTGCACTAACAGTACCTTGCCCTCCTTGCGCTCAACTACCAGCACTACACTAACCACACGAGTGGTTGCTGCAATGTATATGAGAATGGGTTCCCTTTCCGCTGGAGCTACCAAGATTGGCAGGCTTGAGATGACCCGCTTGAGGTCACGGAAGGCTTCGTCCGCCTGGTCGTTCCACTTGAACTTCGTTGTCTTCTTCATGAGCTGATAGAGTGGAAAGGCCTTCTCGCTGCCGCTGCTGACGAACCGGCTAAGGGACGCCAGGCAGCCGCCGAACTTCTAGACGTCTAGGATTCGAGCCGGCTTCACCATCCGCTCGATGGTGCTGATTTTCTCGGGGTTTGCTTCGATGCCGCGAGCGGACACGAAGACCCCCAAGAGCTTTCCGCCTGGAACCCCAAAGATGCACTTCTCCGGGTTGAGCCGGATCTTGTACTCGCGCAGGTTGGCGAACGTCTCCCGCAAGTCGTTGAGGAGACTGAAGTGCTGCTTGGTCTTGACGACGATGTCATCCACATAGACGTGGATGTTTCTGCCAATCTGTGGCAGTAAGCACTGCTGCATGCAGCGTTGGAATGTTGCACCAGCGTTCTTCAGACCGAACGTCATGGTGGTGTAGTAGAAGGCCTCGAAGGGCGTGATGAAGGAGGTGGTGTAGTTCAGGCGATCAGCTGGATCCAGCTTGATTTGATGGTAGCCTGAATAAGCATCCAGAAACGACAGCAGTTCGCAACCGGCTGTGGAGTCGATCACTTGATCTATCCTGGGCAAGGCGAAAGGGTCTTTCGGTCATGCCTTATTCAGGCTTGTTTAGTCGATACAGATTCGTGAGGTGTTTTTCTTCTTCAGCACCAGGACTGGATTGGCTAACCAGTCCGGGTGGAAAACCTCCATGATGAAGTCGGCTGCAAGGAGCCGGGCAATCTCTTCTCCGATTGTGCGCCACTTCCCCTCGGCGAAGCGGCGCAAAGATTGTTTCACCGGCTTTGCATCTGGTCGCACGTGAAGTTTGTGCTCGGCGTACTTCCTCGGAACACCAGGCATGTCTTTGGGGGACCATGCAAAGATGTCCGTATTCTCACGAAGGAAGTCGACGAGCTCGCCTTCCTATTTAGGGCTGAGGCCAGCCCCGATGGTGACGCACTGCTTGGGGTTCGCAGGGTCTGGTGGCACCTTCTTGGTTTCTTTAGCCAGCTTGAAGGAGCCTTCGTTGGCCGACTAGGATGGAGGAGTAGGGATCGCCGGCTGCTCGGTAGCCTGAGCCACGAGTCGGTCAATCTGCCTTTTCTCCTCAGCAATCACCATGGTGTCGGCCAGGCGGCTGCTGTCATGTGCACACTTGAGTGACTTCTTATAGTCGCCAGCAATGGTAATGATGCCCTTTGGACCCAACATCTTCATCTTCATGTAGGCGTAGTGGGGGATAGCCATAAACTTGGCCAGAGTGGGTCTGCCCAGCAGCGCGTGATACGGGCTGCTGAGATCCACCACCTCGAACCATATGGACTCATGGCGGAAGTGAGCCTTGTCACCGAAAAGGACGTCCAGCTGGATTTTGCCGATCGGCGAGCAGGACTGTCCCGGCACGATGCCGTGGAAGACAGTGCTGGTCGGCTAGACGTCCTTCTCCTTGAGCCCGAGCTTGAGGAGGGTGTCGAGGTAGAGGATGTTGATGCTGCTGCCGCCGTGACCAACACCTGGGAGAACCGGCAGGTGAGCCTCTGGGAGGCGAAGGTAGGGTCGAGGACAAGCGCGTATGAACCCGGGTTGGGCATCACCGCAGGATGGTCGACCGACTCCATGTGATGGGATTTTTTCAGACCAGTGCATGTATTGGGGAACCGGGGGACCGTGGCATTCACTTCGCACCGGCGCTGGAGCTGGTTGTGCTTGTCGTCGCCTTCACTGGTGAAGACAACGAATGCTCCGTCTTGATGGGGGTAGTCGTCGTGGAGACGACCGTCGTCGCGAGGCGGCGGCGGTGGAGCCGGAGCAGAACCGGGAGCCGTAGCATGAGGCGCTGCATGTGCACCTGGGTCAGCCGACAGGCCCTCCCCTTGCGACAGTCGTCATGCAAAGATGCACTGTCGAAGGGTATGGGTAGAGGGCTTCGCCCCAGAATACATCTTGCAGGGTGTGTCAAGCATCTGCTCGAAGGACTGCTTGGGCTGCCAGTCGTTCTTGTTGGTCCGCCTCCGTTGGGAGCCGGCCTGAGTAGCCGGCGCCTCTCCCTCCACGTTGGCTACCAACTTGTTGTGGGAGCGCGAATCTAGCTGAACCACCTTGCGCTTGTTGTTGTTCTGGCCGCCTCGATTGTCTCCAGTCGGCTTGGGAGTAGCCGGCGTGGGGGCAGCCTTGTCCGAGGCGGTCACCTTGACCCGCATTGCGGGGTTGGCCATGGCGTACTTGTCCGCCTTGGCCATGAGCATCGTCAGAGAGGTGGGCTCAGAGCACATGATCTTGTGCTTGAGGAGAGTGCCGTCTCGGCAGCCGTCGATGAAGTACTGGATGGCCTGTACCTCATGCACTCCCTCGCAGGAGTTGCGAAGCTCCGTCCAGCACGTGATGTAGTCGCGAAGGGGTTCGTCGGGCCTCTGGATGCACATGGTCAGCTCGCGAGGACGGCCAGGGCGCTTGTAGGTGCCGGTGAAGTTGCGGACGAACGCCTCCTCGAAATCAACCCATGAGTTGACGCTGCCCGCTTGAAGGCTGTTAAGCCATGTCCGAGCCGAGCCGGCCAGCATGAGTGGCACGTAGCGGACGGCTACGCGCTTGTTGTCCCTGGCAATGCCAACGGCGATGGTGTAGTCGATCAACCAGTCTTCTGGTTTGGCGGTGCCGTTGTACTTGGGAGTGTCCCGAGGCAGAGTGAACCCTCGAGGAAACGGCTCCCCTCGGATCCGGGGGCCGAAGCACGCCAGACCGATGGGACCGTCCTCCTCCAGAAGAGCTGATTGTGCCACGGCGTTGAGACACCTGCGGGTGTCGTGGTCGCCCTGGGGGATGCGAGCGCCGATCCGAGCCGCGATCGGAAGGGCACCTTGTGAGCCGGTAGCATGGGTCCTCCCCGGACGAGGAACCTCATATACCGAATCACTCTCATCGTCCCCGCGACGCCGACTCGAGGTATGCTCGCTCTGGCGTTGAGAACGCATGTCGTGGCTGCCCTCGCCCTTCCGTTTGGAAGTGCATGCAAGGAAGATCCGTCGGCTTTTTGATGACCGTTGGGGTTACGGCGCACTCCGGGATTGGGTCCCGGAGACTCCGATTGAGCTTGACCGGGGTCAAGCCGCGTCTGCTCCTCATTGGCAGTGTCAAGGAGATCCTTGACCCGCTTCTCCTGGAAGGCGTGCTCCTCGCCCTCCAAGCTTCGCATTTCTGCCATGGCCGCGTGGGCCGCCCGTAAGTTGGTCGCAGGAGTCTCGTAGATGGGTTGCTTGTCGCCTAGAATCTTGGCGATGACCCGGCAGCGGCCGCGGACCAAGCCGAGCCGGCTAGGGGCCTCGAAAACCGGAGTGAGGCCATAGGCGGAGTTATACTCGTGCTGCGTGGCCTCCATCTGGCGTTTAGCCAAGGCGTTGGCAATGCCCTCCTCCAAGATCTGCCTGCGACCCTCCTCAAGCGAGGCCCATGCGTCGGTGGGGTTTGTGGAGGTGGAGATGGGCGTCTTCAGGCCGGTAAGCGCGGCCTAAAGAGTGTCAGCGGTGGCAGCAGCAGGCTCACCAGCGTCTGCTGACGCCTTGCCATGAGCCGTGCTGGTGCCAATGCCGATGAGCATCACCTCCACGATGTTGGATACGGTGGCGACATGATACGGGGTGAAGAACCCCGCGGACGACGGAGGACCGTCGAAGACGAGTACGTTGCTGGGGTACACGTCGAATGTAGGCGTCTCAGCGATAGAGAGCCTACTGAAGTTGGCGCATAACGCCTCGACATCGAAGTCCTCGCCAAAGTAGCGAGGACCATCGTTGAGGCGCAAATCGCTAAAGAGAACGCTGAGGTTCTCCATAGCAGCGACGACGACGCTGGGGAGCGACTCGTCGTCGGACTCCCCATCCGAATCCGCATGACGGACTGGGTCGTCGATCATCATCGGTGAAGCCTCATCGAAGGCAGGCTCCATGGGCATGCAAATTGGTCTGGACGCGATGCATCCGACGGTGTAAGCGCGGGGCCCCGCCCAGCGCATGAAGCCAGCCGATGCTGCGGACAGCCCGACGGTGGGCGCCAAATGTCGGTGTTTACTCACAACATAAGCCATGGGTAGGCTAAAGATGGTGGGAACCGAATGTGACGCCCTCGTTTTAATCATACGCTAATCATACACGCAAATGTGTACGATCAAACTCAAGGACTCACGGGAAGATATCACAACACAACTCTAGACACAAATAAAGCAATATCAGCTTCATGTTACAAGCCAGGGGCCTCGAGGGCTAGAATACGAAAGCTCGATAAACACACGAGTCAGCGGAAGCAACAATATCTGAGTACAGACATAAAACATGGGGTGCCTTAGAGAAGGCTAGCACAAAAGATACAACGATCGAACGAGGCGAGGCCTCCTGCGTGGGAACCTCCTAACTACTCCTAGTCTTCAGCGGCCTCCACGTAGTAGTAGGCACCGTCGGGGTAGCAGTCGTCGTCGGCGGGAACCTCCATCTCCTGGGCTCCATCATCTGGTCGCAGCAACGGATCAAGGGGGCAAAGGGGGGAGCAGAGCAATGGTGAGTACTCATCCAAAGTACTCGCAAGTCTTACATCAGATCTATTCTAAGTATGCATCACTATCAAAAAAAGGGGGGTGGTTATATGTGGACTGACTGCAGCAATGCGAGAAAAGAGAGAGAAGGCCTAGTCATATCGAAGACTAGCATCTTCAGGGTCTTGCAGCAATAGACAAGAGTAGAACAGGTGTAACATAATTAGTAGTCATATTGTTGTAGCGATAGTAATATGAGGTCACGCCCAGAGATCCTTCCTCGACTCCGTGCGAGGAAGCAATCCTGGGGCAACTAAAATCCAGTAAATAACAAATGTAGTTGTATAAGATCAGGACACAACTCCAAGTGGTCCTGTAACCGTGGACACGACTATTTGAATAGATAAGTTCTTCCCTGCAGGGGTGCACAACATATTCCCCGACATGCTCGATAACACTCTGGCCGGACACACTTTTCTGGATCCTGCCCGGCCTCGGAATATCGACACGTCGCAGCCCCACCTCAGACTCAACACCGACGTCAGCCCACCGGTCTAACTCCTAAGTACAAAGGGTTCGTGGGTCCACTTGCCCTCCGCGCTCCTGCATGATGCGTGGGTGGCCGAGGTCAGTCCTAGCACCCCTTAATACAAGAGCGATGCATCTGGGGACCACTCGAGCACGCGCCGCTACATTGCTGACATCTGAAAAGCTCCGGCTGATACCGCGACGTCGAGTACCCATAATTCTTCCCACACAGACAGTTAGTGCGTAATAAGGCCTTCCGACCAACCCAGATCAAATACCCAAATCCATTATCATTTTAATTAGGCCATCGACACAATCTTGCGGGAATCCACCCGTCTACCAACTAATCACCAATGATCCCAGCAACATGGTCAAGTAACTGTGTGGTTGTATCATCGGGGGAATCCGAGGTATCACCCTCGTTGGATTCTGAACGATGTATCCGTCAAGGTGGGCTTAGAGGAATCACCCTCGGGGGTCCCACACTTGAGGGGTTGCACGACAGAGGCATCGTCGGAAATGGTGAAAGAGGAATCACCCTCGATAACCACGACCGATTAGCTATACTACAGAGATATCATCAGGAATACTTAGCAAGGTGTCATCCTCGGTACCTGATAGTATCTCTGTAGCATCGTACAACTAAGGGGGGGGGTGTATGTGCTGTGTCGGGTCTAGCTCGTCGATCATGGATCGAGATTTGAAAACAAAGCGGGGCAACTGGACTACGGGGTCAGAAGGGATGACTGCTCCATCTATACTAAGCAGATTAAAGTATAGTACTGAAAGTAGCAGTTCATCAAAATTAGGCTATGCATTAGATATAGGAGCTAACTACAACAGTAGCAAAATACTAATGCAAGCATGAGGGAGAAAGACATAGGCGATATAGGAATGATCAAGGGGTTTTGCTTGCCTTGCTGCTCTGCGTTAAAAGGCTGGTCGGCAGGGTTGTAGATGTACCCGGCAGCAGTGTCAGTCTCGGGGTCTACCCGTAAGAAGAGGGGGAAGAAACAATAAATAATAGCAACGGTGCAACACGATGCATGACATGTCAATATGCAGCTAGGCATGAGCTAACGCAGGAAACATCCATCATAGACGGGTCGGAAAAATATCTAACTATATTTTCCGGGTCTCGGGCTGCTACCGGTCGGACGGAGAACGACGGAAAAGTTCCATGTTTGCTATGCTAGGGACGCGTGACAGACGAATGGACCGCGTATCCTAGTTCGTCTCGTTCTACTGATCAACTTTCATGTTGAAAGTATTTTGATGTGACTTACAGTTTATTTAATATTAATTTTTAAAGTTTTATTCAATATTTAGGAATTAAAAAGAGATTTAATTAATTTGATTAAATGCAATTATGACATCATCATGATGTCATGCTAACATCAGCAGTTGACTGATCAACTGACCAGTGGGTCCCATGTGTCATAGACACAGTTTTTAATTAAGGTTAAATATTAATTAATCAGATTAATTGAGTGAGGGGACCCACGTGTCATACTCTAATTATTGTAATTACTTAATTAATTAATATATCTAATTATTTATTTATTTAATAAAAAACATATTTTTATTTTCGTTTTTCTTAATAGCGTGTGGGGCCTCCCTGTAAGTGGGTGTGGAGGTTGGGCCGCACGAGTAAGTGGCTGGGCCACACCACAATTTACACACACACATATTTGCATCCATACATAACATAATGTATTTTCTTTTCTTTCATATATGCATATATACGCAATACATACAAAATACATGCATGCATCTCATACATACATACATACATACATACATACACTTATACATCTTTTTATTTTTATTCCCTAACAGACATCTCTGTGCTAACTCTCTCGCCTTTGTGCTCATCTCTCAACAAAGAGAAAAGGGACATCTCCATCTACACCTACATGATCCTAACGACGTCGGAACGGAGCAACGATTGCCGGAACGAAACCGTGACGGTGCAAGGAAAAAGACGGTCGGAGGAGCCTGAAAAAGGGCTCACCGGCGTTGACGGGAAGGCCCGGTGAAGCCGGAGTTCTCGGGAAGGGGCGGAGGAGACGACGAGGAGGAACCCGAGGTGGTGGCGGTGGCGCGGTTCCGGTGACATTGGTGACGAGGAGGGCCGACCGGGGTGACAAGGAGGGCCGGCCGGTTGGTGCTCTGTCGGCGGAGTGTTGGGGACAGGGGGTCGCCCGGCGGGGTCCGGGAGGGCCGGCCGGTTGGAACGGGGCGACGGGGACCAGGGTGGGGCGCTGGGATCAGACGGGATCCCAGGGGGATCGAGCGGGAGGCGGTGGCTGGCCCCCGGGAAATGGTGGGTGAGGCGAGTGCGCGAGGAGGCGTTGGGAGTGGAGGAAGCGACGACCGTGAGAGGGGCCGACGGGAATGTGGTCGGGTGTGGGGCGGTTGGTGGGAGAGAGTAGCGAGATGCAGGTGATGGTTGGTGGGACGCTGGGGTGACGAGGGGAGGGCATCGTGCCCTGGCGGCGGCAGGGGTGAACTGGGGGAGTGGCGCTAGGGTTTGCCTGCCCTCTGGGGTCTTATACCCGAGGTGGGTGGGCCGAATAGGGTGGCCGGCTGGGCCAAATTTGGCCCAGTTGGGTGAGGCGCTTTGGGGGGGGGGGGGTGTTTCTTTTTTATAAATTACTTTCTTTTACTTATTTTTTATATATAGCTCCTATTTTAAATATATAGTGATAATGAATAATTTTAAAATGCCCGGTTCACTTTTATAATTCATTTGGGAATTTTCAATAACTCCGTGACATTTTTATTTTAACAACGAAAATCCTTTCTCGTTCGACTTTATTTTTAAGTTTCGAATTTTGATTCCGTTTCAACTAACACGAGATCATTGATATAATTCACGGTGACGTGGCATCATTAGCGCGGGATCACTATCGCTTAATTACATACATTACTGTAGCAAAAGTAGAGGATGACACACCGAAGTGGCATCGGAGGACGCTGGGAACGAGGTTGGTACAAGCATGGAACGCACGATGTACCCAGGTTCAGGGCTCTCCATAGGGATAACACCCATAATCCTGCCGGAGTGTATGATGTATGAATGGGACTACAAAGTGCTCCTGGAGCTGTATTACGGAGGAGGAAGAAGGAGCTGCCGGCTCGCGTCTACCTCTTCTATGTGGTTGGTGTGTGTGCTGAGTTGACCGACCCTCTGCATGAAGGGGGGCCGGGAGGGTTTATAGATGAACCCACCGACCTACAATATGGATAAAAGGTACAAGAGTGAGACCCGACTGCTCGCCGGCTGGCCAGGGGCCCACGGGGTCTTGTCTTGTCGCTGGAGGGGGCCGTCGGCTGCGAGGTCTTGTCTGGCTGTGGGACCCGCCGGCTGGCCAATAAGGCTCTCACGTAAGGTTGATGTAGGACACGTGTGGTACGTCTGGCGTCGTCCAGCGAGATTCGTCATGGGCAAGCAGTACAACCATCTCCATTGTTCCCACGCACAGTGCAGTAATGAAGTGGGAGTTTGATGGGCCGACACTATGCAGCGTGATGGATCAGAGCCGGAGGAGGTCAGCGGCGTGGCCGACGACGTTGTATCTACCGTGCATCTCGATCCAGTACCTTTGCTGATGCGTAGCCACCTTTAACCGTAGGGTCTCGTCTTGACCTACGACCTGATGTGACTTGTGCTTCCTAGCCGGCTAGTCGCTTGACTAGGCGGCCCAGCCACGACCGCCTCGCCCCTAGCCGGCTGGCTTGTCCTAGGCGACCAGGGGGAGGCATCCATCTCGCCTCTAGCCAATAGGTGCTTCCTGGCCGGCCAGAGAGTTGGCCGCCTCATTCCCCAGCCGGCGGGTGCTTCCTAGCCGGTCAGGGGACTTGGGCTTTATAGAATTGTTATGGTTATTCCTTCTTGGTTGAAGGCAAAAGAGTAGGCTGGTTGAGCCTATCCCGGGGTTATCCCCCGCCAACTTCCACGTTGTCGTGTTCCATGGCCACGGCAGCGATGCCGACACCTTGCTTCCGCTCCGCACATAGTAGGACCCATGGCTGCCCAGGTGAGCTTCGCCCAAGTTCACCGACAACCGCCCTGCGAGATCCATTGGCGGACTCTTCTTCCCCACAACTAGCGCCACCAATCAACTACATTAGGGTTGTCGCGCTACATGACTCATCCGGGAAGACGGGCAACCTGCGTGCGTCTAATCGGAGATCTAAGATGGATTGCTGGATTGCAAATAGGAACCAAGAACATTGCTGCTCAAAGATGGATATTTTACCTGTCCACCGGAGAGATGCGGAAGTCCATCGCCATGGCAGCACCACCTCTACTCGGAGACCTACGCGAGTATAGTTCGGGAGAAAACCGGCGCCGCACCAGCCGTCGCCGCGGCCACCGCCCACCGGCTTTGTTGTTCCCTCGTTCCCCTTTCTCTCAAACAGCTCCGAGGCTGGATGGGTATGCATTCATTTCTGTCCTTGTCTGCCAAGTGGGTCCGTCTGACGGCTTATACCAAACAGATGCACAGGTCACGACAGAGACCAAACACGACTACGTGCTAGCAAGCCGTAACGGCGGCTCCACGGGGCAGTCCCCACCGTTGCCTGACACCATACGTACAACTGTATTTCCCTATTATTTTCGTTTCCGTATATCAACTTTAATAATACCTAGCACAGATCCCACAACTCACGTGGACGGCCTAGATATCAGGATCAACTGGGCCAGGGAGCCAAAACGCCCCTCTCGCAGCTGGCTATACTACTAACCAAGCTCTAATGACATCTTGATGGGAGAAAAGAAGGAAAAGTTGGTTCAAACGCTAGTTTCCGTAAAAAAAAGTTTAAGGGACTTTTATATATGTGTCCCTAACTTAAACTCACTATTCAAATTTGCCCCTAATTTTGATACCTGTTCAAATTTGCGCCTCTACCATCAAGTCCCTTGTAAAAATGCCCTTCCCTCCCGTTACCATCCGGTCAACGGGATTTGACCGGCTCGTGAATAGTAATCCGGTGTACAGTTAATTTAAAAAAATAGTAAACAAATTCAAAAAAATCTGAAATTTTGTAGAATAGAAGATACTCACGTGCGCAAGGTGCCTGCAAATTTGCATGCTATTTTGGCGTTCCACGAGCTCGTACCAAAGGAAAACAATTAAAATTGTACGCAATGAAAAGTAAATTCGAAAAAATAGTAAGAAAATTCAAAATAATTTGATTGTTTTGGCGTCCAAGATGCTTGGGTGCACAAGGTGTGTGCAATTTTTTTATTGTGTTTGGACATTGTACGAGCTCATGGAGAAAAGAAACAAATTTTGGCTCGACAAAAAACTTTGAAAAAATGAATTCTTTTTGTTTTTTTGCTAGAGCTCCTTGCATGCCACTTGATCACAAAAATTTGCATGCACCTTGCGCACCCAAGCATCTTGGACTCGAAAACATTTCAGATTTTTTAGAATTATTTTGCTATTTTTTTTGAATTTACTGTTCATAGGTGTACAATTTTAAATTGTTTCCTTTGGTACAAGCTCGTGGAATGTCCAAATAGCACGGAATTTGCATGCACCGTGTGCACCCGAGTATCTTTGATCCCTCAAAATTTCAAGTTTTTTTGAATTTTTTTGCTATTTTTTTAATTTACTTTTCACCGAGTTACTATTTATTGAGACGGCCAAAGCCCATTGACCGGACGGAAATGACACAAAATGACATTTCTATAAGGGGACATGATGATAGAGGGACACATTTGAGCATAGTTGAAAATTAGGGGCAAATCTAAGAAGGTGGTTCGAGTTAGGGACATAAATGCAAATGATCCAAAGTTTAAAGGTTGGTTTAAGGGAAGCTTCAGCTTTTTGTTTAGCAAGTCCCAACTGGCTAAATATTGTTTTGCGGGTGGGGTGGGAGTAAGGTTGAGCAGTGGTGTAAGAGAGCGACAATGAATCGACAATGAACCCATGACTTTAGCTACGAGGTGCCCCTCGTCCCGTGTTGTAGGATCAAATGTATGTCTAGAAAAGGGGTGATTACAGTACTTGACCAAATAAAAACTTAACTTTTTTTTAATTTTATCGGTTGGTAAGTTTTAGTACTTTTACCAAGTTTAGCATACCCTACACATACAAGTCTACGAGTATAGCTGCAGAAAATAAAGACATGCAAGTGTAAGTAGAGGGTAGCGATAGGAAGATCAAAGGCAATGAAGACATGAAGATTTTTGGCGTGATTCCGATATATAGTGCCATCGTACATCCACGTGGATGGAGACTTCAATGGAGGTTAACGGTTGTGCGAGTCCAAGAAGGGATCCACCCATGAAGTGTTCACGGAGAAGCAACCTTGTCTATTCCACCATGGCTTATGTCCACGAAGGACTAGTCTCACTCGGGGTAGATCTTCACGAAGTATGCCATCTTCTTGCCTTTACAAACATTTTGGTTCAACCACATGATTTGGAGTCTCCCAAACAATACATAACCAATCTAGAAGACACCACTCTCTGAAAGCTAATAGATATGGTATGGATGATGAACTCCTTGCTCTAGTGCTTAAAAAGATAGTCTTCTCAACACTCAATCATTCTCTCATGGAATTCGGCTTGGTAGAACATATTGATTGGGTGGAAAGCAACTTGAGGAGGCTAGAAATCAAGATTCATATGGTTGGAGTGGAAGATTCTGATCTCAATATATGAGTGGGTGGTTCTTTCTTTGAAAATAAATGGTGAAAATGTTTGCTTGTTCTTAGTGCTAGGGAAGTGGATGGGTATATATAGTCATCTCCAAAAATCTAACCGTTACGACATTATTGTTCAACTCGATGGAACCGAAGTGAAAGTCGGTGAGACCGATATATAACAACTCGGTGAGTCCGATCCGGTTGGCCTAGGCAGTTCTAGTGAGTCGGTGGCACCGAAATACAAAACTCAAAAATTCCGATTTTTGACAATTTGACACCAGCAAAGTGGTCACTGTTGTTTGGTTGTATCGAACCAAAACTCGGTTGCATCGAGATGTCAGGGGTTTGGCTTGGGTTTTGTCTAGGGTGAAACTCGGTGGGGTCGATAGGAATTTGTTGGTGGCACCGAATTTAATCATTAGGGTTTTGGACATAATCTTTCGTGAAGGTTTGGCTCAAGTTTTTGGTGGAATATCTCTAATCAATTTGAGCAACCAAATCATTTTCAATACCATATCCCTTTTTAATAGTATTGGCTTTCCTATAGACTCAATTATCATTTCTCACAAAAAATAAAATGTAGAGTCTTGAAGCTCTTGCGAATTGATGTTCCTTAAATCTAGGGGATCCTCCTCACAATTCCTAGCTAATCCATTCATTAGATGTTTTCTAAAATATACTTGATAGCTCATTAGTTCAATGAACTATATGTTGTTATTAATTACCAAAACCATCTAAGGAGAAGTTGTGCTTTCAATGTCCTCCTTTTTTGTAATTGATGATAACATATAGATCAAAGTTTCGATGAGGATATAATCAATGCAAAGTATCGTTGCTTTGAGGAGTATGTGATAAGCAAGAGCTCTCCTTACATTTGTGCATTATTTTAATTTTGTGTTTGAACATAAATGCACAATCGATTAGAATCATGGATCACTCTTTCATGTCACATACATCTTGGTGGAGCGCATAAAAGATATGATGAATTACAATGCACATAACACCAAGCATGAGAGTGAATGATCATAAGATGAATATCACAAATGATAGAAAGTAGTATCATAAATCACAAAGTGTATGATCAAACATGACATTGTTTAAATAACAAGACAAGCAAAAGATAGGCCAATTGTTTTGAAGAGTAAGAGAAGCAACTGAAAAGCAACACATTCATCCACGTGGCAACAAGTTACCACAAAGCTTGAAATGTATAGAGTTATACGTTGTTGTGGGCTGGATCTTCTCCACGTGGTGATGAAGCTGCTCTGATGGTCTTCGAAGGAGTCTAAGGAAAAGTGTCAATAAATGCTTCTGTGGAAGTCCTCTAAGTTAATGGAGTGGATACTGGAGGTGCTGACAGAGGAACGGTAGAATTCACAACTGGTGCATACACTGAGGGTCTCAACTGTGAGGCTGGCACTGCAAAAGATCTGGTCATGGTAGTGAATTGGGTGGTTGTAGGAAGCGGGGCATCATCATCATCATCTGAACTCATCCCAATTGCATCTACATTTTTCTTCACAGTCTCAACTGTCGTAGCAAGCTTGATCACTTAGACCTCAAGATCGTCACCACAATCTACTCTAGTCTCTTCTGGTTTTGCAGGATATCAGCTATGTTCCGCTCCATATTTTATGTTGGGAAACCCTTTGTATCAGTAGTCTGATAACAAATTTCCGTCAGACTGGTCATGGTTTGTTGATTCTTATTTGATCACACGGCCAACATTTCTATCTGTTTCCATAGTTCATGCTGCAATTTAGCCTCAAATTAATGTTAGGATTTGACCTTTCCGAGTAAATCTAGCCTACTCGACCCATCCACCCCGCCCAGTCTCTTATCTAATGGACGAGGCGATCCAGCCCCGAGCTTGCCCCTCACCGCGACGGCTACCTCCGGCATGACCTGCTACACACCACGGCTCCACGACCCACGACGGCTACATCTGCCATGATCTGCTCCTCACCATGGCTCCGCGACAGCTACCTCTGCCACGACCTGCTCCGCACCACGACTATGTCTGCTCCACGTTGCCGGTGCTGCGTCCCGCTCCCGTCTACTTCGCCGGAACACTGCTCTCACCATGAGTATCGTTTCAGGACGACAAAGAAGTTGCACGCACATCCCAGCCATGGCGCCCTTGGTATGTACTCAACCGAAGTACAGTTTGATTCATCTCATGTTTGATTCCTTTTTAATGAGTTGATTAGATTTGTTACTGTGGATGCAATGCAAGCTTTGATAAATTTTGTGGGTTGAACCTGTTATATCCAATTTATAGTGGACCACTATTTTATCTAGGAATTTATTGAATTTCTTATGCAAATTTGCATATCAGAGTAATACTAAGATTCACAATCTGGCTGATAATATTAGTTTTCGACAAGATTTCAATTTTTCATGTATCCATCCAAGTTTAGATCCGCTCCCACCTTGGAGGTTCGTCCTTCTCAGTTCCGTTGCATCTAAATTGCTATACAGATGCTTCTAGAGTCTATATATTTTGCTTCCAAAATGCCGAAAGAAACAAATCAATCTATATGCTGGTGAGTCAAAACTCAAAACAACCATCCCCTTGGTGGCCAAACATTTTTAGTTTTGCTTTAATTCTATGCTTCAATTTCAACCCATGTGCGTAGAGCATCTCTTCTATATATCTTGTATATTTCATATTTTTATCTAACCGACAACTCCAACTTCAAATATGACTCTCATTTTCTTCTAAACTTCCTTGCTTCCTACTACTAGATTCTTCATTTTTATGCTTCTCCTACTTATAACCGTCGAAAAAGCTTAGGTACCCATATATAGAACTACATCTTTATCTTAGTTGTAGGTGTTTTGCTTCTATACATCTAGATCACAATCTTTTTCTTCTTTGTAGGTGCTTTCCTTCCATAGTTCAACCAAATTCGATAAACCTTTTGGAAAACAGGCGATCGGACCATCTATGAGTTCTGCCCGGTGCCGCCCTTGATAATGCAGTGGACGCAATCTCAAACTCTATGTGCGAAATTCATGGTGGTGTGGAAGACACAAAGGAGCCCATGGCCTTGCCATGCCTAGCAAGGAGATTGTGTGGGTGGACAAGATTTAGAGGTTGGTGACGATATTGTCCACAGAAGAGAAAATGTGCTAGCATTTGGCTCTAGTTTAAGAAAATTTGAATTTTTTATGCAAATTATGTTTTCTTCCGAAGCAGATTCTAATATCTCTAGAAGCAATCTCTGATTGATGGAAACACCAATATTTTTTCGGTTGGGAGAAAGTCCATGTTGCACTTGAAACAAATGCCGGGTTGTTGTATTGACTATACATATCAAACAATATACATTGATATATTGTACATAAATTTTCACTGGATTGGAGCAATCACCCGATGACACAAAACATTTTCAATGAACGCTTGCTTCGAGTACATTTTTTTCTTCATACAGCCTGCTTTCTTGTTTCAATGGATGCACATGCTTCGAATTTGATCACGACGCTCTCCACCCGTAGTGGCTACTGGCTTGTTCAATATATAAACCATGTAAGGAAGCACACTCATAGCAGAGTGAAGAAGTTATTGTTGTGAATATGTACCATAGGGCATGAAGCATGTTTATCTATGTCGATGCAGAAGCAAAATTTTGGCGACCGGAATGAAGCAAATATTTAGGTCGTAGGAAACAAAATATTCGGATGAAGCACTATCATTTTGACGACGAATACGCAAATATCTCCGTCGTTAGAAACATGTTAGACGAGTTGATGAAGCATGTTAATTTTTAGTCAATGTGGAAGCAAACGAATTAGTCAACAGTAGCATAGTTTTTATGTATCGCAAATGAATAAAAACTATTTTTTGGGTGTAAAAATAACTTTTATTTGCATTGCAAATTTTTGGTACATTGAATACTCAACTTCAGAACATGAACTCATCTTATATTACTCTGATTCCCAAGAAGAGATCACCTGAACATGTGGGAGATTACAGACCTATATCACTTACTGGGATGGGTCTCAAATTTCTGTCCAAAATGATTGCTAACAGGCTACAGCTGCAGATTGTGAAGTGTCTTCACAAGAATCAGTATGGTTTTATCAAGTCTAGGACCATTCAGGATTGTGTTGGATGGACTCTGGAGTACCTGCACCAATGCCATCAATCCAAGAAACCTATAGTCATTCTCAAGCTGGATTTTGAAAAGGTATTTGACTCTATGGAACATGAGTTCATTTTTCAGATTCTCAAGCACAAAGGCTTCAATGACAGATGGATACTTTGGGTCCAGCAGCTACTAACTTCTGGCTCATCTTCAGTCCTGATCAATGGTGTGCCTAGCAAGAAGTTTATGTGCAAGAAAGGTGTCAGGCAGGGAGATCCCATGTCCCCACTGCTTTTTGCCATTGCTGCTGATTTTTTACAGACTCTGGTTAACCAACTGCTGGTGGAGGGTCTGATTCAGCTGCCCATACCTTGTCATGATAAGGATTTCCCCATAGTGCAATATGCTGATGATACCCTTATCATCCTACCTGCTGATAAACCCCAGTTGTTGCAGTTCAAGAAAATGCTCTTACTTTTCTCCCAATCCAGTGGATTACACGTGAATTATCACAAATCTGCCCTTCTACCGGTTAACATTCCTCCACAGCTACTCCAGGATCTGGCTGACTCCCTTGGCTGCAAAGTGGGATCTTTGCCCTTCACATACCTTGGCCTTCCAGTTGGGACAACTAAACCAAGAATCGTTGATCTCATGCGACTGGTTGATAACATGGAAAGAAGACTTAGTGCTAGTTCATCTTTTCTAGCTCAGGGGGGAAGGCTACAGTATTTAAACTCAACACTGTCTTCTGTGCCTATCTTCTTTTTATGCAGTCTGGATATCCCACCAGGCATACTAAAGCAGCTTGAAAGGATTCAAAGGCAATGTCTATGGAGAAGAAATGGGCAAGATCATGCACCCCTCTTGCTGCCTGGCATCTGGTGTGCAGACCTAAAAATAAAGGGGGGTTAGGAATTATGAACCTAGCAATCCAGAATGAAGCACTCCTACTCAAGCATGTTGATAAATTTCTAAATCATGCTGATATCCCATGGGTTCACTTGATTTGGAACACTTACTATCATGACACAGTACCTCAGGGAACTGCCCTTTGTGGTTCTTTTTGGTGGAAGGATATCTGTAAACGGCTGGACAAATTCAGATCAGTTACATATGTTCAGCCTAACAAGGGTGATTCCTTCCTGTTTTGGTCTGACTCCTGGTTGGTTGGAAACTCCATTAGGCCATTGGTAGCCAAATTCCAAAGACTGTTTTCTTTTGTGGCTGATGCTTTCTGCACAGTGCAAGAGGTCTTTACAGCCTTTTCTGATGACATCATGCTCTCTATGTTCCACTTGCCACTGTCTGCTCAAGCTTACCAGGAGCTGCTTTCAGTTCAATC
The DNA here is from genome assembly GCF_904849725.1 of Hordeum vulgare subsp. vulgare. Taxonomy (NCBI): domain Eukaryota; kingdom Viridiplantae; phylum Streptophyta; class Magnoliopsida; order Poales; family Poaceae; genus Hordeum; species Hordeum vulgare. The sequence continues at coordinate 423,235,686 of NC_058522.1, read as the reverse complement.
TTTGCTTCAAGACCTGGATCTTGATCATCAGGCCTCTGGCAGATGGGTATGGGGAAAAGATGCTAAGGCATACACAGCCAAGAGATACTATACTCACATTCACAGCAGTATTACACCAAACCCTTTACTCAACTGGATCTGGAAAAGCTGTTGTACCATGAGGATTAAGATGTTTGCCTGGATGCTCATCATGGACATGCTTAACACTCAAGACATGCTTGAAGGGCGACACTGGAATGTTTCTGACTCCAATCTCTGTGTTCTATGTCATGCTCGAGTCAAGGAAGACACAGATCACTTATTCTTCACCTGTATTTTCAGTACCAGGGTCTGGAATTACCTGCAGATCACATGGCAGGGTCCATCCATGTGGAGTGCTACTGTTGCTGCTAAAAGAGACTTCCATAACCCCTTCTTTGCTGAGGTGGTCTTCACTGCATGCTGGAACATCTGGACTATCAGAAATGCAAAGGTCTTCAACCAGGAGCAGCCAAAGTTCAGAAAATGGAGATCTGGCTTCATTCATGACATCTCCCTGTTAGCTCATAGAATTAAGCCTAGTTTCAGGGATGATCTCCTTAAATGGGTTTCCTTTTTGCCTCCTTGAGGTTTGTAGCCTTAGCTCCTCCTCCCCTTTGTACATTCTAATTTCTTCTTGTACATACTGCTCTTATATATGGGAATATAAGAAAGAAGGTTGTGGGGGGTTTTCCCTACAGTAACCGGTCAAAAAAATACATCATTTGCCTAATATGCAAACAAACTGCATGGTGTAGAAGCTGATTTTCCCAGATTGATTAGTTTCCTTTCAAATTGAGAATTAGCTTCCTAAGATATTATTTCCTTCCTAAAATCATGGATAAGTAACCTCAGGACTGAAAAATTATTAGGAAGCAACGATCGCTTCGTATGACGCAAGTTTTTGTTTTTTGGAAGAAACGATCTATATTAAGGAGCATTGATCCTCATGATTAGAAAAAAAATACTAGCTTAATTGTAAGCAACGACCTTGATTAGGAACCAAAATTTGCTTCCAATGCAATTTTCTTTTGGGAAGCAACGATCTTGATTAGGAATCATTGGTTCTCACGATTGGAAACAAATAAAACATCTTAATTAATCATCCCTAGATCTGGGTAGTTGTTAGGAAAAAATTGGCAACAAATTAATGGCAGTTAATGCAAAATCCTATATGCAAACTAACTCACGCAGGGATTCAGCTAGTAGATCGGACGGTGTGCATGCTTTCAATCGGATGGTCATAACCTAGTTTGATAGGTAGCAAATACCAGTAGTCTGATGCCTAGAGGCTCCCTTCTATGTTACACTCACAAGATATGCCATCTGACCGATCTTCATCTTTAGAACAAGATCACTAGCGGCTCTAGTTGCCTTTGTCTGGGCCTCGTCCTAAATTTCTACTTGAGTTGTAGATGACGTAGGATGGGAAGGATCCATCGTGACATTGTTATCCTCGAGCTCAAGTTGGAGTGGCAGGTGGGGACGATTAAGTAGATATACCTTATTCCCAATCTTGGAGTTTATCAACATCTGAATATATGGGGCATATCCACAAGATATCTTCTGATTAGCAGTTGTCCTCTGGATGGTCTTAACAATGAGATCCATCACTATGATCCTGGTGTGTTTGTCAACAGGGTGTAGCATATTTATGGAGTAACCACATATTGTCTTATCATCTCCTGATTTGGGCATCAAGGTGTGCCTCAATATGGTGTTGGAGGTCGTCAGGCTAGCAAGCAAAACGTATACATAGCCAAACTTATGTGTCTTCACATACTCCTGGGCAATGGCAATGTACATGTTGGCCAAGGAGTTGTGATTCATCTTGGAATCAGAATAGACATCTAAGTCTCTTTTCTCCACCTTGGGAGCACCTGTGTATCCCACTCATCCATTATCAATTGGTACCTTATATCCTCAATCATCCATACAATCCTACCGCCTCGATAGAAATGAGCTATAGAATAAAATTGCATGATGAGATCATCATTTCATGCTATCATCTCTCCGCCTATGAACTCATCAATGCCCATCATGTTGAAGCTTTCATGCACTTGGGCAAGTGGACCTCATTGGCCTTGATATACTTCCAGTCAACATACCTCATGTCACTCACTCCTGGGTTCTTGTTAAGCAACACTGTCTCATAAAAATCTTGTTGCTCACTGTATGAAAACGAGCATCAACGACAGTCTTCCTTCTGATGGAGTAGGGGTAAACAGATCTCCACGTTCTTAGTCCTTGTTATTTTATCTCCTTCATGTTTTTAGCAACTCGGTGAGCATCATTATGCTTTCGAAGGCAGGGCCTGAGCTTCTTCAGCACATTCACATCATCATCATCATCATCATCTGCTGCCTCAGGGGGTGGTGTTGATTCTCTCTCTAGAACTGAAGCTTTGTTCTTGTCAACAGGAGGAATATCTCTTCTTGTTTTCCCATTCTTGAGGGCAGTTTGATTGGACTTGGCGGGTGGCTTGCTAGGCATATCATCAACCATAAGCTTCCTCTGCTTGGGAAGAGGTGGGTTTGCAATTTGTATTTCCTCCTCTTTTCCTCCTCGGGGTCAACATACTTGGAGGTTGGCCTCCCAATGACATGAACGGTCCTCTTCCTCTCTATCTCCCTCTCTATTCTTTGTTGGCTTCTTAGCCAAAGTCTTGTTCCTTCTAGATCTACTTGGGTTCTCTTGAGGCACAGACATACCCCTCTTTGTAGCAACATACACACGGACCTTCCTTGCAACTACTCTTTCCTTCCTCTCAAGTTGTTTCTTGGAGGCAACCTCCTCACAGATAAAATATTTATCCTCCTCATCAGAATGTCTCTGATTTCTTGCTGTGGTAGATGCCTTGGGAAATTCATGTGAGCTCGGGTGCCTGGATCTTCTGAACTTACTTCAGGACTGGTGCTTGCATCCAAGTAAACACTTGGTTCTCTGCTCCTATTCTGGCTGTCATCCGAGTCTCGCATTCTAACCTCTGACTTAGATATATAGGAGTGGAGTAGATAAGCATAAAAAAATCCAGATATTTTTGCAAAATTTTGAACTCAAAATGTTAGTTTTATGTTTTCGCAATATGCAATTCGGTTCATCCGAGTTTCAGATTTTGGAAATTCCTAGGCAAGGAAAAGAAATTTGGTCAAACCTTTTTGGTTTCACTGAGATGTGATTCGGTCTTTCCAAAGCTGCTCACAGAATCCCTAAATCCCACTTCGATGACTCCGATAGGAAACTTTTGGTTTCATTGAGAAGTCCTTGTGTTGTGGCCGAAACCACATGGGTGGCACCAAAATGTTTCGACTCGGAGGCTCCGAGTGTGCTTATCGCGGAGATCTAACCCTAATTTTTTCGTTCAATCTATTCTAAGGGAATTTTTGAGAGGATAGATTTATGCATATAGTGGCCAAATAGTTGACAAGACCTATTGCATATTAAATTGGAAGATGAACGCAGTAGGGATCGAGGTTTACCCTAATTGGCGGAACATCTCTACGATGACAACAGCAGGATCAATTTTCATTGACTGTGAAGGACTCTTTCAGCGAGGGCTCCCTGGAGACGATGAAGAACATCCATGGAGAAGGGCGGCGACAACAATGGTGGTGTGGGAGATGGTTGGTTTGAAGAATTTTCCGAAGTCCATCACACAGATATTTACCCATTTGCCGTCGGTGACACCGGGAAAGAAGAATTGGTGGACACTAAGGTTCATAACTGTCAGTTGATAGAGGAACTCGGTGACTCCAAGAATTATTGATCGGTGGTACCGAGGTAGAAAACCTAATCAACCCTTGTGCCTTCGATGGAGCCGAGTTTATAGAGTTGGTCACAGTGAAAGACAGTGGGAGGTTTTGGAAGTCAGCCCTAGTTGAATCGGTGGCTCCTAGTGCTCCCATGATACATGTGATATGCATTTGGTTTTTCCCCGAAGAAGAGGGGATGATGTAGCTCAGTAAAGATAAGTATTTCCCTTAGTGAGAACCAAGGTTATCGAACCAATAGGAGGACCACGCAATTTCCCGAATTCAACACTTACACACAAAAGAACACACACTTGCACCCAACGCGGGCAACATGCTTGTCAATCCCCTTGAACTCGTTACTTGCAAGTGATAAGTAGTGTATATAGATATTTTGATAAATATAAATTGAAAATAAAAAATAAAGTAAATAATGGCAGCAAAGTATTTAGAGTTTTTAAAATATATTTGTGAATAGACCCCGGACCATAGTTTTTGCTATAGGCTTCTCTTTCTAAGAAAGCATACATTGTTTAGATAAATCACTGTTGGACAATTGATAGGAAAGCGGATAGTCATGCAATACATATTCATGTCAATGATCACACTTATAGGCATCATGTTCGTAAGCAAGTAGGCCGATTGCTACCTGCATCTACTACTATTACTCCACCCATCGACCACTATCCAGCATGCATCTATAGTATTATGTATAAAACCAAGTAATGCTTGGAGCAAGATGACATGATGTAGAGAAATTAAAATCAAGCAATATAAATAAAACTCATTATTTTATCCTCATTATGTATCATGTTCCTTTTTGATACTAGGATTGAGCACCACAAGATTGAACCCATCACAACGCACCACTCCCACTGAAGATAAATCAATCTAGTTGGCCAAACCAAACCAATAAATTAGAGAGAAATACAAAGCTATAATAATCATGAACAAAAGAATTCAGAGATGATTCAATTAATATTCTCGAATAATCTGATCATAAATGCATAACTCATCGGATCCAAACAAACACGCCACAAAGAAGATTATTATATTTAGATCTATGACATCATGTAGACAAAGCAAATACAATTAATATGAATCAATCCCATCGTTTTACCCTTAGTGGCAGCAATACAATACGTGTCATGTCCCTTTATGTCACTAGGATTGAGCACCATAAGATTGAACCCATTACAACGCACCTCTCCCGCTGAAGATAAATCAATCTAGTTGGCCAAACTAAACCGATAGATCAGAGAGAATTCTGAAGCTATCATAATCATGCATATATATCAAATACCAGCAAGGAACTCAATATAATCTCAAGGATAATATTAAAATAAACAACAATTCATCGGATCCCAACAAACGCATCGCGCAAGAGAGATTACATAAGATAGACCGCCACAGGAATCACATTGATCTTGGCAATGAAGAAGATACAGAGAGAGAGATCGATAGCCATCTACGTAGTAACTATGGATTTGTAGGTCCTTGGTGAACTAATCACACATCATCATGGGAGCAGCAATGTTGATGTAGAGGCCCTCCGTGATCGATCCCCTCTCCGGCAAGGCACAAGAATAGGGATCAAGATGGGCACACGATGGAATAGAGACTTGAGGCGGCGGGAAAAGTGTTTCAGAAGGCTCCTTAGGGTTTTGGGGATATATGTGAATTTGTAGGACCGAGAGGAGCGCCATTGGCTGTGGGAGATGAACCCAAGCAATCAGGGTGCGGCCACCCGCTGGCCGTGCCTTGTTGGCTTGGCACCACCTCGTGTGGTCTTCGGTCTCCTTCCGAAGTTTCCATGGCTTATTTTTGTCCAGAAAAAATCATCAATTCTTTTGGGGTATTTGGACTTTGTTTGGTACACTATTCATGAAAGGCCAAAAACATGCAGAAAACAGCAACTCGTTGTTGGCAATGGGTCAATATGTTAGTGCTTAAAATAATATAAAACAACAAGTAAATGCTTAAAAAGTATCCTAGAATGATAATATAACAACATGTAACAGTCAAAAATTACGTATCAGAAGCGTGACATCGAAATATGCAAGCCAAGTTTTAAATGAAAAATTCCCGGTATCATATGAAAATGAAAACTCATGAGACTCTCTATATGAAAACATGGTGATTTCTCAAAAACAAGTGTGGAAAAAGAAGTAGTAGCACTGTCCCTTCTATTTTGTTTAATTATTTCTTTTTTTCTCTTTTTCTGTTCTTTTCTTTTTTGTCGAGAGTCTCATCCCGACTTGTGGGGAACTCACTATCATTATCTTATTTTCCTCACTGAGACAGTGCTCTAATAATGATGAACATCACATTTCTATCTACTTGAAACTCGACATAACAACTCAATGATGATAAAATAAATGAATCTATATGAATGCCTCTAGGAGTGCACCATGATGTGTAATGCTCTAGCATAACATGTAAATAATGATGAACGGTGGATTTGCCACGAATACTACGTCAGCTACATGATCATGCTATGAAATATGATGGTGAACACACAAGTCATGTGATGTAACGGTGGAAGTTGCATGACAATATATCTCGAAATGGCTATGGAAGTGCCTCGCAATATATCTCGGAATGGCTATGGAAGTGACATGATAGGTAGGTATGGTGGTTGTTTTGAGGAAGATATAAGGTGGCTTATGTGCAACAGAGGGCATCACGTCGCTGGGTTTTGGATGCACCGACGAACGTTGCTCCAATTCTCGAGGTGAAAATGGGCAATGCATGATACTGAAGAGGCTAGCAAATGTGGAAAGATGAGTGTACGTACATCCATGCATTCATATTAGTCCTAAAGAACCCATATACTTATTGCAATGCCGTATTAGCTCGCTCTAAGCAAAGTACTACTCGTATGCCCCTAGGACATCATGTTAACTATCGCGCACCCCCGACCAAAAGAGCACTAGGATTTCAACGAGGAATAAGAATGCTCACACATCATCACCATGCCATAACCAATATTTAGATAAAAAAAAAGTTAACACCCTTTAATTATCGATATTTCTACTAACCAACAACCATGTACACACACCCTTTCATATTACCACATCAGTATCATTAACCCATAATTTGCCTTTCACGTGCTACATGAAAGTTTTTAATATATCCTCCTTGAATACCTATCATTTTCAACTAGATTTATAAACCATGGAAGTTATCTTTACCCTCTATTATACTATCAAACAAATATAAGTGAAGAACGAGAGTGGAATTATTTCTACAAAATCTACACGCCACCGTGCTCTAAAAGATATAAGTGAAGTATTCTAACAAATCATGATGAACAGTTGTCTCTCTCAAGTAGGTGTGTACAACAAAAATAATTATGTAAAGATAAAATAAAAAACAAACTATAATAGATGATGCTCCAAGCAAAACACATATCATGTGATGAATAAAAATATAGCTCGAGGTGGCATATCGATGGAATGGAGCGAAAGAGGGGATGCCTTACGGACCATTCCCAAGCTTAGATGCTTGAGTATTCCTAAGATATTACCTTGGGGTGTCGTGGGAATCCCAAACTTAGGGTCTTGTCGCTCCTTATTCCTTCATCCATCGTGATGGCACCCAAAACTTCAAAACTTCAGCACACAAAAATCAACATAAACCTCGTGAGATCTGTTAGTATAATAGGCCAATCATAAACTTCTAGGTACTCTTATAAGTTGATTAATATTTAAATATGGCATAAGTTATTGTATTCTAACTTCTCCATGGCTTATACCCCGTGATACAATCTATAGCATCATCAAAACAAGCAAACTATGCAAGCAAAAACATAATAGTCTCTAATCATCACCTCTATGACCATACCTATTTAAGTCCGAAAATTTTGGAAATTTAGGAGAACCTCGATAATTTTTATGTAAATTACGTGTAAAAAGTTTAGATCAAAAAGACGTTCCTATAAAATTAGAGAATATATGCACTTTATGTAAAAGTTTTTGTTTTTTGCGCACATCAAATCTACTATTATCGAAATCATCCTAAATGCTTTACTTGGCACAAACACTAATTAAAACAAAAACACAATTTTTATAGCAGCAATAATCATGTCAACACAAAATGACAGAAATTATCTGGTTTTATCCCAACAAATTCTTTGTTTATAGCCATTAAGATAGGCTTGAGATAATAATAATGCTCACAAAAAAGACAAGAATTGAAGCAGAAAGAGAGCATCATAAAACATGTGACAAACACATTAAATTTCAACATATTTCCTAGGCATAGGCATTTTATAAGCAAACAATTTATTAATACAAGAAGTGCCTAGCATATGCAAGTAGGAAGAATGAAGCATTAACAATTTGAATATCACAAGAGAGGTAAGTGAGTAAACTGAAAATTTCTATAACCATATTTGACTTTTTCATAATAATAACATCTAGGATCATATTCAAATTCAAAAATATAGCTATAATATGAAATATTTTCTCCATGATCCACATGCACAAAAGTTGTACAATCTTCCAAGATAGTGGGATTAACATTACTAAAGTCATGACCTCTCAAAACCCAGTTTTATTAAAAAATTCATAAGATTGATCCTCCTCCAAAGTAGTGGGACCATTATTACCTAAAGTTGACGCTATTCCAAACCCACTTTTAGTGGCATTGCAAAAATCATTATAAATAGTAGATTCAACATGAAGCTCAAAATTAGCATGATTATCACCCCAATCATGATCATTAGCACAAGTGATATTCATAGAATTTATACTAGCAACATTGAAATCATGCTTTTTTTTCAAGGAACTATCATGAATCACTTTATAATTTTCTTTTAACAGTTCATCACAATTTTCAGATTCATGATTTCAAGGAAGATGTCATAAAGATAATTTAGTTTACTCAACTCACTAGCAACTGGTTCCACATAATTGCGTCTTTCGAAAAGATTAGCAAGTGGATGAGGGTCCATTTATCTTTAAAAAAATAGTTTTCGCTTTTGTGTGAAAAAGAGATAGCATGGCTAGGAAAGTAGAGAGTAGAACAAGTGAATGATTATGTGTGTATAGTACCTAATAAGAACTTGATGATACTCCTCGGCAACGACGCCAGAAATTCTTCCTCCTAATTGTAAACTGTGTTGGGTGTTTCCCCAAAGAGGAGAGAAGATGAGACACGATAGAGATAAGTCTTTTCCTCAGTGGGAACCAAAGTTATCAAAATAAATATAGAAATATTTATAGAAAATCACATAGTTATGAAATATTTATTCATGACAAAGATCATATATATAGCCATCACATCCATAAGCAAGTACACTGACTCCTAACTGCATCTACTACTATTTCTCCACTCATCGACCACTATCCAGCATGCATCTAGGGTACTAAGTAAAAATAGAGTAATGCTTGGATCAAGATGAAATGATGAAGACAAATAAACTCAACTAATATGAATAGACCCTATCTTTTTTATCCTTAATGGTAGCAATACAAATACGTGTCATGGCCCCTTCTACCACTCGGACCGAGCCCCACAAGATTGAACCCAACACGGCGCACCACTACCACTGAAGATAAATCAACCTAGTTGGCCAAACATAATCGATAGATCAAGGAGAAATACGAAGCAATGATACGTCCCAAACGTATCTATAATTTCTGCTTGTTCCATGATCTTTTGGGTGACATTGTTATATATTTTGCTACACTTTTATATCTTTTTACATATATTCGGACTAAACTACTAACTCAGTGCACCCAGTGCTAGTTTCTGTCTGCTTATGTTTTTTTTGCACGGACTTTTACCCAAATTTAAAGAGGCCCAGAAATCCCGAGAAAAATATATAAAAATCAGCGTGACGGAAGCTTCACGAAGCACGAAGACGGGCTAGAGGAGAGCCAGGGCCTGCCCAGGCGGCCTCCCTACGTGGCCTACCCCCTAGCCGCGCCACCAGGTCGCCTCAGTGGGTCCCACACCCTCTGATGCCCTCCTTCAGCCTATATTTACCTCTCCGATAGGAAACTCTTCCAGGAGATCCAAAATCGCAAATTTCTCCATCGTTCCACCGCCGGAGCGCTTCCGAGATCGGGAGTGTCAGAAGACCTCTTCTCGGCACCCTGCCGGAGGGAGGATTGACCTCCGGGAGCTTCTCCACCACCATGGACGCTTCCCGAACGTGCTGTGAGTAGTCCTCCTTGGACCATGAGTGCATGGCCAGTAGCTATGTGATGTCTTATCTCCAATCTTGTGCTTCAATGATTAGCCCTTCTCAGCAGCCCTACATGATCAAGGCATCTATGTAATTTTCCTGCTATTGCTATGCTTGGTTTGCTAGGATCCGATGGATTATGAGATTATGTTCAGATTGTGATGAGTTATATATTTGGTTATTCTTTTATATTATGTTCTTTATTTATTCATGCATGTTCTCTATTGCTTTTTATTGCTTTAGCCGAGTAGTAGATTGTAACTCCAAGAGGGAGCGTTATGCATGATTGTGGGTTCATGCCCCCTGATGTCTAGCTTGAGTGACAGAAACATGGGACTAGGGGATGTGATGTTGCCACCAGGGAGAAAACAATGGTACTTGTGACCATGGTTGCAAGGATTGTTTACCGTACACAAAGTTCTTTAATGCAGTTGTCCGTTGCTTTGAGTTTACACTTTGGGCAGGGCTCGCAACTTAATACTAGAGATATGTTCTGGATAGATATCTCAAGGTGGATGATTAGTAAGTAGATGCTGATAAATAAACGATCTACTTGTCTTGGCGTACCGCCCATTACTTTTGAGCCTCTAACTTTCTAGTAGCATGATTAGAATTACGATGCGTTTATAATTGTGTCAATTGCCCAAGTATAATTTGTTTACTCATGCATAGTTGTTTATCATCTTTTGGGAGAGAGACATCATTAGTGAACATCATGTGATTCTGGTCCATATAACCACCATCTTTTACACCTCCACCATTTACTGCTTTTATTCACTTTTCCGTTGCAATCACTATCACTATTCCCGCTTGTGTTTTGATCCTTTGCAAACTACAAGACCGGAGAGATTGACAACCTCTCTGTACTCGTTGGGAGCAAAGTTATTTGTTGTGTGTGCAGGTCCATGTATTCTGCTACCACCAGAGCAGGGGACACCTACTTGTTGATCCTTGGAGTCCTCCTGATTCGATAAACCTTACAGTCCCCGTGTAAGGGGAATTTGCTGCTGACTACATCTCCACCTTCCACTTGGGGTAACCAACGAGGGGCGAGAAGTATATCCATCAACTCGTCATCAAGCAAATTTCTGGCGCCGTTGCCGGGGACTCCAGTCTTCAAGATAGGGGAGTTGCACACTATCTTTTACCTTTGATTTTTAGTCTTGCTAGTTAGGCTTAATGGAAAACAACAAAAATATGAGAGAGCTTTATAAACTTTTATCTTGAACTAGGACATGAAGTGTTTGAGGAGAAAATTTAAAAAACAATGGAACTTTATTATTTGCATAACAATTATGATGGTGTCAATGTTATTAGTATGCTTTCTTTGAATATCAATATTGCTAATGGCATGGGAAGCTCTAAGCTTGGGGATGACAGGTTTGATGAACATGATATTTTTAGTCCCCCAACTTTTGAGGAGAAAATTTGCTTTGATGATACTATGCTTCCTAAATATGATGATTACCATGATTGCTTTACTCTCACTATTCCTAATAAGAAAGAGTAATGATACTTTTATGCTTTTGGATCATGCAAATAATACCTTATGTGATAGTTATATTGTGAAGTTTATTCATGATCCCAGTGAAAATTATTATGAGAAGGTAACACATGCTTATAGATATTTCAATAATATCAAGTTCCCTCTCTTTATGTTGAAGGTTTTGAAGCTGCACTTGTTTTGCCTTCCTACGGTTATTGCTTTGTGCTTCAATGAATTATTTTATTGCAATATACCTATACATAGGAAGAATGTTAGACTTAAATGTGTTTGGTATTTTCTTCTTGATGCTCTCTTTTGTTCTACAACTCTTATTCCTACGAGAGCATCATTAAAATCTTAAGCCTATCTTCATGACGATAAAGAAAGCGCTTGTTGGGAGGCAACCCAATTTGTTTTTATTTTAAGTTTTAGTGGTCTTGATGCTTGTTACTACTTTAGAAACATCATTCTATCTTTATTTTGAAGCTTTGTGCCAATTTTTTGCCTCCAATTGCAAGAAAGTTCAGAAGTTGTGACATGCTGTCCACAAACAAATTCTGTCTGCTTGACGAAACAATTCGCCAAAAATCACGAGATCATCTTTTTGATATGAATTGTTTTTAAAGCATGATCTATATAATTGTCTTTCTCGCGTCTATTCTAAGTTTTTCATTTGAGTTGCAGAAGTGCCCAGAAAAAAATATTTACTACCTGCTGTTCTGTTTTTCACAGATTCTGCCCTGTTTTGCGTTTTCATCATTTTGCAAATCTTAAGCTTGCTTTTTCTTTGCAAAAACCTTTTGGAAAACTTGAGAAACAGTATGTCTTCTTGAAAATATTTATTTCCAGTAGATAATAAATTATTTTATTTTGGGCACTAACCACTCTAATCAGCTTATGATGAGTTTTGTATGAAGGGAGTTCTCAAGTATGCAATGGAAGATGATGAAAGAAGATCTAGGAGTGTCAAGCGCTCAAGCTTGGGGATGCCCCCATGCACCCCCAAGAAATATTCAAGGAGACTCAAGCGTTTAAGCTTGGGGATGCCCCCGTGCATCCCCTTCTCTATCAACAATCATCAGTTTGTCCTTCTCCATGCTATATTTTTACCACTTCATATATTATGTGCTATGCTTGGAGCGTCCCACTCTTTACTTTTTAGTTTGTTTTAGTTTTTCTTGATGTTTATAACAAGTTGGACCCTAGCCTTCTTTGTTTGGGAGAGAAAAACGCTCCACTCCACCCTAGAACACAACATAGGTTTTCATGATTATCTTATTGTGTGTACTTTATCTTTTCATAGCTGCTGTCATGCTTAGCTCTTATTTTTCATACTTTATCTTTTTAAGAGCTTTTATTTAGGTTGCTTTTGGAACTCTATTGAGTTATCATGCTTATCTTGTTTAGAGAGTTGGCTTGTTGCACTAAGTTGTGTATCTTGCATGAGTACGTAACTGAGGTTGCTATTTAAGTATATTAGTAACTTGCAATAGTTTTGAGGTATTGATTTGAGTAATGTTTGGACTAGTGGTGTCAAGATATTGAGCCTATTAGTGATAGGTGTCGTATTTTGGGAAATCGGTGTATTTTTCAAAACAAAAAAAATTAGTTGAGAACTCTAGCTACTAGATTGATCGCTAACCTCTAGAGGGGTTGGAATATATAGAGTACCCTCACGTTATCATGGGTCGAGGATGCGCAAGGATAACCAAACCCCCAAACACTCCTCGGGGTGCTTGTCTCTTTGTGAATCTCCTAACTAGATAGAGAGTTACCGATAGTAAGTGCATGAGTTCTTCGGACTAATGCGAGTATTCGATTGTTGGCACTTCGACCATCCCTATTTTGCTAGCCTCTTCGGTACTGTGCATTGCCCTTTCTCATCTTGAGAGTTGGTGCAAACTTTGCCGGTGCATCCAAACCCTTGGCATGATACGCTATGTCGTCGTAAGCCTCATTATATATTTCCTCAAAACAGCCACCATACCTACCTATTAAGGCATTTCCATGGCCTTTCCAAGATACATTGCCATGCAACATCCACCATCTCATGACTTGATCTTCATGTCATACATGCTTTTGCTTGATCGAGGAGCCGCATGCTAGTTGGGCCTTGCCCTTATTATTGCTACATAACGCACTAGTTTCATTGCATATCCTGCTAAACTGGCAAAGGCATACATTTGCATACGTCATGATAGTTTTCATTTGTCTTTATGTTGAGTACTTCTTATAAAGTGTGAAGATCTTCTTTTTATTCTTGTAAACATAGAGTGTTGCCCTTTAGTGAGGAAAAGATCCCAAGGAGGACAAATTAGAATATCCCACAGAGGACACATGAAAATATCCCAAAGAGGACAAATGAGAGATAAATAAAAAGAGCCAAAGAGGCCACAAAAAAATAAAAAATAAAAAATAAATAAAGAAATAAAAAGAGAGAAGGGGGCAGCACTACTATTCCTTTTGAAAGATCCACATTCATACTCCATTGTTATATTTGTACTCAATAGAGATTATCATTCATGCATAACTATGTGGGGACCCTTACACTATAGAACTTTGCTTGTAAATTCCAATGATGAGCCTCCTCAAATGAGCTCTAGGTCTTCATGAGCAAGCAAGTTGGATGCACCCCCACTAGTTACATTGGAGAGCTTACCTTAGCTCATATGTGCATCCGTTGCATGGCAATCCCTACTCCTCACATCATATCTATCATTTGGCATTCTCTCGCCTATGGTTGTCCTCATTGATGTCAACCTTTCACACCCTTTTTGTCTTCCTTCCCCACCATTATTCTCTTTTCCATCCTAGTGCCAACATATCTTGCTTGCGCTCATCCATTGCATGAGTTCTCAAACTCGAAAGGGAGAGGATCATTTTGACTTGTGCCTGACTAGTGGTGTGGGGTGAGTCAAAATAAGATTCTGAATGAGACCAAGTGTGAAATTTTAGTAGATTGAGTTCTCAATTAAAAATTATATTTTTATGCTCTAAACCCATCTCCCATTTCTTGCACGCACACACCATTTGGAGACATTCGAGTCACGGACAGAGAGAGCTCTTCCATCTTTATGTTATTAATTTGCTATTTTCAATACTAAATATAGACTCTTTCTTGTTATTGTCTTGACTTGAATTGCATATCTTACTTGCTTTACTATGAAGTTCTTATATGTGTGTTAGCATGTCACCACAGAAATTATTTGTGTTATCATTTACCTACTCGAGGACGAATAGGAATTAAGCTTGGGGATGTTGATACGTCCCAAACGTATCTATAATTTCTGCTTGTTCCATGATCTTTTGGGTGACATTGTTATATGTTTTGCTACACTTTTATATCTTTTTACACGTATTTGGACTAACCTACTAACTCAGTGCACCCAGTGCCAGTTTCTATCTACTGATGTTTTTTTGCACGGACTTTTAACCAAATTTACAGAGGCCCAAAAATACCGAGAAGAATATATAAAAATCAGCGTGACGGAAGCTTCACGAAGCACGAAGATGGGCCAGAGGGGAGCCACGGCCTGCCCAGGCGGCCTCCCTGCGCGACCTACCCCTTGGCCGCGCTACCAGGTCGCCTAGGTGGGTCCCATCCCCTATGGTGCCCTCCTTTGGCCTATATTTACCTCTCTTATAGGAAACCCTTCCAGGAGATCTAGAATCACGAATTTGTCCATCATTCCGCCACCGTAGCGCTTCCGAGATCGAGAGCGTCAGAAGACCTCTTCCCGGCACCCTGCAGGAGGGAGGATTGACCTCTGGGAGCTTCTCCACCACCATGGACGCTTCCCAGATGTGCCGTGAGTAGTCCTCCTTGGACCATAGGTCCATGACCAATAGCTATGTGATGTCTTCTCTCTAATCTTGTGCTTTAGTGATTAGCCATTGTGAGCTGCCCTACATGATCAAGGCATATATGTAATTTTTGTGCTATTGCTATGCATGGTTTGTAGGGATCCGATGGATTATGAGATTATGTTCAGACTGTGATGAGTTATATATTTGGTTATTCTTTTATATTTTGTTCTTTAGTAATTCATGCAGGTTCTCCATTGCTTTTTATTGCTTTGGCCGAGTAGTAGATTGTAACTCCAAGAGGGAGCGTTATGCATGATCGTGGGTTCATGGCCCCTGATGTCTAGCTTGAGTGACAGAAACATGAGACTAGGGGATGTGCTATTGCCACCAGGGAGAAAACAACGGTGCTTGTGACCATGGTTGCAAGGATTGTTTACCTTACGCAAAGTTCTTTAATGCAGTTGTCTGTTGCTTTGAGTTTACACTTTGGGTGGGGCTCAGAACTTAATACCAGCGAGATGTTCTGGATAGATATCTCAAGGTGGATGATTAGTAAGTAGATGCTGATGAATAAACGGTCTACTTGTCTTGGCGTAGTGCCCATTACTTTTGAGCCTCTAAATTTCTAGTATCATGATTAGCATTGCGGTGCGTTCATAATTCTGTCAATTGCCCAACTGTGATTTGTTTACCCATGCATAGTTGTTTATCATCTTTTGGGAGAGAGACATCACTAGTTAACATCATGTGACTCTGGTCCATATTACCACCATTGTTTACACCTCCACCATTTACAGCTTTTATTTAATTTTCCATTGCAATCACTATCACTATTCCCGCTTGTGTTTTGATTCTTTGCAAACTACAAGACCGGAGAGATTGACAACCTCTTTGTACTCGTTGGGAGCAAAGTAATTTGTTTCATGTGTAGTTGCACGTCTCCTTCTAGCGCCAGAGCAGTGGACACCTACTTTTTGATCCTCACAGTCCTTCTGGTTCGATAAACCTTACAGTCCCCGTGTAAGGGAAATCTGCTGCTGACTACATATCCACCTTCCACTTGGGGTAACCAACTGTTGGAAATATGCCCTAGAGGCAATAATAAATTAGTTATTATTATATTTCCTTGTTCATAATAATCGTTTATTATCCATGCTAGAATTGTATTGATTGGAAACTAAAATACATGTGCGGATACATAGACAACACACTGTCCCTAGTGAACCTCTAGTTGACTAGTTCGTTGATCAAAGATGGTCAAGGTTTCCTGGCCATAGGCAAGTGTTGTCACTTGATAATGGGATCACATCATTAGGAGAATCATGTGATGGACAAGACCCAAAGTATTTATTCCTATGACAATGAGATCATATAACTCACTGGCACCGGAGGAATACCTTGTGTGTATCAAACATCACAACGTAACTGGGGGACTATAAAGGTGCTCTACAGGTATCTCCGGAGGTGTCCGTTGAGTTAGTATGGATCAAGACTGGGATTTGTGACTCCGTGTGGCAGAGAGGTATCTCGGGGCCCACTCGGTAATACAACATCACACACAAGCCTTGTAAGCAATGTGACTAAGTGTAAGTCACGGGATCTTGTATTACGGAACGAGTAAAGAGACTTGCCGGTAACGAGATTGAAATAGGTATACAGATACCGACGATCAAATCTCGGGCAAGTAACGTACCGAAGGACAAAGGGAATGACATACGGGATTATATGAATCCTTGACACTGAGGTTCAACCGATAAGATCTTCGAAGAATATGTAGGATCCAATATGGGCATCTAGGTCCCGCTATTGGATATTGACCGAGGAGTACCTCGGGGCATGTCTACATAGTTCTCGAACCCGCATTGTCGTGGTTTTGTCACGGCAGATGTCCTCGTGAAAGGACTTAGAACTGGAGCCATCGCACCTTGGTGGCGACTCAAAGGGGTTAAGCGGGAGAGACACGGCGATTAACCCAGGTTCGGCCCCTCGTGAGGAGGTAAAGGCCTACGTCCTGCTTTGGTTTGTATTGATGTGGTTTTGATTACAAGGAGGGCGTAACTCGCCGAACCTAGCACTCGATGATTTCTAACCTCTTGTCTTTCCTCCCCTGGGACTCGCCTTTATATACAGGTCGAACCCCTAGGGTTTACAAGGATACTTTCCTTCCTACAAGTCGTGACCCCTGTGATCTCTAAGTCGCCATCTTCCGAACCTTGGAGACCTCCCAGGAATTATAAACCGTCACACGACCTTGATCCGACCAGGACAAGGCCCAAATAACTGTTTGGGTGAATCGCCTAATTGGTAACCCGGCCCAACTAGGGCGGGTCATTCACAGGTAACATCCCCAACATTAGGACCCAAATTGACTTGAACTTCTTTTTCATGCCAATACTTCCGCTTAGTTGAAGGCGATTCATTCCTCATTTTTCTTCATACGTCAGAAATTGTAACCCGCCATCTGGCACCGAAAATTCTTTAAGTCGCCAAACCATTTCTTGTTGGCCTCTCCTTATCCCTCCATCTTCGGGAAGACTGACACAACTCCAAGGGATCTTAGTGCATCGTTATCCCAAAATCTTCGGCACGCATTTATGGCGAATCTTTTTATTCTCCGGCGGTTCCCGCTCACGACGCCTTGATTCCAGCGCCGGGCCTGATAAATAGACGGGGGGGGGGACAGGACTGGTGCTTCCCACCTACCAGTCTCGTCAACCTCCTCCCATCATTGCAGCGAGGAAATCTCATCGCCTCCCAAGGACTCCGCCGCCGACCGTACTCCTCGTCTTCGCCCGAGAAGCTTCGGCGCCGCCCATAGGCCTTCGCCGTCGTCAAGCTTCGCGCCGCGGCCGATCCGTCCGCCGCCATTGACCACCGCATCGTCGTCGACCATCTCGCCGTTCGACGGAACCTCCGTGCTTCTCCAACAACCTTCGTCACCGTCGGCCTCTTTTGTCCGAAAGCATCAGGTTAGGCCTCCGCCCATTTTAGGAATAGATCCAATCTCTGCTTGAAGCTCCAGCCATTGCCATGCTCTTGATGTTCCTTGCGAGCAGACGTCGCCTACCCTGAACCGATTAGCATGAATGTCGATGAGATAGCCAATGCTTTGAATACCTTTATTCATCCACCTTTACTTGTGAATCTTTAGAATAGTGTTTCATCAAGCGAAGGGCGTCATCTTGCCCTGGTAATAAATTGTTGCATCCAGTCATTTTTCTCAGGTTTTTTCATCTGCCTGGTAGATCCATCATTTACCTACTGTTTGCGAAAAGCTGTTTGTAGTCTTCACACTTTGATATTTCGAACGAACGTCTCCATCATCTTTAGAACGCAGCTCTTGTGAATAGCCACACTCCGTAAGTCACCATAGTAACCCAACTCGGCCTTTTGATATGGCGGGTCAAGCCCTTCCCTTAGTCCATGGACAAAGTACTTAGCGAGTTAAATGAACTTATTTCACCCCTTACAGTAGATGTTCGAGGCATGTAAGTTCATACTTTACTTCTTTGTAGCATGGGCGCCGTCTTCAAAAGTGACTGGCTTCCTACCAAGGTTGATGACACCATACTAACCGATTATGTGAAAACGGGCAACTTGGACCCTCAGAATGTTATCGGCTGGCGCACCGGGTTCGGAGAAGATCTCCCTAACCCCAAAGAAGGGGAAATAGTCGTTTTTGTTGAACACCTGGAGCGAGGTTTTAAGCCGCCTGGATCGAAGTTTCTTAGAGACGCCATGGCCTTCATGAACGTCCGCCTCCAGGATTTGGGACCCAATTCCATAAGTAACATATGCCAATTCCAAGTTTTCTGTGAGGCTTATCTGCGGATTGAGTCCTCTGTTCCTTTATTCTGGCACTTTTTCCATTTGAATCGCCAAACGGAATTCCACAACGGCCCCAGCCTGGAACTCGGCGACGTCAATGTCCAACGCTGCAGGGATAGCCCGTTTCCCTCACTCGCCATGCCTAGCCATCCCAAAGGTTGGGGCGAGTCTTGGTTCTACTGTCAAGAGACTTCTCCTGCAGGCGAAAACAAGCTTCTGGGCTACAGGCCAACTCGCCTTCCAACGAACTTCAAGCTTCCAGAGAAGCTCACCGAGGAAGAAGAATCGGAATTCATCCCAATACTGTCCAAATTAAGATCCTTGACGAACAACGGCCTTACTGGGGTTGACCTAATCCGCTGCTGGGTCGAATGGTGCATCCTCCCTCTGAGTCGCCCGGACGATTTTATGTGCGAATTTGATGGAACCCTAGATCATCCTCAATGTTATTTCCATACGGCTTTAACAGAAAAGGACATTGTTACCATTATCAAGAAGCTGACTGGCGAGCCTGCGGGAAAATGCGGCCAAATCGGCCTCAAGCCTTTCTGCAAAATTAACCCGACGCCCAAGGTGAACAAATCTAACCCGCCTTTGGTCTTTACTCCTTATGCTTCATTTGTATTGTGGTTTTTGTAACATATGCTATTTCAGAAAGGCGATAAGTTCTGGGCCAGGAAGCCGAAAAGGCCAGCCATGAAAAATGTTAAGCCGCCTTCAAAGAAAACCAAGGGTAAGGGCAAAGCTGCTATGGCTGAGTCGTCCGAAGTCGATGAATCTCAAGTCGGCGATGCACTTTCGGAGGTAAAAGTTCACCCTCTTTTTACTTGTCATTCACTACTGTTAATCTTCGTATTTATATCTCTGTCTCTCTTGAAATAGAATGAAGACAACGAAAGCCAGGAGGACTCTGTTGAGGTAATTTCTGTTTCCTCCGATTCATCTCCTTCTCCACCTAAGCCGGCCAGGCGAGTTTGTGGGAAAGTTCCCTTCTCACACCCAAATGCTTGTTTGGACCCAAATTTCCTACTGAAGAAAGCACATCATACTTCAAATCGGAAGACCCGAAGTCATTCCGGTGATCTGGTGTCCGGCTTACCAGCAACGAACAAAAGGAAACCAAATGAGGTACTTATGAATAACAATTCTTCATGTTTCTTTGGATCACATCTGTAACCCGCCTATATTTTTGACGTATAATTCTTGTAGAACTCTCCTCCTACATCTGGCGACTCAGTGATGTCGACACTTCCGCCAATGATTCGAGTTCCTAGGTAAGTCTTTTGATAATCTTACTTTGAATTCTTAGGGTAATAGACTTCCAGTTTCTTAATGTGCTTCTCCCTTCTTTTAGGTCACATGCCTAGAAAAGAAAAACCAGGGGATCAACTCCTGTCACAACTTCAGAGCCCATCAAAGAATCAATGTCGACTTAGGACAACCCGGACCAAGGCGAGCCTGAAAATCAAATGGATCTTCCAAACTCGCCCAAGGAAGCAATGGATGCCCCTAAGTCGCCAAGCCCATTGATGACAACAGAAGACCCGGATGCTGTAGTTATTACTGGTGCCGGCTTCTCTAAGCCGGCGGCAACGGTTTTGTCAAGGCATGTGGCATCCTCTTCTCAAGCCATTCCCGAATCTGGAGTCTCCAAGACGAAGCTTTCTGAATATGAAAATCTGGAGTTCAAGGGACTTTGCTCTGGTTTTTCAAGTCGTCTGGAGGCGAGCTACGAGATGGAGAAAAGCCTGCTGCGAATGTTAAAAAACAAACATGAGGTAAGTTTGTTATATTGTATTACTCGCATTAACCCCCAAGGGCCGGGTCATCAGTAAAAAGATGAGCCGGGTCTTGAAAAATTTAGAAAAAACTTTGCGACCAGTAACCTCCAAGGGCCGGGTCATCAGTAAAAAGATCAGCCGGGTCTTGAAAATTTTAGAAAAACTTTTGTGACCAGTAACCCCCAAGGGCCGGGTCATCAATAAAAAGATGAGTCGGGTCTTGATATTGTATAATTTCATCTGAAAAGAAAAATTTATACATTAGCCCCCAAGTGTCAGGGATATTGCTTGCAATAGTTCTGAGACTTGCCCTTGCTTTGTACTTTCAATAGGAAACTCTTGCTCAGACTGAATCGGCGCTTGGCGATTTAAAGAAAAACTTATTTGGTGAGCAAGACGCCCGAGCTAAGTTGGAGGAGAAATATCAATTGGCCTTGGCTGAGCTGGAAAAACTCAAAGCCGAGTTGAAAAGAGCTCAGGCTGACCAAGATGCCGCCATAAAAAGAGCAGAGAAGGCTGAAGCCAGGCTGGCCACCGTGCAACAGGAATTGTCCGGCTTGAAGCGTCATATCTCCAACATGACGCAAGCCGTCTTCGGTAAACTTACTCAAACTTTTGATCTCCTCTTCTTTTTTATAAATAATTCTTATCGTAAGTCGCTGATCATCATGACCCCTTACTCAGGTCCGAGAGCCGCCAACCTTCAAGAAGACTGCGTGCTGATGCTGAAGGCGATTTACACGCTGACAGAGCAACTGTACACCGGCAGTGTCTTTACTGTTAAAGCTGTGATGGGTGCCAAAGAGCCTATAACTTCCATAAAGAAGGTGCTTGGCTGCCTATCCACACTTCCCCCTCAGATTGGCGAGCTAACTTGGTCAGCCGCCCGAAAGGGTGTTCTGACTGCCCTGAGTCGCTGCTTGGCGTATGCTCCAGAGATCAACCCGGAAGAGGTAGCAGCAGGCTTTCCTTAACTTAAAGACGATGGGTCAGAATTCGTTGAAGAGGACTATCAACGTGTTGTCAAGGGCTCCCGGCTGGCAGCAACCCAACTCGCAGCAAGTCTTGATTTATCAAAGTATCAGGAGGCTTATGATAGCAAAAACAAGAATGTCAACCCGCCGACCTTTGTGCCGACCAGTTTAACTCCTCGGCGACCCAAGAACCCTTTTGACTTGGAAGCAGACCTGGCATCAATCCTGACTGATGAAGATGACTTCGCAGCTCTGGCTAAGTGCAACTGGGTACTGGGCGACTTGCAAATTGAAGTCGGCCAAAGCTCACAACAGAATGATCCTAAGGTGCCAACAGGATAAACGTCATTGATTTGGCCTCAGAGCCATGTAATAGGTCTTTTTCATAAGTCGGTACTGTTTTTGTGATACCCTCTCGAAGGAATCTTTATATCGCCCTTAAGGCGATTTGAAATATTTGACCTGCCCTTTGAGAATCCTTTATGATGCTTAATTCGCTATGGACGAAGTAATTCTGATCATCATCCTGATTTAAGCTTTGAAAATGGCATATGTGAAACCAAACAAATGATAACAAATTTTTTCAATAGGCATCAGAAAGAAAGGTTAAAAACCCTCGAGGTTATGCTATGAAGAAAAAATAGCAAACCGCAATTTCGTCGGCTCATAAGGTCGCGACAGGATGGGGCGAGTCAGAAAGCGTGAGCACACACCCTAAATGCAGGTTTCGTCGGCTCATAAGGGCGCGACAGAATGAGGCGAGTCAGAATGCTCGTGCACACACCCTAAATGCAGGTTTCGTCGGCTCATAAGGTCGCGACAGGATGGGGTGAGTCAGAAAGCTCGAGCACACACCCTAAATGCAGGTTTCGTCGGCTCATAAGGTCGCGACAGGATGAGGCGAGTCAGAAAGCTCGAGCACACACCCTAAATGCAGGTTTCGTCGGCTCATAAGGTCGCGACAGGATGAGGCAAGTCAGAAAGCTCGAGCACACACCCTAAATGCAGGTTTCGTCGGCTCATAAGGTCGCGATAGGATGACGCGAGTCAGAAAGCTCGAGCACACACCCTAAATGCAGGTTTCGTCGGCTCATAAGGTCGCGACAGGATGAGGCGAGTCAGAAAGCTTGAGCACACACCCTAAATGCAGGTTTCGTCGGCTCATAAGGTCGCGACAGGATGAGGTGAGTGAGAAAGCTCGAGCACACAGCCTAAATGCAGGTTTCGTCGGCTCAATAGGTCGCGACAGGATGAGGCGAGTCAGAAAGCTCGAGCACACACCCTAAATGCAGGTTTCGTCGGCTCATAAGGCCGCGACAGGATGGGGCGAGTCAGAAAGCTCGAGCACACACCCTAAATGCAGGTTTCGTCGGCTCATAAGGTCGCGACAGGATGAGGCGAGTCAGAAAGCTCGTGCACACACCCTAAATGCAGGTTTCGTCGGCTCATAAGGTCACGACAGGATGAGGCGAGTCAGAAAGCTCGTGCACACACCCTAAATGCAGGTTTCGTCGGCTTATAAGGTCGCGACAGGATGGGGCGAGTCAGAAAGCTCGAGCACACACCCTAAATGCAGGTTTCGTCGGCTCATAAGGTCGCGACAGGATGAGGCGAGTCAGAAAGCTCGAGCACACACCCTAAATGCAGGTCTCGTCGGCTCATAAGGTCGCGACAGGATGAGGCGAGTCAGAAAGCTCGAGCACACACCCTAAATGCAGGTTTCATCGACTCATAAGGTCGCGACAGGATGAGGCGAGTCAGAAAGCTCGAGCACACACCCTAAATTCAGGTTTCGTCGGCTCATAAGGTCGCGACAGGATGGGGCGAGTCAGAAAGCTCGAGCACACACCCTAAATGCAGGTTTCGTCGGCTCATAAGGTCGCGACAGGATGAGGTAAGTCAGAAAGCTCGAGCACACACCCTAAATGCAGGTTTCGTCGGTTCATAAGGTCGCGACAGGATGAGGCGAGTCAGAAAGCTCGTGCACACACCCTAAATGATGACTTTGTCAGCTCATAAGGTCGCAACAGGACGACACAATTGCTCTTTAATGAAGAAGCCCCCAAGCCAGGGAGTATTTGTAACTTTATTACTTCATAATGAAACTGAGAAACTTACAAAATGTAGAGCTTAAGAGCTCAAGTGTAATAAGGTCGCAGGTGGGCAATATTCCAGGGGCGAGTTGACTCAGCCTCCGTGGTTGGCATGTTAGGCCGGAGATCCACCAAATAATAAGAGCCATTGCGGAGGTTCTTGCTGACGATGAACGGCCCTTCCCAAGGTGGTGACAACTTGTGCATGCCTGCACGATCTTATATCAACCGAAGAACTAAGTCGCCTTCCTGAAAGGTCCGACTTTTAACCTGGCGGTTGTGATAACGCCGCAGATCCTGCTGGTAGATAGCTGAACGGGCCGCAGCCAGGTCACGCGCCTCCTCTAAGGCGTCCAAAGAGTCTTGACGCGCCAGATCATTGTCTTGTTCCACATACGCAGCGACTCTAAGTGAGTCATGTCTTATGTCAGTAGGGAGAACACCCTCTGCTCCGTAGACTAGAAAGAAAGGGGTGAAACCCGTGGATCAATTCGGGGTTGTCCGAATACTCCACAGCACCGAAGGTAGTTCTTCAACCCAACACCCTCGGGTTTTTTCCAGGGGAACCATGAGTCGGGGCTTAATCCCTCGCAACACCTCCTGATTTGCCCGCTCTGCCTGCCCATTAGATTGTGGGTGAGCGACTGCAGAAACGTCAAGTCGGATATGTTCTGGGCGACAAAATTCCTGCATCGCCCCTTGGGACAAGTTAGTACCATTATCAGTAATGATACTGTGCGGATATCCAAACCGGAAAATAAACTTCTTCAAGAATTTGACCGCTGTTTCCGCATCGCAAGCTCCAATACGTTCCGCCTCAACCCACTTGGTGAACTTGTCAACCGCCACCAGCAGATGGGTCTTCTTGTTAGAGGACAGTTTAAAGGGGCCGACCATGTCCAGCCCCCAGACTGCAGAAGGCCAAGTGATGGGGATCATTCTTAATTCTTGAGCCGGCACCTGAGCCTGCCGCCCATAACGCTGGCACCCTTCGCACCGATGAACTATATCTTCTGCATCTGCATGAGCCGTCAGCCAAAAGAAACCATGACGGAAAGCCTTTGATACCAAAGAAAGTGACCCGACGTGATGCCCACAGTCTCCGGAATGAATGTCATTTAAGATTATGCATCCTTCTTCGGAGGAAACACATCGCTGAAAAACTCCAGAGGCGCTCCGCTTATATAACTCGCCATTGATGATGACCATGGATTTGCGGCGCCGAACGATTTGACGAGCCAAAACTTCATCTGCCGGTAACTCTCCCCGAGCGAGATAAGCCAGATAAGGAAGAACCCAATCGGGCGTGACATGGAGAGCCGCCACAAGCTGAGACTCAGGATCTGGTATTGCTAATTCCTCCTCCAATGGTAGAGTCATGGATGGTTTATGTAAGATATCCAGAAAAACATTAGGAGGAACCGGCTTTCTCTGGGAGCCAAGTCGTGAGAGGGCGTCAGCTCCCTCGTTGAGGCGCCGATCAATATGGTCCACCTGATAACCATGAAAATGACCCGCCACATCAGACACAGCTCGCCTGTAAGCCGCCATCATGGGGTCCCGAGAATCCCAGGTACCCGAAACTTGTTGTGCCACCAAATCAGAGTCGCCAAAGCATCTGACTCGTGTTAGATTCATCTCCTTGGCGAGTCGCAAGCCGTGAAGCAGAGCTTCGTATTCCGCCGCATTGTTAGTGCACGGAAACATGAGTCGGAGAACGTAACAGAACTTATCTCCTTGAGGGGATACCAACACCACTCCAGCCCCCGAGCCTTCCAGCTGCCTAGACCCATCAAAATAAATGGTCCAGTAAGTGAGATCAGGCCGTTCTTCCGGAGCCTGTAACTCCGTCCAGTCGTTGACGAAATCAACTAAGGCCTGGGACTTAATGGCTGTGCGGGGAGTATATTGTATGTGATGGGGCCCAAGTTCTATTGCCCACTTGGCGATTCGCCCTGTTGCCTCCCGATTCTGGATGATGTCCCCAAGGGGGGCAGAGCTAACCACTGTGATAGGGTGTTCTTGGAAATAATGCTTAAGTTTTCGACTCGCCATAAACACCCCATATACCAATTTCTGCCAATGTGGGTACCGCTGCTTGGAAAGAGTTAGCACCTTGCTGATAAAATATACCGGACGTTGCACCGGGTATTCCTTCCCTTCCTCCTTTCTCTCAACGACAACCGCCACACTTACCGCTTTGGAATTTGCCGCAATATACAGAAGCATGGGCTCCTTTTCAGTTGGGGCAGCCAGGACCGGCGGGTTAACCAATTGGCGTTTCAAGGCTTCGAGCGCCTCGTCTGCCTCATTTGTCCAAACAAACCGATCGGATTTCCTCAATAACTGATAAAGAGGGATCGCCTTCTCCCCCAGGCGACTCACAAAGCGACTCAGGGCTGCAATGCGACCCGCCAGTCGTTGAACTTGATTAACGTTCGCCGACTTTCCAAGGGATGTAACTGCTTCGATCTTGTCCGGGTTAGCTTCAATGCCGCGCTCCGATACCAGGAAACCCAGTAATTTCCTTGCAGGTACACCAAAAACACACTTGGTTGGATTTAGCTTCATCTGATATACTCGTAGATTATCGAACGTTTCTTTGAGATCCTCTAGTAGCGTCCCCCCCTGGCGGGTCTTGATCACAATATCGTCGACATAGGCATGGACGCTGCGACCAATTTGGTTACGGAGGCAATTTTGGATGCAGCGTTAATAAGTCGCCCCCGCACTCTTGAGTCCAAAGGGCACGGACACATAACAAAAGGCCCCGAAGGGGGTTATAAAGGCTGTTTTCTCTTGATCCTCCACGGCCATCTTGATTTGATGATATCCTGAATAGGCGTCCAGAAAGCACAATCGTTCGCATCCCGCCACCGAGTCAATGATTTGGTCCATGCGGGGAAGAGTGAAGGGATCTTTTGGACAAGCTCTGTTGAGGTCTGTGTAGTCGATACACATACGAAAAGTACCATTCTTCTTGAGTACCAAAACCGGGTTAGCCAGCCATTTGGGGTGAAAAACTTCCACGATGAACTCGGCGGCTAAAAGGCAGGCGACTTCTTCCCCAATCGCCTTGCGTTGCTCCTCGTTAAATCTGCGAAGGTACTGCTAGACGGGTTTGCACTTTGGGTCAATATTAAGATGGTGCTCAGCGAATTCTCTCGGCACACCAGGCATGTCAGAAGGTTTCCATGCAAAGATGTCCCGATTCCCATGGATGAATTCGATGAGCGCGCTTTCCTATTTGGGGTCCAGACCCGTCCCAATGGTGAACTGCTTGGATGAATCGCCAGGCACGAAATCAATTGTCTTAGTGTCATCCGTTGGTTTGAACTTGAGGGGCGACTCAGAATTTGTAGTCAGTTTCTTCAGGGGTGACATATCCGCCGGGTCAACATTGGCCCAATGGTGTTCGAGCTCTTCCGCAGCACAGGCGACTTCCGCATAAGCCGCGTCCCCTTCTTCACATTCCTTTGCAATCCTTCTATCTCCATCAACCGTGATGGGTCCTTTGGGACCAGGTATTTTGAGCTTGAGATAGACATAGCACGGGCGGGCCATGAAGCGGGCGTAAGCCGGCCGCCCAAACAGCGCATGGTAGGGGCTTTTCAATTTGACCACCTCGAAGATCAGTGACTCCGACCTATAATTTTGCGTAGTTCCAAACGCCACTGTGAGCCTGACTCGGCCTATGGGATAGGCCGACTTGCCTGGGACGATTCCGTGGAAAACCGTAGTTGAAGGCATCAGGTCTTTTTCAATAGGTTCATCCTTTGGAAAGTGTCCAAGTATAGGATATTGATGCTGCTGCCACCATCCATTAGCACTTTTGATAGGGTGTAACCCCCGACTTGGGGAGCCACGACCAACGCTAGATCACCCCGGTTATCAACTCTCGGCGGGTGATCCTCCTCGCTCCACGTTATGGTTTGCTTAGACCAATGGAGGTATCTGGGAAGCGCTGGTTCCGATACACTGTACGCCCGGTGACTCACCTTCTTATCACGCGTGCAAGCATTAGTGGTGAAAACATGATACTGCCCATTACTTACCTGTTTGGGGTTGTGGCGAAAGCTCCCATTGTCGTCCTGACCCTGCGGAGCCCCCTGTGGGGGTGGCTGCTAGAAAACTCCTGGCGGGTTGTACCGCCGCTGGTGGTGCACCGGGTATTGGCCGCCGCCTGGCTGCGGGCCTTCCTGAGCCCCCTGTTCGGGAAAGCCGCCGAAAGGGTTCTGTCTTTGGTTGGGTGCGGCGAATTGCTCCTGACACTGGTCCGGGTCATCGTTTTGACTCTTCTTGATTGCCTTTGCCCGAAACTCTCGCATCACGAAGCAGTTTTCCCAAGAGTGAGCCGTCGGACCGTCTGCCGTGGCGTGGTGCGGGCAAAGGCCTTTGAGTAGCTCTTCGTAGTTATGCGGCCTCTTCCCGCTGAACCCCCTATTCTTCTTCTTGCCATTATTGGCGTTGGTGTTGGCGACTAAGTCCGAGGGCTCCTCCTGCGGTCTCCGCTTGCCATTGGTCCCTTGATTGTGACGGTTACACCCCTGGAACCGGGTATGATTTTTGGATGACTCGCCCTTCTTAGGCGAGTTAGCCTTACCATCCTCGCCAGGATCTTTGGTATCATCGGCCTCAGCGTATCTAGTGAGGGTGTCCATCAGTTCTCCCATGTCTTGGACCTTTCGCTTGAGTCGCCCCAATTTTTGCACCAAGCGTTCGTAATGGCAATTATGCTCGAGGATGAGCACAGCTTGAGCCGCCGTAATACCATCTGACGAATGGATAATTTCTGCAACCTGCCGTGACCAATGGTGGGCCGACTCATCCGGGCGCTCAACACAGTGCTGTAGATCGACGATCGTCATCGGACGTTTGCAAGTTCCTCGGAAGTTTTTAATGAAACGTTCTTTTAACTCGGCCCAGGACTGCATGGAATTGGGAGGTAAATTTTTCAACCAAGTGCGTGCTGACCCTTCGAGCATCATCGTGAAGTATCTGGCGCAAACCGCCTCGTTCACGTCGAGCATGTCCATGGCGATTTCATAACTTTCGATCCATGATTTCGGCTCGAGGTCCGGGGTATAATTAGGCACTTTCCTTGGCCCTTTGAAGTCTTTGGGCATCTTTTCGTTACGAAGGGCGGGGGACAAGCATGGTACCCCAACTCGCCCTCCGCCCCCGACGAGGGGGGCCGGGGCGTCTTGGGTGCTCGGGAGATCCCGGCTCGGCGGGTTCCGTTCAGGCGGGTTGTCCTGTGGGACATGTCGCGGCCCACTGTTTACGGCGGGCTGGTCCTCTGGCCGGCTCCTGGTGTAACTTGCCTGGGGGGTGGAATGCAATCTCTCGAGGCTATGCGAGAACTGGGCGTTTTGAACCACCGCCGTCTTCAACATCTCGATGGCGTTCCTTGCTTCTATCTCGGCAGGGGTGTTGCCGTGAATTGGAAGAGACTCCAGATGGCGAGTTGCGGCAAGCACGTTATCCACCGGGTTGGAAAAGTGGCCTTGAGGCGTCCGGAATCGGGGAATGTGATCCTCAATCGGCTGAGCCCGCGGGTTAGGCGGGCGGCCCGGTCCTCCCCCCGGGGCGGCTCCCGCCCCAGGGGTTCGTGGAGTGTCGAACAGGCGGGTCGGGTTGAGATCAGGGGCCAGGCGACCCTGGTGTCTCCGATGACGGACAGCATCGGACGCGCGCTACTGTCTCTCGAGCCGCCAGTTGTCAATGTTTAAACCTATCCTTTCGGCCGTAGTTTGAGGTTGCCGAGTCTCGATCCTGGCGGACTCCATCTCGGCGTCCCGATGAGCCTTTGCCACTGCCTCTCTGAGTTTCGCCAGCTCCGTGTTTATCTCCTCTTGGTTCTCTGGTGTGAGGGGAGTCGCCATTAGCCTTGTGATCTCCGCCGCTAAATCCACCAGGACTGCGGCCGGGCTCCTGGACGTCTCGCCGGTTCCATCGCCTCCAGTAGGGTTTTGTGTGGGCTGAGTCGCCCCAGCCATGTAGATGGCGATCTGGCGGCGAGTTCGGTCAAGTTTTTCTGGGTCCATGGCCAGCGACAGGCCCCCAAGACAATCCCCATGCAGAGAACGGATTGAATCTGAGTCGCCCATGGATGATTCGTCATCAGAGTTGACCGGTGTAGTTTCGTGAGTCGCCGAGCGTTCTGGCTCCTCCGATCCCTGCGTGAACCCCACAAAGACCGGGCGAGTCAGATTTGGCGTTATGACTTGGCGTACGTACCTGGCCGGCTCGACGATGTGGGTGAAGATGTCCGGCTCAGGCGCGGATGATCCGATCATGCCGATTAAGATGTTGATCTTGCCGAAGGGGACCATGTAACCAGATTCAATCGAATCCGCTTCAGGTCCCCATTGCTGGTTGTCGATGTAGGTTATCCCGCGGCGGCTCCGAGTCATGAGCCCCGTCGCGTAACTCCTAAACCCTGGTAGGGCTCCCTTTGAGGACTCAACTCCACCGTGCGTGGGCCCCACGGTGGGCGCCAACTGTCGTGGTTTTGTCACGGCAGATGTCCTCGTGAAAGGACTTAGAACTGGAGCCATCGCACCTTGGTGGCGACTCAAAGGGGTTAAGCGGGAGAGACACAGAGATTTACCCAGGTTCGGCCCCTCATGAGGAGGTAAAGGCCTATGTCCTGCTTTGGTTTGTATTGATGTGGTTTCGATTACAAGGAGGGCGTAACTCGCCGAACCTAGAACTCGATGATTTCTAACCTCTTTTCTTTCCTCCCCTAGGACTCGCCTTTATATACAGGTCGAACCCCTAGGGTTTACAAGGATACTTTCCTTCCTACAAGTTGTGACCCCTGTGGTCTCTAAGTCGCCATCTTCCGAACCTTGGAGATCTCCTAGGAATTATAAACCGTCACACGACCTTGATCCGACCAGGACAAGGCCCAAATAACTATTTGGGTGAATCGCCTAATTGGTAACCCGGCCCAACTAGGGCGGGTCATTCACAGGTAATATCCCCAACACGCATGGTCTGCACACTTAAGGTTCGATGATGTTTTAGCATAGTTGAGTTATATGTGTGGTTACCGAATGTTGTTCGGAGGCCCGGATGAGATCACAAATGTCACGAGGGTTTCCGAAATGGTCCCGAAACGAAGATTGATACATAGGATGGTTTCATTTGGTTATCGGAAAGTTTTCGGGCATTACCGGCATTGTACCGGGAGTGACGAATGGGTTCCAGAAGTTCACCAGGAGGGGGGCAACCCACCCGGAGGGAGCCCAATGGCTTTAGGGAGGTGCACCAACTCTTAGTGGGATGGTGGGATAGCCCAAGAAGGCCTTGGCGCCAAGAGAATAAAAACCAAAGAGAAATAAAAAAAAGGGAGGTGGGAAGGAAGAG
Organism: Hordeum vulgare subsp. vulgare; assembly: GCF_904849725.1. Taxonomy (NCBI): domain Eukaryota; kingdom Viridiplantae; phylum Streptophyta; class Magnoliopsida; order Poales; family Poaceae; genus Hordeum; species Hordeum vulgare. The sequence continues at coordinate 423,204,380 of NC_058522.1, read as the reverse complement.
AAGGACTCCACTTTCCAATCCTAATTGGAGTATGATTCCTCCTCTCCTCCTTGGCCGCCGCACCCTTGAGGTCTTGGCCCTCAAGGCAAGCCTGCTCCCCCTCCCTCCTATATATAGTGGTGATTTAGGGCTGATTTGAGACAACTTTTTCCACGTGCAACTCAACCCTAGACCACATAGTTTTCCCTCTAGATCGGATTTCTGTCGAGCTCGGGCGGAGCCCTGCTGGAGTAGATCGTCACCACCACCGCCTTGCCGTCACGCTAACTCATCTACTTCTCCATCTTGCTTGCTTGATCAAGAAGGCCTAGATCATCGTCGAGCTGTACGTGTGCTGAACACGGAGGTGCCGTCCGTTCGGCACTAGATCGGAACGGATCGTGGGATGGATCGCGGGACGGTTCGTGGGATGGTTCGTGGGGCGGATTGAGGGACGTGAAGACGTTCCACTACATCAACCGCCTTTCTTAACGCTTCCTGCTGTGCGATCTACAAGGGTATGTAGATCCAATCTCCTCTCGTAGATGGACATCACCATGATAGGTCTTTGTGTGCGTAGGATTTTTTTTGTTTCCCATGCAACATTCCCCAACACCAACGAGGGCGAGAATTATATCCATCAACTCGTCATCAAGCTATAATAATCATGCATATAAGAAACTAGCAAAGACTCAATATATTTTCATGAATAATCTGATCATAAGCGCAAGTTCATCGGATCCCAACAAACACACCGGAAAGAAGATTACATCGAGTAGATCATCGCGGGAGTTGCGGTGAACTTTATATTGAAGAGCATTGAGAGAGAGAGATAGGCATTCATATACTAGCTATGGACTTGTAGGTGTGTGGTAAACTACTCACACATCACCATGGGAGTAGCAAGGTCAATGTAGAGGCCCTTTGTGATCGATCCCTGATACGTCTCCAACGTATCTATAATTTTTTATTGTTCCATTATATTTTATTATCAACCTTGGATACTTTATACGCATTTATATGTTGTTTTATATAATTTTTGGGAACTAACATATTAACCCAGTGCCAAGTGCCACTTGTTTGTTTTCTGCATGCTTTTGGCTTTTCAAGAAAATAGTACCAAACAAAGTCCAAATGCAACAAAACTTTTTTTGATTTTTTCCGGACAAAAAAACCTGGAAGCTTCAAAGGGAGACTGGAGCCACACAGAGTGGTGCTAAGCCAATAGGGCATGCCCTAGGGGGTGGTCCCGCCCTGATGTCTTGGGACCACCTCTCGACGCCTCCTGACCTAACTCCACCTCTATAAATCATAATATGTTGGGAAAGCACCAAAGGTCCATCCGAAATACTATTTCCAACGCCGTCAGTCTCTGTTCCGCCGTGATCCCATCTAGAGCCCTATGCCCGTGCACTACCGAAGGGCGGATCAATCACGAACGACCTATACATCAACCTTGTTGCTCCCATGGTGATGTGTGAGTGGTCTTCCATAGAACAACATGTCCATACTTAGTACGTAGATGGTTATCTCTCCCTGTGTGATCTTCAATGCAAAGATCACAACAGTTACCATAGTGATCTATCCTATGTAATCTTCTTTGCGATGTGTTTGTTGGGATTCAATGAATTGTGGGTTTCTGATCAGATGATTCATGAAAATGTATTGGGTCTTTGCTAGTTTCTTATATGCATGATTATGATAACTTTGTATTGCTCTCCAATCTATCGGTTTGGTTTGGCCAACTAGATTGATTTATCTTTGGTGGGAGTGGTGCATTGTGATGGGTTCATCTTGCGGTGATCAATCCCAATGACACAAGGGGACATGACACATGTTTGTACTTCTGTCATTAGGATAAAAAGATGGGGTTTATTCATATTAGTTGAGTTTACTTTGTCTACATCAAGTCATCTTCCTTCAAGCATTACTATATGTTTACTTAATACTCTAGATGCATGTTGGATAGCGATCGATGGGTGGAGTAATAGTAGTAGATGCAGGCAAGAGTTGGTCTACTTGATTATGTATGTGATGCCTATATATATGACCATTGTCGTGAATACATATTTCATAACTAAAGCTTGGTTTTCATTTTTACCTCGTAATTATATTGGAGCATGGGATAAGTGTAAAGATGCTTTCATTGCCAACTATTTTCCTTCCGCTAAGATTATCTCTTCATAATGAAATTATGAATTTTAAACAACATGAGAAAGAACATGTTGCTCAAGAATGGGAGGGAATGAAATAAATGATTAGAAATTGTCCTACTCATGGCTTCAGTTTATGGATGAGTATGTAAAATTTATATGCGGGGCTAAACTTTGTGTCTATAAATCTTATAGATTTTGTTGTAGGTGGTACCTTTATGGAGGTTACATTAGGAGTGGCTACAAAACTTCTGTACAATATCATGACACGTTATTCTCAATAGCACACCGAGCGAGCTCCAACCGGTAAGAAGGTAAATTTTGTTGAACAAATTCCCACTTTGATTGATAAGATGGATGCTCTTATGCATATGGTTGCTAGTAAACATGCTCATGTTGAACCCAATGATATTACATTGTCTACTTTCATTAAGAAAAATAATGATGCTATTGATGTGTACTTTGTCTCTCGAATGAATTTCAACAACAATGCTTATAGAGGATTTTTAATGCTAGACCGTACCCGACAATTACTCTAATAATTATGGTAATTACTATGGAAATTATTATTTTAATAATAATATTATACCCTCTGATATTGAGAACACAATTAAGTAATTAATTAGTTCTCAAAATATTTTCAATACTATGGCAGAAGAAAACTACATAAAGTTGACGATATGGATAGGAATATGGATTGGATTGCTCATGATGTGGAGAGTCTTAAAAATAAAAAATTGCCACACAACCATGATATTAATGAGTCCATTAAATCTATCCATGTCTCTTTTAATTAAAGCAAGTGGAAAACCGTTAGGTTGAGAGGTAAGCGAGAATTCCTAGAAAAAACGTCAACCTTAGCTACAAGGCGTCACTTTTGTTCGGAGGGTGATGATCTTAGTGCTAAAAATGAAAAATGGGTTTGGGGGGTCAAAACTTTAACTAGTGATGTGCCCACTATATTGGATTACAAGAACTTTAATTATGAGGGTTTTTATTTAGTAGAATTTATTTCTTTGTTGCAATCCATAATTAGCTCACCCAATGCCTATGAACAAAATAAAGCTTTTACCAAACTTATTGTAGAAGCGATGATAAAAGCTCATGAGGAGAAACTTGAACTAGAAGTTTATATACCTAGAAAATTGCATGATGGATGGGAACCTACTATTGAAATTAAGCTTGGAGAATATGAATGTAACGCTTTATGTGTCCTTGGTGCTAGTGTTTCAACAATACCTAAATGTTTTTGTGATGTGCTTGGTCCCATCGATATACAAGATTGTTTAATTAACTTGCATCTCGCAGATTCTACCATTAAGAAACCTTTGGATAGAATAAATGATGTGCTTATTCTTGCTAATAGAAATTATGTATGTGTATACTTCATTGTGCTTGACATTGAATGCAATTCGTCTTGTCCAATTATACTTGGTAGACCTTTGTTACGAACTATAGGTGTTATTATTGATATGAAGGATGGAAACATATGATTCAAATTCCCATTAAACAAAGGTATGGAACACTTCCCCAGAAGGAGAATTAAACCTCCTTATAAATCTATCATGAGGGTTGATGTCTACTATGCATCTTTATTCTTGTAGACGTTGTTGGGCCTCCAAGTGGAGAGTTTTGTAGGACAACTACAAATTTCCCTCAAGTGGACGACCTAAGGTTTATCAATCCATGGGAGGTGTAGGATGAATATGGTCTCTATCAAATAACCCTACAATCAAATACAAGAAACCTCTTGTGTCCCCAACACACCCAATACAATTGCATTTTGTATAGGTTCTCTAGTTCGACGAAGAGATGGTAATACAAGTGGAATATGGATAGTAGAAATAGATTTTTACGATCTGAATAAATAAAAACAACAAGGTAACAAGTAATAAAAGCAAGAAAAAGTTATCTAAATGCTTGGAAATAAGGCCTAGGATTCATACTTTCACTAGTGCAATCTCTCAACAATGCTAACATGATAGTATCATATGATCACCCCTCAACGTGCAACAAAGAATCACTCCAAAGTTCATATATAACGGAGAACATAAGATGAAATTGTTTTAGGTAGTAAAACCACCTCAAACTTATTATTTCCTATCAATCCATTGAGTTATTCCTATAAGTTTCACAAACATGCCTAGAGTTCATACTAGAATAACACCTATGATACATAACAATCAACCCTATTGTCACCTGATACTCCAATATCACCCCAAGTATCCATGGGTTAATTATTCGACATGCATCAAACAATTTCAGATTTATAATATTCAATCCAACACAAATAAGTTTCAAAGAGTATCCCAAGATTTATATCACAGAAAGTTGGACAAGAACATGTATCAACCCCTATGCATAGATCACCCCATTGTCACCACGACAATTCGCAAGTTGAGAACGAAGAGATACATCAAGTGATCTCAAATACAATATTGAATCTGTCAAAAAAAATCTTAAAGGGAAATATTCAATTCATTATAACAAGATACTACAGGATGAACACCATATGATCCAACTATATTAACAAAGCAAGTGGTACATCAAGATCATGACAATTCAACAACATGAGAGAGCGATCAAAGACATAGCTACTGGTACATACCCTCAGCCCCAAGGGTGAACTACTCCCTCCTCATCATGGTGAAGATATTCTCGGGTGATTATTTCCCCCTCAAACAGGGTACCGGAAAGGGCTCCGGATGAGATTTCTTCTACTCAGATAGTTGCGGCAGCGGAGCAGATGTTCTAGGTCATCTTTGGGGGGTTCCTGGGTTTATAGGATTTTCACTGTTGGAATCACGTCATCTGGAGCCACGTGGGACCCACAAGCTAACAGGGTGCGCCCATGGGGGTGGGCGCACCCTGTTGGCAATTGGCCCACACGTGGCCCCTCCGCTGGTTCTTAACTTTGGTATTTCCCATATTTTTTGTAAAAAAATCATCAAAAAGTTTTGGGTGATTTCGAGAACTTTTATTTTCTGCATAAAAACAATACCACGGTAATTGTGTTGAAAACAGTGCCAGCCTGGGTTAGTTATAATAATATCATATGAATTGCATCAAAACCATATAGAAGTATTGTAAACATAGGTAAATATGGCTTGAATACTAAGCATAGTAAATAAGCATAGTAAAAAATCATCAAAAAGTTTTGGGTGATTTCGAGAAGTAATTTATGTAGTGTGAATGCAAGCATAGTAAATAAGTTTGATCAATGAGAATTTCAATCATTTTTTCTAGAATCATAAGCACCAACTATTTCTCATAAAACTCATCATGATAAAGTAGCAATCAATTAACATTTCATGGTTCAAACAATGCACTTGAAACTTAAGAACCTATGTTCTTAGTCACCAAACAATCTTATTTTCAACAAACTCTAAGTAAGAGGTCCACATAGTCAATTATCATATAGTCTTCTATGATTGCTAATACTCAAAGCATATCTTTAGAACAAACAACATCAATTGAACACGGAGAAAGATAGGGGCTTAGTGTTTCACCTCCCAACATACTTATCCCGAAGATAATTGGCAACAATACTAAATCATGATCAAATATATTTGACTGGATATATATGTTTGGATCTTTACCCACCACATGGTGCTCGACAACTAATAGATTGAGGTTGGAATGGGAAGTTCACTCAACAGTAATGTAAACAACATGAAAGTAAATAGATTGTCCTTTGACACAGACAAGCATGGATTTACATAGGTGCCAGAGCTCATTGTTTAAAACAGAGACGAGTATGTAATTTTGAGTGGCGTACCTTTCCTCTCAACGTTACAACAAAGGATTTTAATATCTTCCATGCTAATCACATTATTGGTTGTTCCCAAATAGATTAAAAAATTTACTCCCCTTCAACCATTCTAACACTTTCCATGGCTAGTCGTATCCACGGGTGCCCTCCAAACAATCATCTTTCTAGGGGAAGTTATTGTTTATTTAATTTTTATTATGCAGGACTAGGAATCCTTTTTACGAGCCTCTCTCATGCAATGACATGTTAATAAACACTCATCGTGAGAATAACCCGCTTAGCATGGAATATATTGACCACCCCCATCACTCCATGAGCGGTACAAGCACACAAAACAGATGTTTATTTGCAGATTATAGAGGTGGCACATGCAAATTTACTTGGAATAGCAGTGAAATACCATATATTGGTATGTATGCTGGACTCTCATGGAAGAAACTTGGATCAAGGATTTGGATGCACAAGTAGTATATCTACTTACTACGAAGTTTTGGCTAGCAAAAGGTTCTAAACAAGCACCACATGTTGGAGGATCCATAACAATATAACTTCTATGCAAATATACCCAAACATAACCATTACGTTGTCTTCCTGGTCCAACTTCTAGTATTTGATCAAGGTTAAAACTAATTAATGGGTATTCACAATTATCAAAGATGTCCAAGATAATATATCCGTATGCGAAAGTTTTCTTTGTTATACTAATCATTCATGAATTTCTTCTATGACCGATATTATGATTGCTAAACTTCAATAGGTTTTACTTTCTAAACCAAATGTGAAATAACCACTAGGAATAAAGAACATTGACCTTGATAGTTTCAAATTAGTGATATTTCATTCATTCAGAATTTACTCTTAGGATATAAGTGAAGCACACGAGTAGACATCAAACTAATCCCCAGAGATATAAGGGAAGAACAATGAGTAGTTAAATAGTTATGTAGCTACGTGAGAACTCTCTCTCAATAAATACTTTCATAACTGAGAATTTTATTCAAACAGAAAACAAAACAAAAATATACTCCAAGAATAGAACATATCATGTGGACAAATAAAAACTTAAGCTCAACATAGCCTAAACAATATTTGTTGACGGAGAGACGTGGGATGCGCAATATCCCAGAGCTTACATGCATGGAACTTCTTGTAATATTTACTTGGGACGTCTTGGGAATCCCCAAGCTTGAGCCTTTGTATCTCATTCAATGATCTCATATCTAGGTTTCACCTAAGTCCCAAAAACATCATCCACACAAAACGATAGTGCTGAAGACAAAAGAGGGGATGCCTTCCGGGGCATCCCCAAGCTTAGACTCTTGAGTCTTCCTTGTATACTACCTTGGGGTTGCCTTAGTCATCCCCAATATTAGGTTATTTCTAATATTCATTCTCCTCATATTGGCATCTCACCCAAAACTTGAAAAAATCTATCACACAAAACTTAACAGAACTTCATGAGAGGGGTTAGTGTAATTAGGATAGATCATTCACTTAGACACTGTCAAGAGAATATTCATATTTTTTCTCACATAATACCTACTGTATTATATAATTCCCATAATTTATATCACTCAATATAAGCTATGGAAAACAAGCGAACTATGCATCTAAAACAGAATGTGTCAAAAACAGAAAAGTCTGTGGAGATATGAATGAACAACATAATTTCCAGACTAAAAATTCAGAAACATTAGGACAACACATATAATTTGCATAACAAAATGGTGTAAAAATTTCAAATTTTTTTGACGCTCGAGTAAAATCATAGAAATTTTGCACTAGACGTAAATTTTTCTGTTTTTGCACAGAATCAAACTAACAAGTATCCACACTATCCCAAAAGCTTTACCTGGCACCTTATTGAAATTAAAGATATGAAACATGATTACTACTGTATCTTAATCATCTGAACACACAAAAAAAGAAAGTAAGGGTGTTTGGTTGTCTCCCAACAAGTGCTTTTCTTTAATGCCTTTTAGCTAGGCATGATGATTTCAATGAGGCTCATATAAAAATAGTAACTGAAACATGCAAAAGAGCATCATGAATCACGTGGCAAGCACATTTAAGTCTAACCCACTTCTGATGCATATGGATTTTGTGAGCAAACAATTTATGGGAGCAATAATGATCTAGCATACAAAGGCAAAACAAGGATATCTTCAAGATTTTCAACACATAGGGAGGAAACTTGGTATTATTGCAATTCGTACAAGCATATGTTCCCCCATCATAATAATTTTCAGTACCATCATGAATGAATTCAACAGTACAACTATCACATAAATCATTCTTTTCATGAGTCACAAGCATAGAAAAATTATTACTCTCCCCATAAGCAAACTTATCATACATAATAGTGGGAGTATCATATGAGACTCGGATGCTATAAATTGCTTCCACATTAAAAGGATAATGTTCAGAAAAAGGTACACATAATTGTGACTAGTTTTATAATAATAACCATCACTACTTTTTATAACATAAGTATCATCACAATAATCATCATAAGTAGTAACTTGGTTCTCATCATAATCAATTGAAACCTCTAACAAGATACGGGAATCATTAAAAAATAAAGCCATGACATCTATAAATCTACTTTTACCATTATAATAATATTAAACACCCTCCAAAAATAGTGGGGTAATAATCATCTAAATTTTACACTCTTCCAAACCTATAAAAATTGCAATCATCATAGATAGGAGGCATGCAATCATCATAACCAATTTGATAATTGAAAGGGAACTAAAAATATCATCTTCATACAACATTGCATCCCCAAGCTTGGGATAGACATTATTTTCAGCAAATAAATTCTCAAACATGTCATCCCCAAGCTTGTGGTTTTGCGTATCATTAGCATAATCATCAATAGCATGAATGTCACCAATAGTGTAACAATTATCATCATCTTAATTTTTCAAGTTGGTGCTAAAAATATTTTTGATATTACAAGGAGCATCATTATCTTCCCAATCATCCTCATCACAACAAGTAGTAGGCCTAACAAAATAATCATCAAGTGTATCATCGTCCATACTACTTTGGGATTCATTCTCAACAATGTTAGGAGCAACATTATTTGGTAGAGATATCTTCTTAACTCTACTTTTCCTTCTTTTCTTCTTCTTCACCACCTCATGTGTGGATTTAATTAATTTATTAGAGCTTCTTATTGATGAGATTCGTTGGAAAGGAGGCTTCTCCTTGTAATCTGATTCATTATGAGAAACAGTAGGAGGGTATGGGGTGAGATTTACACTTTCATTAGTATTCCTTTTATATTCTACTAATTTTCTCGTCTTTCTATAGTTGGCAATATAAGAATTTTCATTGAAATTCACTATGCAAAACATATAGATTTGATGTGGATTAGTTTAATAATAATTAGTGATAAGGAATATTTTAGACCAATCATTTTTATGTGACAATTATTTACACCCAAAAAATAAGCAAAGTATATTATAGAGTTCATCGGAGATCAAATTATCACAATATTTGGAAATGATTTGATCATAAAAATGCATGCATTGGAAATTATGATGACCAACCCTATTGCAAAATTCAAGAGGTGGTGAAGAAGAAGAAAAGATGGAAAAGTATAAGTAATGGGATGAATAGAGCATAGTCTTGTGGCAAATTCACCTATCGCTTTAAGACACCAATTGGTTTTATCATGTTCATGCTTCTTACAAAATCTATCATCCCTATATGGCATGTCTGAACAAATTTTATTCACACCACAAAAATTGACATGGTTACACGATTTTTTTATCACAAATAGTGCAATCATAATTAGAATCATGTAAATTAAGATATTTATAGGAATTTTTGGCGTTGGAATCACGTCAGCCAGAGCCACGTGGGCCTCACAAGCTAACAGGGAACACCAAGGGGGGTGCCATGTTGGCTTGTGGACCACAAGTGCACCCCTCCAGTGATTCTTCGCTCCAATATTTTCCTATTGTCTAAAAAAGCGGTAAAAAACTTTCGAGCAATTCTGAGAACTTTTATTTTCTGCATAAAAACAAGACCACGGTAATTCTGCTAAAAACCGTGCCAGACCAGGTTAGTTCTAATGAAATCATATAAAATGCATCAAAACTATATAAAATTATTGTAAACATAGATAAATATGGCACGAATACTTGATAAATTATTGATATGTCAGAGACGTATCCAGGGCCATTTATGGACTAAATGTCAAGGATGACAATTCTTGAAACTATGCATTATGCCTAGCTAGGGGCGTAAAACGATAGCGCTTGTTGGGATGAAGTCTTGATGACAGACTTTCTGAAATGCGTGAAGTCTTGATGAGCAAGCAAGGTGGATGCACATCGACTTAGCTTCCGTTGAGCTGTCATACACTTACAGCTCTAGTGCATTCGTTGCATGGCAATCCCTGCTCCTCGCATTGATATTGATTGATGGACATCTGCATAGCCCGTTGGTCCACCTAGTTGATGCAATACTTTTTTCTCCACTTTTACTCCTTTGATACCTACCACCATATCTCATTCCACCCATATGTTATGTCCATGGTTCACGCTCATGTATTGAGTGAGGTTAAAAATGTTGAAGTGTGTTAAGAAGTATGATCCAATTGCCTGACTTGACACTATCGAGCTCAAAATTTGTATTTATGTGGTGAAGATGGAGCCATTCCATGCCAATATGAAAAAATGAATGGGGATGGACATTCTTTAGGGATCATATATTTTGAAAGTTGATGACTGTGTTACTTATGTTTATGGATATTAGTATGTTGATGTTTATTAGTTCATCGTTTCTCAATGATCATACCTAAAAATATTACATGTTAGATAGCATGTCACATCAAAAATTCTGCTTTATCATTCACCTAATCGAGGATGAGCAGGAATTAAGCTTGTTGATGCATATACATGCCCTACGTATCTATAATTTTTGATTGTTCCATGCTATTATATTGTCAATCTTGGATACTTTATATGTATTTATATATTGTTTTATATCATTTTTGGGAACTAACCTATTAACCAAGTGCCTAGTGCCAGTTGTTGTTTTCCGTGCGTTTTTAGCTTTTCAGAAAAAGAATACCTAATGAAGTCCAAACGCAAAAGAAACTTTTCAATGATTTTTATGGACAAAACTAAGACCTGGAAGCCTGGGAGGGAGACGAGAGGCCACACGGAGTGGTGACAAGACAACAGGGCACGCCAAGGGGGGTGACCGTGCCCTGATGGCTTAGGACCACCTCCCGACACCTCCTGACCTAACCGTGCCTCTATAAATCCTAATATGTTGGGAAAACACGAGAGAGACACCCTAAATACTTTTTCTACCATGATCCCATTTGGAGCCATGTTTTGGTGCCCTGTCAGAGGGGGTATTAATCACGAAGGGCCTCTACATCAACCTTGCTTCTCCCATGGTGATCTGTCAGTAGTCTATCATAGACCTACAAGTCCGTAGTTAGTACCTCTCTCTCTCTCTATGATCTTTAATGCAAAGATCGTCATTATTCCCTCGATGATCTATCCTATGTAACCTTATTTGTGGTGTGTTTTTGGGATCCGATGAGTTGTGGGTTTATGATCAGATTGTTCATGAAAATATATTGAGTCTTTGTTGGTTTCTTATATGCATGATTATGATAGCTTCGTATTGCTCCCCGGTCTATCGGTTTGGTTTGGCCAACTAGATTGATTTATCTTAGTTGGGAGTGGTGTATTGTGATGGGTTCAATCTTGCGGTGCTCAATCGCAGTGACAGAAGGGGACATGACATGTATTTTTATTGCTTCCATTAAGGAGAAAAAGATGGGGTTTATTCATATTAGCCGAGTTTACCTTGTCTACATCATGTCATCGTGCTTCAAGCATTACTCTGTTTTTTACTTAATACTCTAGATGCATGTTGGATAGCGGTGAATGGGTGGACTAATAGTAGTAGATGCACGCAGGATTCGGTCAACTTGCTTATGGATGTGATTCTAATATATATGATCATTTCCGTGAATAAACGTTCCAAAACTATGCGCTTTTCTATCAATTGCCCAATAGTAATTTGTTTACCCACCATATGCTTTCTTTGAGAGAGAAGCCTCTAGCGAAAACTACGCTCCCTGGGTCTTCACAAATCATATTAAAAAAACACCAAAAATATTGCTGCCATTTACTTTCTAGTATTTTATTTTATATTTATATTATCTATGTGTCACTTCTCGATCCTTTCAAGTAACGAGTTCAAGGGGATTGACAAACCTCTTGCCCACATTGGGTTCTAGTGCGTGCTATTTAGTGTGTAGGCGTTGAAGACGGGAATTTGCGTGGTTCTCCTATTGGTTTGATAACCTTGTTTCACACTGAGTGAAATACTTATCTCTATTGTGTTGTATCTCCTCTCCTCTTCGGGGAAATCCAATTGTAGTTTACATGTAGCAATCCCCCTTTTTTAGGGCATCAGCACACGGCTCCAGAAGGGATCACGACAACATAAAGACTTGCAGCGGAGGAAAAAGTTTTTCGGGTGGATCCCTCATGTTATCCCGATTTTAGAAGATTTACAGAGGTAGAGTTAGGTGATACGTCTCCAACATATATATGATTTTTGATTGTTCCATGTTATTATATTATCACTCTAGGATACCTTTTGGGTGTTTATACATAAATTTATATATTTTTTGAGCACTAACCTATTGACCTAGTGCCTAGTGCGAGTTGCAGCTTTCTGCATGTTTTAGCTTTTCTGGTTTATCATACCAAACAAAGTCCTATTGCCATGGAACTTTTTGGTGATTTTTCTAGACCAAAAGAAGACCTAGAAGCTTCGGGAGGAGGCGTGAAGCCTCACGAGAGGAGGACCACACAGCAGGGCACACCCGGGGGTGGCCACACCCTAATTCCTCGTGCTCCGCTCAGATGCCTCCTGGGGTACCTCTTCATCCTATGAATTCACGTCAATCCCAAAAACCCTAGGGAACACCCCAAAATACTTCTTACGCCGCGCAAGTCTCTGTTCCATCGTGAGACCATATGGATCCCTTTTTTGGTGCCCCGTAGGATGGGGAGTCGATCATGGAGGACCTCTACATCAACCTTGCTGCTCCCATGGTGATGTGTGAGTAGTTCACCACAGACCTACAGGTTCGTAGTTAGTACCTAGATGGCTATCTCTCTCTCTCTCTTGATCTTCAATACAATGATCACCCCATCTTCGGTTTGATCGATCTGATGTAACTCTTTTGTGTTGTGCGTTTGTCGGGATCCGATGAATTGTGGGTTTATGTTGGGATTATTCATGACAAATATTTGCGTCTTCTATGAATTCTAAATGTGATTCTTATGTGCATGATCATCATAGCTTCGTAAATCTCTTCAATCTATTGATTTGCTTTGTCCAAGTAGATTGATCATTCTTCAGTAAGAGAGGTGTGTTGCAATGGGTTGAAATTGACGGGTTTCTATATCCAAGTGATAGAAGGGGAAAAGATACGTCATTGCATTGCCGACACTAAGGACAAAATGATGGGGTTAATTCGTATTAATTGAGTTCTCATTGTTTACATCATGTCATCGTTCTCGATGCGTTACTTTGTTTTACTTAATAGTCTAGATGCATGTTGGATAGCGGTCGATGGGTGGAGTAATAGTAATAGGTGCACGTAGGAGTCGGCCTATTTTCTTATGTACATGATTCCTGTATAAACATGATCATTGTCGTGCATATTGCATAACTATCCTCTTTTCTATCAATGGCCCAATAGTAATTTGTCTAAACACCGTATGCTTGCTTTTATGAGAGATGCCACTAGGGAAACTATGCTCCCCGGGTCTATTCACTTATAAACTTACAAATGCTACAATTTCCTTGCTGCCTTTAATTACTTGTTATTTACTTTTCACTTTGCAACTTTCAATCGCACTACTTACTTGCTTGCAAATAACGAGACAAGGGGATTGACAACCCTCTTGCCCGCATTGGGTGCAAGTGTTTGTTTCTTTTCTGTGCAGTTGCTGAAGACGGGGGTTGGTTTTTACTCCTATTGGTTCCATAAACCTTGGTTCTCCACTGAGGTAAATACTTACGTACATTGTGTTGCATCACCCGTTCTTCCTCACGAAAAATCCAACGTAGATCACAAGCATCAAGAAGGATTTCTCGCGCCGTTGCCAGGGAGTATCATCAACCTACTATCAAGTAATTTCACACAAGTTATCGTTCATTTGTTCTTATTTTTATTGGCTATTATATTTTTCTTGCTTCATAATAATCCACAAATCCAAAAATATTTACATTTGCTAGTTTACTTGCCTAGCTATGCTATCTTTATCTTGTCACACACAAACAGAAAGTAAAAGGAAAAGTTTAAGATAAATGGATCCTCATCCACTTGCTAATATTTTTAAACTTGCTTCTTATTGTAAACCAATAGCTCATAATTAAAAAAATGTTGGTATACATTTATTGAATGAAAATCATGGTTGCAATTTTGTTAGTATAAATTCTATGAATATCAATTGTGCTAATGATCATGATTGGGGTGATAATCATGATTTTTTGTTGTGATCTTGAGAATTCCGAGCTTCATGATGAATCTATAATTGATAAGGATATTTGCAATAATACTAAAAGTGGGTTTCTAAGAGTGTGAACTTGAGGTAATAACGGTCCCACTATTTTGGAGAATGATCAATCTTATGAATACTTTGATAGAAGTGGGTTGTCTCACCCTGGCTCAAAGCGACCGGTTTACCTTGCATTGCCAGCCCATGGATCATGTATTCTCACAACAGACATCAACTTTGTACAGAAATAGAACTACTTTATTGTTCTCTAGCAGACACATAGGTTCCAAATTACATAAAGGGGCGAGGCCCAACGCCACACTCAGTGCGGCTAAACAATATGTACATCATTTAGTAAACATTCATGGGGCCTCGATGATCACGATACAACTACTTGGCAGCGGAAAGACGATGTAGCGGAACTCCATCTCACAGGGACACTGCTGGGACAAGGCCTAGACTACGATGATGGAACTCAAACTCCACGTACTGCTTCCCCTGAAACTAGCATGACACGCCATGTGAGTATTTTAATGTACTCGCAAGCTCACAACAAAAAAAGAAAATAATGACAGACAAGCATATGACATATAAGCAGGTTATATGCAAGATATGATAAATTAATCATGAAGTACAAGTGATAATCACATAGGTTCTCCCTTACCATTTTGGTTACCGCATAACCATATCCATCATTTTACCACCGTGATCACCTCCGGATCACAAAATAAAACAGCTCATTGATCTCGACAAATCATACAACATATGCCATGATTATATTATTAGTGTGCAAGTTAATTATTTTGGTTGATCCACGGTGTGACCTAGTACGAACTGTGTCCATGACCGAGGACCCAACTATCTATAGATCATACACACACTCTATAGAGGTTAGTACACTGTACCCAAACCACAGAACCCATGGCCTCATGTTCCCACTCGGGTGGACAAACGGTGTTCTTACAAAACCAATCTACTACATGAAACTCTCCCAGCCACTCCGGCCAACTCCCCTTTGGGCTAAGTCATAGGTGGCCCAGATGCCACTCTGGACATCACCCAGCCACCGTCGTGGCAAAACAAAACAGTCCCAAACGGAAACAATGGTATCAAAACAACTATGGGCACACAAGTCTATACATGCCTACCGGGACAGGGTAGCACAAGCGCACAACCTTCCCTTGTTGGAGGCATCGGCGAGAGGCATGTCAGTAGACCGAATAAGGGCCTTCCCATAAAGGCAAATGTGGTTGCACTCGGAAGCTCGATTCGGTGGCACGATGACTCGATCAACAACATGTTCAAGTTGTGTTATTAAATTTTTTATTCTAAAATAAAAATTTATTCGAGCAATAGTGTGTCAGGAAAATGCCATGAAATGCAAATGTACCAACTGGACCGAATGTCATTGTTAACATAAGTAACCTTATGATGAAAGTACTATATTGCATCAACTTAACCAAGTAACCATCTTACTCCTATCATACTAACAGGATTATCATGAAATTTTAGTTACCATAAGTGATGAAAATTTTAATTGAATATATTCCATATATTATTTCAAGTTTAAGAAAAAAATCATAGTCATTGCAAGTCATCTTTGAAAATGTCTGTGATGCCTTGCCTTAGTTTAGCGGAGGGTCACAAAACTCCTGGTCCTCTTCAAGGCAAGTTGAACCTTCTGAAAACAATAAAAATACAAAAAGGAAAATGTCACATAAAGCATTTTAATGCACCAGAAAATATGCATAGCAAGCAAAAAATATCAAAATTTTCAAACCGGCAGAGGAGCTTAATATAAAAATGCCGCAAAAAGAATCAAGCCATTTGGACTTATGGTTTAGGAATTATAACTCGTCAAAGTTGCAGTCAAAAAATATGAATTTAAACAGAAAATAGAAAATTCCAGAGAGGTCCACGTCGAAGGCTTATTTTCAAAACGTGCCACGACTTGTACTGCTTTGGGAGAGAGGGCCCTCCTCTCGGGTTTATAAGAGAAAGAGAGAGGGGGGGTAGGGACGGCGGCTTTGCCAGCGATGAATATTCGACGAGGGGGCACGACTACCGTCGGAGAGGAGGGGGAATGAACGCAATTCTTCATGGCCAGCAAGTACACACCATGAAGTCAAGCGGAGATGGATGCAGGGCGTCCCAACATTCTTCTCCAGAGAAGGCGGGCGGCGGAGCTCGCAAGAGTTAGGGATCCCCACGAGGTTGAGGGGGTCCAGCAACTCCTCCATGCTCCGGGGAAGGTCACAAGCATGTGTGCGGGGTTGGAAAAGAGCGGAGGGCAATAGAGTGAGCTGCCATCGGGAGGGGATCCGCGATCAACTCCGAAGATGATTCGACGGCTGTAGGCCCGCCGGGCCTTCACGCGGTGCTTCTCTAAACAATTTGAGGCCAGAGGAGGAGAGTGGGCTCGCTAGGATGGTTCGGGAGGGTCCTATTTATAGGCAAGGGCAGAGCAGAGCATCTCAGCCGCCGACGGGTTTTCTCGAGCGGCAAGAGGCAACGAGCGAGGCTCAGACTGATGGGACAGCTCATGGGCGATCTTCCAAGCCCAATGGACATAACGGTGTACTCATATTGGCCATAACGAGTAACAAAAGCCGTTTTTGGATTGTCCCCGTTCTTAATCTTGATTTGATGGTATCCCAACCTCAAATCCATTTTGGAGAAGACTGAGGATCCAGCGAGCTGATCGTACAGGTCATTGATCCTGGGGAGCGGATACTTGTTCTTTATGGTGACTAGATTAACTGGTCGGTAATCTACAACCATCCGATCCGTTCCATCTTTCTTCTTAACGAAGAGGACGAGACAAGCCCAAGGAGAAGAGCTAGGACGAATGAAACCCTTGTTCAAGGCCTCATCTAATTGCTTCTTAAGTTCGGCTAGCTCCAGGGGTGCCATCTTATAAGGTCTTCTGGCTATTGGGACAGTTCCCGGAACAAGATCTATTACAAACTCTACATCTCTGTCAGGTGGAATTCCTGGCAGTTCCTCTGGAAAGACATCCGGGAAGTCACGGACTACCGGAATGTCTTCAAGTTCCGGAAGAGGGTTGGCATTTAGGGAATAGAGTTGGCATTTGGCAACTCGAGTAGAGATATTTACTATCTCACCCGAGGAATGGGTAAGCTGGACATTTCTAGAATGAGTATCAATCTTGGCATAGTGAGCTGACATCCAGTCCATGCCCAAGATGATATTAATATCCGAAGATTTCAATGCTATCAATGAGGCTAGAAAAACTAGCCTGTCTACTAGAATTTCATTGTCATAGGTTATCCTAGAGGTTTGCCATTTACTACCAGGGGTTTGGACAACCAATGGGATTGGCATATCACAAAATGACATGTTATGCAACTGTGCATAAGTTTCTGAAATGAAGGAATGAGAAGACCCAGTGTCAAAGAGAACGGACGCTGGGTGATGATTAACAAGAAGCGTACCCAGCATGACGTCGGGATCCTCTGCAGCTTCTTCTGCTGACACATAGTTCACACGGCCACGTGCAGGAGTTGGCTTCACATAATAAGCTTTGCCCGACTTGGCCTGCCCGACGGACTTTCCGGGTTGCTTGGCACCCACATTCTGAGGACACTCACGGGAATAGTGCCCTGGTTCTCCACACTTGTAGCATATCACCTGGTTGGCACGTGTGCAGCATTGCTAGCTGGACCACCATAAGCTTTTGCTGGAGGGTTGGCCTGATTCGTCTGAGGCGCCACGTAGGATGGCCTCGGAGTGTATCTTGGCGGCAGAGAACTGTTTGGAACCCACAGCCTGCGTTTTGGAAACGCGGAACCAGAAGATGAGCCAAAGTCACGGGAGTGCTTCCTTGTGGCTTCGAAGTCAGTATGACCAGTCTCCGCACTGATCGCCTTGTTGACCAGGGCTTGAAAGCTTGCACACTCATGGAGGCGCAGGTCACGACGGAGCTCAGGGCTCAGACCCTTACGGAATCTTGCTTGCTTCTTGGCGTCAGTAGACACCTCCTCTGTTGCATAGCGGGCGAGGTTACCGAACTCGCGGCTATAGGCATCCACAGACAACTTTCCCTGAGTGAAGGCACAGAACTCCTCTCTCTTTCTGTCCATCAGGCCCTCTGGAATATGGTGCAGACGAAAAGCTGCACTGAAGTCTGCCCATGTGGCCACTGGTTCAGCGGGACGCATAGCTTCAAAATTCTCCCACCACAGATTGGCGGGTCCTTCCAGGAAATACGCCGCAAAGGTCACCTTGTCGGCCTCATACACATTCGCAGAGCGAATCTTGCGTGAGATGCTGCACAGCCAGTCATCAGCGTCGAGGGGATCGACGGAATGATGAAACTTTGGAGGATTCAGCTTCACAAAGTCATTGAGGGACACTGCAACATTCCTAGGTTGTCGAGCCGTATTCTGCTCAATACGCTCTAGCAGTCGGTTGGTCTCCCTTTTATTTCTTTTTGCCTCAAGCATCAC
Source organism: Hordeum vulgare subsp. vulgare (assembly GCF_904849725.1). Taxonomy (NCBI): domain Eukaryota; kingdom Viridiplantae; phylum Streptophyta; class Magnoliopsida; order Poales; family Poaceae; genus Hordeum; species Hordeum vulgare. The sequence continues at coordinate 423,185,446 of NC_058522.1, read as the reverse complement.
TTCCATCAGAGAAGGCGGGTGAGGCAGGTCTTCCTGCGATGCTTGACTACCCTCACCTTGCTCATGAGCAGGGGCACGGTTCAACCTGGTGAACACCATCCTGACAAACAAACTCATAGCTTAGACCAATATCATATCAATACTAACTATAGATTAAGAATGTACTGAACACACGGAATGCGGAAATGAATATCCGAACAGCATGGTAACAAGCAACTGCTATATATACACCATGGTTCATACACACCCTTACATAGTTCAGTACACCCTTAACCGAAGAGCAAACTACTGGAATTGTGAAATTACTCATCAGAGGCTTACAAGCTTCCTATACATTATTTATCTAGGCCTCCGGAATTCATTTCACAGTACAACCATACTTCACAAGCCACGCAGAACTGTGAACGTACGGCTACTACCATACTATCCTTCCGCTCACAGCTCAGGCATCCGCATAGAACATCTCATAGAGATTACCTCCATTACCTGGAAGCTCAACCTGCGGATCAGGAAACACTCTAGCGTGAGATCCCTGGGATCCATAAGGACACGGATGTGGCCTTGGTCCCCTGACTGGTGGTAAGAGGGGTCCCCGAAGAGGTGTGACTCCTCCTATAGCTGGCCAGTCAACGTCGGCCGGAAGATGGTTCCTAACAGGGTTCAGCATCTCCATCTCTCCATACCCTGTCTGGACTACCGGTGCCAGCTGCGTCAAAGTTGTCCACAGACGGGCACGGGTAGCAAAAAGCTCCATGCGGAGAGCACGAGCATCCCTGTCTCTGTTCTCTAGAATCTCAACAGTGGACTGCAGTAGTGGATCCTCCATAGAAGAATCAAAATAGACTCCGCTAAGGTATCCCTCTTCACCACGCTGAGAGGCCGGAACATAGCAGAACTCTGAATTCTGCAGCAGTGCATGTCTCGCTCTCATAATGGTCAGCATTGAATAGGAAGCATCCTGTACTGCCATGTCAACAGTGACCCCCAACCCATAGGACCAATGGATTGGCTTCTCCGCTCCAGGGTAGTCTGGAAATACCCTAACAGTGCAGATGTACTGGCTCTGGTGGAAGTTGCGGTACTGTTCCTCCACTGTGTACTCGGGGTACCAGCGGTAACCGCACACTGACATCACCCTGACCAGCATGGCCGTATGACCCGGTACATCAATGCACCTGGTCAGACGTACCACCTGTCGAGAAGGACGGCCAGGCATCTGTAAATAGAGAGTAATGCAAAAGCATTAGAGCTCCGAATGCAAAATTGGGCAGCATAACGGCTGTAAATGCTCAAAAACAAATTTTGAGACAACCCAAAAATGGAATAGCGTAACCACTCAACTATCAAGTTCAACTCTCTGATCATCAAACTTACTTCCTGCTTCCTAGGAATAAAAGAAACCCAATATCTCTCGACCCGTAGTCCTATAAGCTACCGATCAGAAACACGAGCCTAGGAGAAGATGAGTAACCTAGTCCTTAATTCCCGCAGAAAAGACGAGGATGACCAGAATAGAATAACTTGAGAAGAGAACAAGAGTCTTACGTTCCCTTCCACAAACAATTCCCTTATATATAACTAAAGCAATTCTAGACCCAACTCCGACCAGTTTGGCTTAGTAATCCTACAGTCAGTCAGGCTCTGATACCAACGCTGCCGGGACCCCGATCCTAAGCCATAGGAATCTAGCCTGTAACACATCGCATCCCTTTGTGGTCTCACGCACGGTTAACTCCACGGCTGCAGCCTTACCTTAGCCGGGACCGTTTGCGTCTTTTGACTCACATATGCGATAGTGTCGCTAGCAATCCAATGTCAAAGAACCCGGATCGACATGTCTAGTCATAAACCAAAGTGGCAGTACCGCACAAGGACATGCATACATGACCCAACAAAGCAGGTGTCGGTCATCAGCGAACGTAGACGAGTCGTAGCAAGCTACAAGGACTCCATTACGTCGCGTGACATTTCCCCAAAGGGGACATACACAGCAGCTAAGAAGGACACATGCCGGTCAACCAATGAGTCCGGAGCAGTAGCGAACTACCAAGGCTCGTTGGATCACAAAGGGGCATTTCCTTGTAAAGAGTGCTACTAAAGTTTACGACTAGCTATTCGAACCCCATACATATCAAGTAAGACACACGTACGCATGGCATACCGATATGTATAGATACATCGATGGCATCACAACATAACCATAAACATACAAGCTTTATTTAAGAGGCTCGGAAGAGCCACACACATAATATTACACATTAAGGGTCTCACGACCCATAATAGCAGTCATACAAATACAAGCCAGCGGAAGAGTTATAAACTATCTGGGTACAGACAGGGCAACTAGCAGGCACATGGCCAGACTATACTACAGAGCCGACGTAGGGCCAGATCGTAGCTGGGACACCAGCTACTCGTCGTCGTCGATGTCTACGAAGAACCCTCCATTAGGGTCATTAGCAACCTCTGCAACATTTATTAAGCAAACATGAGTACGAAGGTACTCAGCAAGACTTTAGGAGAACTAACTACTCATGCAAGGTATCAAAAGGTATTGTGGGGTTTCATGCGGGAAGCAAGCATATGACTCGTGGCTAGACAACTTGCATTTTTAAATAATTTTGACAACTTGATTTCTCGCACACGAGTCCACTAACACCACAACAATACACTATCGTGGAATCATTCCGTATCCGTACGGAAATGCCGTCCACGACACTCACGCTTATCTTGGCAATTTTATGAGTAGCCATTGAAGTTATCTATGAACACCATATGTCTCCAAGTAGTCCATATCCGCGGACGCGGCTATTCGAATAGATCATAACCCTGCAGGGGTGTACTTCGTCACACACGCTCTCGCCACTTATCGCCATGTGCACGTCATGCACCTCAGCAACCTTCAAGCGGAAGCCCAGCGAGGGAGTCGGCCACGACCGTTAACCACACTAGTACCTAGTCCAGGTTTATCACCTATCTGAGAGTAACCCGTACGGAAGTCCGGCCGAGGTTTCCGCCACGGCCTCAAACAATGTGCGCAGGGTTCCCAAGCCCACCATCCGGGTGCCACTTGGTACACCGTGCCACTGCCTACCGCATCACGGCCCACCTCTCAGGTCAGCACCATGCACGGCCTCCAGCATTACTATAAACACCAGAAACTACTTGCAACTCCTGGACCGAGTACTACGCGATTAATAGGCCGAGCGGGGTCATATTTCAGGGCCCAGCATGTGGTAGTATCTAGTCTTGGAATACATACACGGAACTCAGTTCCTAAGGACGGTTCCAATGAAACAACCCGCCATGTACTCCTACACAGCCTTTCACCGGTACCTTTAACAAATCAAGTTCAACACACAACCTTTGCTCACCAAACACATTCCACAATTCTGTTCATCTCCCAGATGACATACCATACACAACTGTAAGCATAGCATGCATAGCAGGATAAGGCACATCATAGCTCAAGCAACTACCAGGTATGCTAGGTTGCAAGGTTCGGCTATTTACTGTGACAAGGTTAGGTCATGCAAAGGAAGTGGGTTAAACTATCGTGGCAAAAGCAGTTGAAGCATTTGATCCTAATGCAATAAATAAGTGCAGGAGCAAGAGCATGGGAATTATCGGGATGATCAAAAGGGTTGCTTGCCTTGTTGCTCAGAGGAGGAACGATATCCGTCAGACGGATATTCGGTGGAATCCGGGGGTGCGGAGCCTACCGAAATGAATGGCAACATTCAATAACAATCATATGCACTCAAAATGATGCATGAGCATGGCATGAGAATGCAAGGTGATAAGTTATTATTTTCAACATGTATTAGGTTTAGAGTTGATTTGAATCACATTCGAATAGCAATTCAAATGGGTATTCTCGGATACCGGTTTAATTGATTCGACCTGATGCTCAGATCAACTTGATGTTAACATGCATGATATGTCATGTTATGGTACTGATTTGTAATTAGGACAGTGGTGAACACTGTATATATAATGGAATTTGAATATTTTTGCAATTTCCATTTAAAAAGTGATTATAAGAATTGAATTATTCTTTATTCCACAATTTAGGGTTTTGTAACTTTTTCAAACATAGTTGAAAATAGCATATTCAGAATCCTTGAATTTTTCTAATACTTTTTCATATATAAATTATTTTCATTGGAGTTACAGATTAATTTCTATGAATTTTACAAGTTTTAGCAATTTCCTGGATTTATTTCTATACTTGAAATACTTTTGAAAGTCTGGCTGTTGAAAGTCAAACTTGACCAGTGGGACCCACTGGTCAGTCTCTCTGGTCAAATTTAGATTAAGATTAAACTTAATTATCTGATTAACCTTGCTGGACCCACATGTCAGTGACTGATTAACTTATTTGATTTATTTTTATTAGTTTTAAACTTGCCAGAGGCTGGCCCCACCAGTCAGTGGCTCAGGCCAGCCGAGATCCACCGGCAGCGAGGTCGTCCTCGCCGGCGGGGAGCCTCCGGCGACCACCAGCACGACGGAGGGGCTCGGAAACGGCGCACAAGGGGCCAAATGCTGCGTGGAGAGCACCAGAGGAACGACACGTCTCCCGCAGCTCCATTTCTGCACTTAGCCGGGGCTGATCTGGCCGGAGATGACGCCGGCGACGAGCTTGGCGGCGGCCAAGGCTCGGGCGTCATCGGGGTCTTTGATCCAGAGGAAACTACGCTCGGTTCTTAGTTGCTACAGCATCTACGCGTCGACCTGAAGCTGCTAGTGCCCTCGGAAGGACGAGCTAATCATCGGAGGGCTACCGGCGACGAGCGGCAGCGGCGGTCCTCGTCGGGCTCTGGTGAAACTAGAGCTAGAGGAGGGGATCGACGGGAAAAACTTAGGGGAAATGACTGCATGCTCACGGGGATTGCAGAGCAGGGCTTAGACGGCTCGGGGAAGGCCTGGGGGCGACGAATCGACGGGAGAGGTCCGGCGGCCGGAGGTGGAAGACGATGGCGTCGCGGGCGTTGCAGGGCTCGGGGTGGCTTCGGCTTCTGCAGGGATGACCAGGGCGACGAGGCGGAGCTAACATCGTGCTCTGGGAGGGGATCCTATGGCTAGAGGTGCTGCTGCTCGAGCTCGAGCTCGGCTCCAATGGCGGTAGCAAGGAGGAGGAAGAGATCCGGGAGGAGGGAGAGAGTCGATGCGGGGAATGGATAGGGGAGGCCTCAGGGGGCTTATCCCTGGCCTTGCCAGCGCGAGGCGGCGGCCAGGCAGGCGCACAGGTGCGTGGCCGCGCCGGAGGAGGCGGCGGCCACCTCGTGCTGCCTACTGGCGCGAGGGAGGGGACGAGCCAGGGATGGGCCGGGCTAGGCTTAGGCGAGAGGTAAGGATTTCCCATTTTTTTGCTGTTTTTGTTTTTCTGTTTTGCTAACTATTGTTTTGCTAATTATTTCAGCTCCAAAACAAAAAGTAAAAGCTATTTTAGACCTCCTGAAATATTGTTATAACATTCCCAACCATTTCCAAAGTTTTCAACATTTTTGGAAAATTATAGATTCTGGTTTCAAATTTAAAGTTTGAAACCAGTGGCTTTTGTAATAATTTAAAATGCTTAAGGTGTCAAAAAAATAGTTTTCTCCAATGCTCATTTACTTTCATGATTTATCAGAAAGTTTGAACATTTCTTGAGGCCATTTTGGGTTCATTGATTTGAACTAGTTTGAGATTTTCTTTAATTGAAATAGTGGCTAGGGTTTTGAGTTTTTCCTTTGCCACTTTGTTATTTTTGTTGAAACTTCTTAGATGCAAATGCAAAGAAGACATGAGCACAAGACTAACTTGCTTAAGGGTTAGGGATGTGACATCCCCACACATACGAAGGCTTCCATCCTTCTTATCCATGAATATTGCTCGCGATCCCCATGGTCAGGAGCTAGAGCTGATATATACCTTCTTGAGCATCTCATAAAGCTCCTTCTTCAGCTCCACTAGTTTGTACGAAGGCATTCTATAATATTTCTTGCATATCAGTGTTGTCCCGGGGACAAGGACAATAGCAAACTGGAGTTCCTGTTCTGGTCGCATTCCAAGCAGTTCTTCAGGGAATACATCTGGAAACTCAATGACAACTGGGCTTAACTTCATGCCGGAGGCTACTACGGTAAAGACCATATCTCTTTTTGGCATGGTCCTTCGGGCCAAAAACTACGTTGCTTGTCCTGCTGGGTTTCTTAAAGTGACAACTCGGGTTGCACAATTTATATAGACTTGATGTCGTGTTAGCCAATCCATTCCCAGTATATCATCCATCTTTGCAGACTCAATGTACATCAAAGTGGCAGGAAAAATAACTCCCTCAATGTTTATCTCGAGTCCATGGCATATCACACTGGATTTGAGCATGGACCCCAGGGATTGCACCATGAAATTTTCAAGAAGCAAGCAAGAAAACTGATTTTGGGCAACAAAACTACGTGAAATAAAAGAATGGGAAGCCCGAGAGTCAAATAAAATTGTTGCACATATGTTATTAACGGGAAACATACCGATTAATACTTCGGGGTTTTCTTGTTCTTCCTCGGCGGAGAGATGATGCACTTGCCGTTGGATGAGCCTCTGCGAGGAACCCATGTTGTTGATTTGTGGCTTGAAGGTTGTATTAGGCTAGCTATTGTTGGGGCACTGCCTTGCATAGTGTCTAGTCTGACCACAAGTGAAACACTCATTGTTACACTGACAACTCCCCTTAACTGTGTGTGTCATATAGTTCTTGTTGGCATTCTACTGCCACGTTGGTTTGAATTCAAACTAAGGTTGCTGCCAGGTGCGAGCCTACTGAACCATTGGTCCATTTCTCTTGGGTTCAAACTTGTGTTTGCCGTCTTCATAAGCTGACTTGTTATCATGCACGAGCTTGTGCTCCCTCTCAACATCAGAGCCTTGTTTACCAAAGTCTGGAAATATGGAAAGTCTAGCATACTTAACGTGCATCGGAGGGTCTGGTTGAGTCCTCCAAGGAATCCGTCTATTTTCCTTTCTTAGGTGGCCACGTCATGGAGGAAAAAATGGGCCAGGTGGTTGAACTTGTTTAAATACCCACTTACAAACACGTTCCCTTGGATAAGGGTGAGGAACTCACGTTGTTTGACTTTCATAATGCCGGCGGGAATGTGATACTTACAGAACTTGTCCTTGAATTTGTCCCATGTGATCTTGTTATCCGTGGGCGACATGACTTTCGTATTATCCCACCATATAGGAGCGGGTCCTTCAAGATAATGAGTAGCAAATGGAACCTTGTTGGCTTCTTTCGGATGAGATATTTCTAGTTTCTTCTCAATGGTTCTTAGCGGTTCATCTGCTTCTATTAGATCAACAACTTGATTTACACTGGGAGCTTTGGTTCTTTGGAAATCTGACAGCTTGGAGTGACCGCCATTATGAGTGTGGTTCTCACCAACCATAGCCTGCACACTTTTCAACAGTTCAAGAAAATCTTGATTTCTTCTTTCCTCGAACATGTGCATAATCGGTTCTGTAGTGGGTGGATGCAGTGGAGGAGGTGGTGATGGATATCATTTAGGGGAATGTCCTACTTGCATGGCGGAGCGACGAACAAGAGTATCATCACCACCATGACTGCTGTTGTGTATCTTTTCATCCTATTTTTATTTCCCAGTATGAGGTATCGAGAGCAACATCCATAAATAGGGAACAAAAGGAAGCGAAAAATGTTTGAGAAAATGATGAATACCAAAGCGATTAAAAAGTTCCAAAATAAGTATACATGGACTCATACATGAAAGGAAATCATCATGGCAAGTACGGGTACACTCATACAACTCAAGCATTATGACAACCTCGACTACTTGTGAAGAAACTGACTCCACCGATGCTCTCTAGGTCCTGCTGGATTCTCCTCAGTCTCTAAGTCAGTCTGTAAGATGATGACGCAAACAGAAACCACTGTATCAAAGGAAATGCAATGCCGCTACCTCGAGGGATCTCCCTCACGGGCAGGTGTTGAGCGAGGCTGAAGCATAGGGGCGACAGGAGTAGCAAGAAGAAAAGCCCACTCGACAGGAGACTTGCGAGGAATCACTGTCGACGTGTCCAAGTTACTCCGAGAGGCAACCAGAGTGGGTGGAGGTATGGAAAATGGGGTGGCGAACGGGGAAAAATGAGTGAGGGAGGGGTGAAAGTTGATCTACTCGCGGCCAGAGATGCACGAGTATGAGTCAGCTCCTGGGCCAGGCTAAAAATCAAAAGATAACTGGCCGATATGTAATAGGAAAGTTGGATAGAAAACTGGTCACACGCCGGATCGATGGAAGGGAATCTGATATGGCCATCTTCGAACAGGGATAGATAGAAATAGAAACATGAGTGCGTCTGCATCCTAACTTCATTGTAGCGCAGGTCCACGAGAGCTTCAAATGCAGCAAACTGAAATTCCTGATCAAGGGTCGACACAAAACCACTCCTAGAAGAACGGGTGCAGGTGTCAGTCAAAGAATTGTTGTGCATAGTGACTGATACGTCTGCGTCATATCTATAATTTTTGATTGTTTCATGCCAATATTCTACAACTTTCATATACTTTTGGCAACTTTTTATACTATTTTTGGGACTAATATATTGATCCAGTGCCCAGTGCCAGTTCATGTTTGTTGCATGTTTTTTGTTTCGCAGATTATCAATACCAAACGAAGTCCAAATGCAATAAAAAACATATGGGGATTTTTTTTGGAATATTTATGATTTTTGGGAAGAATAATCTACGCGAAACGATGCCCGAGGAGGTCACAAGCCCAGGAGGCGCGCCCCCCTAGGCCACGACTGGAAGGCTTGTGACCAATCCCTAAGGCGGTTCGTGCCCTTCTTTCGCTGCAAGAAAGATAATATCCGGAAGAAAATTGTGTAAAAATTTCAGCCCAATCGGAGTTACGGATATCCGGGAATTTAAGAAACGGTGAAAGGCAGAATCTGGGAGCGCAGAAACAAAAGGACACACAGAGAGAGAGGTCCAATCTCGGAGGGGCTCTCGCCCCTCTGCCGGCATGGAGACCATGGACCAGAGGGGAAACCCTTCTCCCATCTAGGGAGGAGGTCAAGGAAGAAGAAGAAGAAGAAGAAGAAGAAGAAGAAGGGGGGCTCTCTCCCCCTCTCTCCCGGCGGCGCTGGAACGCCGCCCGGGTCATCATCGTGTGACGGCGATCTACACCAACACCTCTGTTATCTTCAGTAACACCTCCATCACCTTCCCCCATCTATATTCAGCGGTCCACTCTCCCGCAACCCATTGTACCCTCTACTTGAACATGGTGCTTTATGCTACATATTATTATCCAATGATGTGTTGCCATCCTATGATGTCTGAGTAGATTTTCGTTGTCCTATCGGTGATTGATGAATTGCTATGATTGGTTTAATTTGCCTGTGGTTATGTTGCTGTCCTTTGGTGCCCATCATATGAGCGCGCACGTGGTTCACACGATAGGGTTAGTAGTATGTTAATAGGACTATGTATTGGAGGGCAAGGGTGACAGAAGCTTCAGCCTAGCATAGAAATTGATGCATACGGGATTGAAGGGGGACCAATATATCTTATTGCTATGGTTTAGTTTTACCTTAATGAACGTTAGTAGTTGCGGGTGCTTGCTAATAGTCCCAATCATAAGTGCATAAAATTCCAAGTAAGGGATGACATGCTAGCAGTGGCCTCTCCCACATAAAACTTGCTATCGGTCTAGTACCATAGTCAATTGCTTAGGGACAATTCCGCAACTCCTACCACCACTTTTCCACACTCGTTAAACTAACGTAATTATCTAACCAGCCCCTAGTTTTATTTACGTGTTCTTTCTTTTCTTGCAAACCTATCCTATCACTCCTACGAAGTACTTCCAGTTTCATACTTGTTCTAGGTAAAGCGAACGTAACGTGTGCGTAGAGTTGTATCGATGGTTGATCGAACTTGAGGGAATATTTGTCCTACTTTTAGCTCCTCGTTGGGTTGGACACTCTTACTTATCGAGAAAGGCTACAATTGATCCCCTATACTTGTGGGTTATCAAGACCTTTTTCTAGCGCCGTTGTCGGGGAGCAATAGAGTGGGGTGAATATTCTCGTGTGTGCTTGTTTGCTTTATCACTAAGTAGATTTATTTGTTGTTCTAAGTTGTTCTCTATCTTTAGTTATGGATATGGAACATGTAATACCAAAAAAATTAGGTGTACTTGCTACTCATGGAGATGGGGAACCTCCTAAAACCCTCGATGCTCGTTATGTGGAAAATATTATGCACTTCTTTAATAATCCTGAGAAAACCCCATTCAATTATATAATGGGATACATGTTGGATCAATGTGAATACTTTAGGGATTATCGCTTGACTCAAAAAGGGAAACTATTATGGGATTAAATTCATATGTTGAAATGGTATGCTTGGGAGCTATGATCGAGATATGATATTACTTGTTGCTCTAGGATGCAGGCTAAAAACCTTCCCTTTTCTTGTAAATTTAATGGTAATGAATCATTGGCTTCTTATGATAATGGTATATATGATTACTATGATGTGGAACAAATAGAAGAGTTTGTTGCTTTTATGGGTGCTTATGAAACTGAAGCTCTGTTTAAAAGGTGTGATGATAATAATGATGCTGTTTACCAATCTAAAAATTTGGTTATGCTTCGTTATTGTTATACTAATTATGAATAAAATGCCCATATTGATCGATTTATGGAGAAATTCTATGCTGCCCAAGAAGAGAATAATATTTTGCAGGAAACTATGGAAGAAGAAAATGTTGAAACTGTGAGCTCATTAGATGAAAAAGATGACGAGGAGAGCAAAGAACAAAAGGACGAAGAGCGGACTAGCTACCCGTGCCCACCTTCTAATGAGAGTAACTCTTCTACCCATACATTGTTTAATTTCCCTTCGTTCTTACCGAAGGATGAATGCTATGTTGATTGCTATGATCCCTTCGATTCGTTTGAAATGTCCCTTTTTGATGAACTTGATGCTTGTTATGCTTGTGGCCTTGATGCCAATATGAATGTTGCTTATGAAGATGAACTTGCTATAGTTCCTTATGTTAAACAAGAAATTGTTGCTATCGCACCCACTTATGATAGTCCTATTATCTTTTTGAACTCTCCCAACTACACTATATCGGAGAAGTTTGCTCTTATTAGGGATTACATAGATGGGTTGCCTTATACTATTACACATGATGATTTTGATGAATATAATATGCATGTGCTTGCTGCTCCTACTTGCAATTATTATGAGAGAGGAACTACATCTCCACCTCTCTATGTTACCAATACGATAAAATTACAAGAAACTGCTTATGCTATGTATTGGCCTTTACTTAATGTGCATGAATTGTTATTTTATGACATGCCAATGCATAGGAAGAGAGTTAGACTTCGTCATTGCATGATATATGTTACCTTGTGCTCACTACTAAATTACAAATCATAGTTAATTAAAATTGGCTTTGATATATATACCTTGGGATCCGGGTGGATCCATTACTTGAACAGTTTATGCCTAGCTTAATGGCTTTAAAGAAAGCGCTGTGTGTGAGAAAACTCGGAAGTTTTAGAGATTCATTTATTTCTGTTGAGTGCTTTTATTTAGTTTTTAAACAAAAAAAAATATAGAGGGCAACTTAAAAGTTTTTCAAAAAGAGAAGCGATTGAAAGGTGATGCATTGCGGAAGTGAGGGTCGACCTTGAACACTTGTGTTCATGCTCATGGAAACAATGTAGAATTTTTCATGGAAGTTTCTCACAAAAATAATTATCCCCTTGTAAAATTCCATTTTATTATAAAAATAATGTGCCAAGTAAAGCCTTTATGATTAGTTTGGGTGATAGTTGTTTGATCATGCTGAAAAAGACAAAAACTTTGTGCTCACGAAAGTATTTTTAATTCCTATCCAGAAAGAGCTTTTGAGTTGATTATTTTTGCTGATCATTGATATGAAAATTTCCCTAATTATAATAATTTTTCAGAATTTTTGGAGAATCAGAAGTATGGTATAAGTTCAGATTACTACAAACTGTTCTGTTTTTGACACATTCTGTTTTCTATGTATTGTTCTCTTATTTTGATGAATCTATGGGTAGTATCGGGGGGTATGAACCATGGTGAAGTTGGATTACAGTAGATATAATGCTAATATGAATTTGGAATGAGTTCACAACTGTATTTAAAGTGGTGATTTACTTTATTATACTAACGGATTTCACGAAGGTTTTGTTGAGTTTTGTGTGATTGAAGTTTTCAAGTTTTGGGTGAGACCACGATGGATGAAGGAATAAGGAGAGGCAAGAGCCTAAGGTTGGGGATTCTTGAGGCACCCCAAGGTAATGTTCAAGGAAGACTCAAGTGTCTAAGCTTGGGGATGCCCCGGAAGGCATTCCCTCTTTTGTCTACAATCTATCGGTAATTTTACTCGGAGCTATATTTTTATTCGTCACATGATATCTGCAAATGCTTGGAGCGTCTTTTGTGTTTATTTTTCCTTTTCATTTTATGCACCATGCTGTAATGAGATAGTCCTTGTTTGATTTATAGAATGCTCTTTGCACTTAACTTATATCTTTTGAGTATGGCTTTATAGAATGCTTCATGTGCTTCACTTATATCATTTGTAGTTTGGATTGTCTGTTTCCCTACACATAGAAAACCGCCATTTGTAGAATGCTCTTTTGCTTCACTTATATTTGTTAGAGCGGGGCATATCTTTTGTAGAAAGAATTAAACTCTCATGCTTCACTTATACCTATTTAGAGAGTTAACAGGAGTTGGTCATTCACATGGTAAGTCATAAAATCCTACATAAAACTTGTAGATCACTCAATATGATATGTTTGATTCCTTGCAATAGTTTTGCGACATGAAGATGTGATATTAGAGTCATGCTAGTGAGTAATTGTGTATTCATAGAAATACTTGTGTTAAGGTTTGTGATTCCCGTAGCATGCACGTATGGTGAATCGTTATGTGACAAAGTCGGAGGATGATTTATTTATTGATTGTCATCCTTTGTGTGGAAGTCGGGATCACGCGATGGTTAACTCCTACAAACCCTTCCCCTAGGAGCATGCGTGTAGTACCTTGTTTCAATGACTAATAGACTTTTGCAATAAGTATGTGAGTTTTTTATGACTAATGTTGAGTCCATGGATTATACGCACTCTCACCCTTCCACCATTGCTAGCCTCTCTAGTACCGCACAACTTTCGCCGGTGCATTACACCCACCATATACCCTTCTCAAAACAGACACCATACCTACCTATTATGGTATTTCCATAGCCATTCCGAGATATATTGCCATGCAACTTCCATCGTTCCGTTTATTATGACACGCACCATCATTGTCATATTGCTTTGCATGATCGTAAGATAGCTAGCATGATGTTTTCATGGCTTGTCTCTTTTTTTGATGTCACTGCTATGCTAGATCATTGCACATCCCGGTACACCGCCGGAGGCATTCATATAGAGTCATATTTTGTTCTAAATATCGAGTTGTAAGTAAATAAAAGTGTGATGGTCATCATTATTAGAGCATTGTCCCATGTGAGGAAGTAATAAAAGAGGCCAATGAATCCCAAATAAAAAAAGAGAGGCGAAAGAAGCCCACCAAAAAAGAAGAAGAAAAATAATAAAAAAAATGAGAGAAAAGAGAGAAGGGACAATGCTACTATACTTTACCACACTTGTGCTTCAAAGTAGCACTATGATCTTCATGATAGAGAGTCTCCTATGCTGTCACTTTTCATATACTTGTGGGAAATTTTCATTATAGAACTTGGCTTGTATATTCCAATGATGGGCATCCTCAATTGCCCTAGGTCTTCGTGAGCAAGCGAGTTGGATGCACACCCACTAAGTTTCTTTTTGACCTTTCATAAACTTATAGCTCTTGTGCATCTCTTGCATGGCAATCCCTACTCACTCATATTGATATCTATTGATGGGCATCTCCATAGCCCGTTGATATGCCTAGTTGATGTGACCATCTCCTCCTTTTTGCCTCACAACCACCACCATATTCTATTCCACCTATAGTGCCATGTCCATAGCTCATGCTCATGTATTGCGTGAAAGTTGAAAAAGTTTGAGAACACTAAAGTATGAAACAATTGCTTGGCTAAAACCGGGGTTGTGCATGATTTAAATATGTTGTGTGGGGAAGATGGAGCAGAGCGAGACTATATGATTTTGTAGGGATAACTTTCTTTGGCCATGATATTTTGAGAAGACATGATTGCTTTGTTAGTATGCTTGAAATATTATTGTCTTTATGTCAAATGATAGACTATTGCTTCGAATCACTCGTGTTTTAGTATTCATGCCATGATTAGATTATATGATCAAGATTATTCTAGGTAGCATTCCACATCAAAAATTATCTTTTTTATCATTTACCTACTCGAGGACGAGCAGGAATTAAGCTTGGGGATGCTGATACGTCTCCGTCATATCTATAATTTTTGATTGTTTCATGCCAATATTCTACAACTTTCATATACTTTTGGCAACTTTTTATACTATTTCTGGGACTAACATATTGATCCAGTGCACAGTGCCAATTCATGTTTGTTGCATGTTTTTTGTTTTGCAGAGTATCCATGCCAAACAAAGTCCAAACGCAATAAAAAAACCTACGGGGATTTTTTTTGCAATATTTATGATTTTTGGGAAGAAGAATCTACGCGAAACGATGCCCGAGGAGGTCACAAGCCGAGGAGACGCCCCCTAGGCTGCGGCTGGCACGCTTGTGACCAATCCCTAAGGCGGTTGGTGCCCTTCTTTCGCCACAAGAAAGATAATATCCGGAAGAAAATCGTGTTAAAATTTCAGCCCAATCGGAGTTACGGATCTTCGGGAATTGAAGAAACGGTGAAAGGCAGAATCTGGGAGCGCAGAAATAGAAGGACACAGAGAGAGATCCAATCTCGGAGGGGCTCTCGCCCCTCCGCCGCCATGGAGACCATGGACCAGAGGGGAAACACTTCTACCATTGAGGTAGGAGGTCGAGGAAGAAGAAGAAGAATAAGGGGGGCTCTCTCCCCCTCTCTCCCGGCGGCGCCGGAACGCCGCCCGGGATATCATCGTGTGACAGCGACCTACACCAACACCTCTGTCATCTTCACCAACACCTCCATCACCTTCCCCCATCTATATTCAGCGGTCCACTCTCCCACAACGCGTAGTACCCTCTACTTGAACATGGTGCTTTATGCTACATATTATTATCCAATGATGTGTTGCCATCCTATGATGTCTGAGTAGATTTTCGTTGTCCTATCGGTGATTGATGAATTGCTATGATTAGTTTAATTTGCTTGTGGTTATGTTGCTGTCCTTTGGTGCCCATCACATGAGCGCACGCGTGCTTCACACCATAGGGTTAGTAGTATGTTAATAGGACTATATATTGGAGGGCAAGGGTGACAGAAGCTTCAGCCTAGCATAGAAATTGATGCATACGGGGTTGAAGGGGGACCAATATATCTTATTGCTATGATTGGGTTTTACCTTCATGAACGTTAGTAGTTGCGGATGCTTGCTAATAGTTCCAATCATAAGTGCATAGAATTCCAAGTAAGGGATGACATGCTAGCAGTGGCCTCTCCCACATACAACTTGCAATCGGTCTAGTAACGTAGTCAATTGGTTAGGGACAATTCCGCAACTCCTACCACCACTTTTCCACACTCGTTAAACTAACATAATTATCTAACCAGCCCCTAGTTTTATTTACGTGTTCTTTCTTTTCTTGCAAACCTATCCTATCACTCCTACAAAGTACTTCCAGTTTCAAACTTGTTCTAGGTAAAGCGAACGTAAAGTGTGCGTGGAGTTGTATCGGTGGTCGATAGAACTTGAGGGATATTTGTCCTACCTTTAGCTCCTCGTTGGGTTGGACACTCTTACTTATCGAGAAAGGATACAATTGATCCCCTATACTTGTGGGGTGTCAAGAGTGACCTCCACGTGGTACTCATACACCGGTCTTCTAGCCACTCTCGGTACACCTGGTACACCAGGTCATCGTCGTCGGGGTAGAGTCGCCACCACATGTTCCGAAGAAGGTGAGGAGAGGTGAGGGGTGTTGGCTCAAACTGGTACGGGTATGAAACTAAGGCCATCTACACTCACAACCATTAGTCTGTTAGTGATAAAAATATTCTATATGCATGCAATGAAACAACCAAATGCATAAACACACTTGTGACACTCGGGACTTCTAACTACCGTTTATCTAACATGTCGGAGGTTTAGGGTGTCCTACAGTCAGTGCGACTTAAAGCACAATTGCTCCCTAGGGTGGTTTTGATAATTGATCACAACATATGCATCATTGGACTAATGTGTTTTCCAAGTATATTTCAGAAAAAGTTCAAAAGATGTTATGGCTTAAGGTTTATGTGGATATACCCCTTGATGCAAGAAAGGAATAATGTTGGCTCAAGATTCAAGCTAGAAGACTCTTCATTTTATATTTGTGAGAAATCACTTTTGAGTCCATAGGAAAGCCAATACTATTAAAAGGGGATGAGTAGTAAAATGAACTGATTGCTCAAATCTCAAAGTAAGCCACCAAAACACTCAATCATTTTTCCCACATATCCACTCTGTCAAGTTCCAGATTAAAAAATTCGGTGTCACCAACATTTCCACATCAGACCCACCGAGTTTGAACCTCAGATAGAACCCTAGCCATTCCCAATAAATCGGTACAACTGAAACTGCATCGGTGCAACCGAATTCAGTGTGACCAACATTCTTTTGCCAAGATACACAAAATAGTAACTTCCGTGTTTGAGTATCGGTTCCACCGAGTTTGGCCATCTGAATGTTAGTCACCTTTTCGGTGCCATCGAGTTGTGTATATCGATTTCACCGAGATTCAAATGTTCACACCTTTAGTGCTAGTCGGTACCACCGAGTTTCCAACTTTGGTGTCGCCGAGTATGCTCTTTTGTGTGTAACGGTTGGATTTTGGCTGCTTCCTATATATACCCCTTCACCCACCTCTCATTCATGGGAGAAGCACTCGGAACACACACTTCATGTCCAGATCCATTTCCTCAGAGAGAACCACCTACTCATGTGTTGAGACCAAGATATTCCAATCCAATCATTTGAAACTTGATCTATAGCCTCCCCAAACTGCTTTCCACCAAATCAACCTCTCCTACCCATGCATATTCTGTGAGAGAGTTATTTCTGTTGAGGAGACTATCTTTAGAAGCACAAGAGGAAGGAGTTCATTGGTCTACCCCATCTATTACCTTCTGGAGGGTGGTTCCTCCTAGATTGGTTAGGTGTCGCTTGGAAGCCTCCTACTTCATGTTGTGGAGTTGAACCAATTTGTTTGTAAGGGCAAGGAGATCGCCTACTTCATGAAGATCTACCATGAATAAGGCTAGTCCTCCGTGGACGGAAGCCGTGGTGGGATAGACAAGGCCGCTTGTTTATGGACCCTCCATGGGTGGAGCCCTCCTTGGACTCTCGCAGCCGTCACCCTCCGTGGGTTGAAGTCTCCACTAACATGGACGTACGATAGGGCCACCTATCGAAACCATGTCAAAAATCCTCGTGTCAACCTCATGCGTTTGATCTCCCTACCTTACTCCTCTATTTACACTTGCATGTTTACTTTCCGCTGCTATACTATTAGAACTGCATGTGTAGGGTGTACTTGACTTGTTATAACTTTCGTACCTGCCTCTCAAGTGAAATTGGGAAAAGGCAAAAAGTTATCTTGTCAAGTAGTCTAATCACCCCCTCTAGACATACTTTCGATCCTACAAGTGGTATCAGGGCCTTGGTCTCCATTTCATTGGTTTAGCAACCTAGGATAGTATGGCATCTAGTGAGGGAAATTATCATCGTAGAGGTCCTTACTTTGATGGCACTCATTTTGCTAGTTGGAAGCATAAAATTAAAATCCATATACTTGGCTTTAATCCTCATGTTTGGTCTATTATTCGTGTTGGTGCGCAAGGTAACTTCTTTGGAGAAGGGCATGAACCAGATCGTGATGCGCCAGCTGATGAACTGAAGATGTTGCAACTTAATGCTCAAGCCTGCAATATCATCTTCAATTGCCTTTTCCCTGAAGAATTCAACAAAATACATCGTCTTGAGAATGCAAAAGAAATTTGGGATACTTTGGTTGATATGCACGAAGGTACTAATTCTATCAGAGAATCTAAGTTCGATGTGCTTCGAAGTCAGCTTGACAAGTTCAAGATGAAGGATGGTGAAGGAATTGCTGAAATGTACTCTAGGCTAGCTCTCATCGGCAATGAGATTGCCAGCTTAGGAAGCAAAAGGATGACCGACAAATTTGTCATCAAGAATATGTTGGGGAACGTAGCATGGGAAACAAAAAATTTCCTACGCACACAAAGACCTACCATGGCGATGATCATCTACGAGAGGGAGATCGGATCCACATACCCTTGTAGATCGCTAAGAGGAAGCGTTAATAAAGCAGTTGATGTAGTGGTACGTCTTCACGATCCGTCCCACGAACCATCCCACGATCCGTCCCACGAACCGTCTCGTGATCCGTCCTGATCAAGTGCGGAACGGACGACACCTCCGCGTTCCGCACACGTACAGCTCGATGACGATATCCGCCTTCTTGATCCAGAAAGAGAGACGGGGATGTAGATGAGTCCCCCGGCAGCCTGACGGCGCTCCGGTGGTGGTGGTGATCTATTCCTGCAGGGCTCCGTCCGAGCTCCGCAGAAAACTGATCTAGAGGAAGAACTACGAAGTAGAGGTTTAGGGTTGCACATGGAAAAGTTGTGTCTCAAACAGCCCTAAACCTCTAGTATATATAGGAGGAGGGAGGGGGCAGGCCTTGCGCCACAAGGGAGGAGCCCTTGGGTCGGCGAAGTGGAGGAGGGAGGAGTCCTCCTCCAATCCCACTTGGATTAGGAATCCTTCCTTAATTTCCCACCTCTTTTGGATTTTTCACTTTTCCTCATGGGCTTTCCTTGGATGACTTTGTCAGCCCATTATGCCTTATTGCGCATCCAATAAACCCACGTGGACCCCTTGGGGCATGGTGGGCCCACCCAGTGGGCCCCCGGAACCCATTCGTCACTCCCGGTACACTACCGGCAATGCGCGAAAACCTTTCGGAATCGAAATACCAACTTCCTATATATCAATCTTCATTTCCGGACCATTCCGGAACTCCTCGTGACGTCCGAGATTTCATCCGGCACTCCGAACAAAACTTCGGTCACCAACACATATAACTCATCTATGCCGAAACGTCGCTGAACCTTAAGTGTTAGAACCTGCGGGTTCGAGAACTATGCAGGCATGACCTGAGACACTCTTTGGTCATTAAAAAATAGCGGGACCTGGATGTCCATATTGGCTCCCACATATTCTACAAAGATCTCTATCGGTTGAACCTCTATGTTAAGGATTCAGTTAATCCCGTATGTTGTTCCCTTTGTCCTTCGGTATGTTACTTGCCCAAGATTCAATCGTTGATATCTCCCTACCTAGTTCAATCTCGTTACCGGCAAGTCTCTTTACTCGTTCCGTAATACAAGATCCCATAACAAACTCCTTAGTCACATTGCTTGCAAGGCTTGTTGTGATGTTGTATTACCGAGTGGGCCCCGAGATACCTCTCCGTTACACGGAGTGACAAATCCCAGTCTTGATCCATGCCAACCTAACAAACACCTTTGGAGATACTTGTAGAGCACCTTTATAGTCACCCAGTTACGTTGCGACGTTTGATAACCCACAAGGTATTCCTCCAGTGTCCGGGAGTTGCATGATCTCATGGTCATAGGAATAGATACATTGACATGCAGAAAACAGTAGCAATAAAATGACACGATCATACGCTACGTTTATAGTTTGGGTCTTGTCCATCACATCATTCTCCTAATGATGTGATCCCGTTATAAAGTGACAACACTTTTCTATGGTTAGGAAACCTTAACCATCTTTGATCAATGAGCTAGTCAACTAGAGGCTTACTTGGGACAGTGTTATGTCTATGTGTCCACACATGTATTTGTGTTCCAATCAATACAATTATAGCATGGATAATAAAAGATTATGATGAAGAAACAAATATAATAATAACTAATTTATTATTTCCTCTAGGGCATATTTCCAATATAATATACTTAGATATCTTGATGGCAAGTACGACACAGTGTGCACATTGATCCAAATGATGCTAAATTACAAAGATCTCAAGCCAACTGAAGTAATTGGTAGGATTGTTACTCATGAGATGTCACTCAAGGACAAAGATGAGCTGCACAAAAAGTCAAGCGGTGCTTATAAAGCTTCATGTGATGATCCCACTACTTCAAAAGACAATCTTGTCACTGATGAAGAGATAAGCCTCATGGTCAGAAAATTCAACAAGTTCTACAAGAGTATAGGCAAAGATAGAAGCTCAAGTTGAAGACATGACGGGCAGCGTTCATCCAGTCGTGGCCGAAACTGCTACAATTGTGGGAAGCCCGGACACTACTCAAATGAGTGCTCGGCTCCCTACAAAAGAAGAGAAGAGTCGCCTCCAAGACGAAGCTCAAGAGATGAGTCAGCTCACAGAGAGAGAAGGAGTAGAGAATATAACTATGAACGAAGAGACTCGCGAAGAGGCAAGGAATCGGAAAAGAAGGGCAAATACACCAAGAGAAGTTCAATAAGAAGACATCAAGCTCATGTTGGTGAATCACTACAAGGAAAAACCTTATAGGTAGGACCTGAGTAGTAGCGCTGGAAAAAACAAAACTCTGCTGCTAATTAGCAGTAGCGCTGATCCAGTTAAGCGCTACTACTAACACCTTAGCAGTAGCGCTGCTTATCAAAAACGCGCTACTACTATGTGGTACCAGACGATGCCACTGAGGTAGATGTAGTACTAGCATTGCTCAAAATCCAGCGCTACTTCTAAGTGTTTAGCGGTAGCGCTTTGTTTTGCAGCACCACTGCTGCTAGTTGGCCCCACTTAGTAGTAGCACTCGCTGGTATGCAGCGCTACTACTAATAGCATAACATCAGCGCTCTATGGTATCCAGCACTACTGCTAGTTGCGGCTGCCACCTTTTTACCCCCCTCCCCTCCCAACTTTCACCTCTCTCCCCCAGCTCTCCCCTCTCCACACTCTCCACACCATTGTTGCTCTTCTTCTCTCTTCCTCCTACCTCTCTTATCTCCTCATTAATGTCCCCCTCCACCATAACTCTCCTTCATAAATGACTTATCTCACATCTCTCTTTGTCCTACCTCTCTTCCTCTCCCCATTATATTAATTCCCCCTCCACCATAACTCCCTCTCCATTAGTTAGATAGCTAGATTGACCTCTCCTCCCCAACAACTAGATCTAGCTAGCTATTTAGCCATGCACGCATGCTCTTTCGATCGGTCTCTCTCATCATCTCACTCGATCAGTCTCTCTTGGGAGATATATAGGTGGGTAAAAACTTGTTCACTTAAAGAATGGGAATATGTGTTTGAATGAGAATATGTGTGTTTGGGATATATATATGGAGAGTTTTGTGCGAGTGTGACATGCCCTTCGATCGAGTTGCTTATGTTTTGCCAAAATGTCGATTTATTTCCGTTTTGGTGAATTTCGAGCAAACTCAATATGTCCTATTTTTAGGCAAGGTCATGCCAAAATTTTATATGACTTTGAAGCATGCATGCATTATTTATTTTATAACCCTTTTGCTTGTTATACCGTGCAGTCGGTCATGAAGGTGAGTGGATGGAAGGTGGAGCGGTACATGCAATCCGCGGTGATGGACATGCATGCAAATAATCAGACTAGGATTAGATGTCCGTGTGCAAGATGCATGGAAGGAGTCCTTTTTGACCCTTTTGATCGTGGCACTTTGAAGGCACACCTGCTGATGAATGGTTTCATGGATGGCTATACTCGGTGGATAAGTGAAGAAAATGATGATTATGAGGATGTCCAAATGGCAGGGAATAACGACACGGGGCTAGACGAAGAGATGACCGATTGACACGAAGACGATGATGCCAGATATGGCGGCGGGGAGGAGTCCGGAAATGACGACGACGGACAAGATTCCGGACATAGCGAAGAAGAGTCCGGACATGGTGGAGAAGAGGCGGTGGTCATGCTGCAGTCTTCGACGCCACTAAGTGTAGTCGTGTAAGACCCTCATGTTCAAGACCTCCTTCGCAAGAGTACGACTAGCGAGAGAGCTGCTTCTAGAGAGGAGGACAAGCTGGCTCACCTTGAAGTGGACTCGAGTACTCCATTGTATGAAGGTTGCGATCCCGAGGTGACCCGCTTGAGTTTCATGCTCGAACTTCTAAAGACGAAGGCCAAAAACAAATGGACACACAAAAGCCTCGATGAGCATTTGAAGTATCTACATAATAAAGTTCTTCCCGCGGGGAACCTGTGTCCTAGTAGTGTCGACGAGGCCAAAGAAATCGTTTGCCCTTTTGATTTTCCGCACATTAGGTACCACGGATGCATCAACGATTGCATCATTTATTGGGGGGAGCACGCGGAAAAAACCAACTATCCAGTATATGCAATGCTTCTCGATACAAGAAGGCAGGAAAGAAAGATCCTCAGAAAGTTGTATGGTACTTTCCGATCACTCCCCGTCTGCAGCGGTATTTCGTAGATCCTAAGGAAGCAAACCTCATGTGCTGGCACGCGGAGAGGAAGAAGCACGATGGGATGGCCGAAGGAGATGCTCACAACAACGACCGGAGGGAATTGCACGTGGACTACTCGGATCGACGGAACGACTTTGACAGGGCTAACCTAGTAGTGCTACAACACCTAGATGTGGTAGATGATTATGTGGCACGACACAAATAAAGTATCGCAAAGAAGTACCGTGATAAGGGGATGTTCAAGACGGACGACAAAGTTACAGTAGAGCACAACGCTAGTTTCTTGCGTTGGTGCAAACAGCAAGTTCTTGAAAATCCCCCGGAAGAGGCAGTTCGGACAGATTGCTCATACACGCCTTAGCACATGGCCCTGCGCCCAAGCTCCTGACCTATCAGTCCTACGATATCAATGGGTACACGTTCTACACAGAGGCCAAAGACATGGACAGTGATTATCATAACTCTAGGGTGACAATTCCATGCGTGACCGACGCCAACGACACAACTGAAAGATTCTACAAAAGGGCCGAAGAGATCTGGGAGCTTGACTATGCTGGAATGCACGATGCGACGATGTTCCGTGTCCGATGGGCCAAGGACGTCGTAAGAGAAAACAAGTATTTCACCACCATGTCTATACCCACATGAAGAGCACTCCCATGAACGTTAACATCATCGCCAAAAATGAGCCATGGGTACACGTTAATCACGTGACACAATGCTTCTTCATAACCGACCCGGCCAATCCTAGCCGTGTTGTCGTGAGGAGATCCAAAAGGAGCATCGCCGGAATGGATGGATTCGCCATCGAGGAAGACTACGACCAATACGGCAACCCGATGAGGGAAGATGACGATGATGATGACGATGAAGCATACGTGAAAAGAAGAATCAAGACTACATGGCGGCGGAAAGATCATACTCCATGGCTCCGGAAAAGTCACAAGGAGGGCTCAATTACTCGTCAACGAACAAGAAAGGGAAGAAGCTCAATGTGAAACGTCGTGGACGCAGCTGATCAGAAACCTTCATCTATATATTTGTATCTATTTTGTGTATGCACTTAAGTAACCATTGTCGGTCAACTGGTATGTTACCACATGCATGGTTCCGGTGATATTCGCGCATTGAGGGAGAGGGAGACGTCGTCATTCTCGACCGGGAGAAAAACAAATAATAAAAATTAAAGTAAAGTAAACAGAAAAGGAAAGAAAAATGATAAAAAGAAAAGAAAATTAATAAAAATAAAATAATAAAGAAATATAATAAAAATAAAGTAAAGAAAGTTAGCAGTAGCGCTGGGTCGGTACAAGCGCCACTGTTATAGCAGTTAGCAGTAGCGCTCGTACTAAACCAGCGCTACTGCTAACTGCTACAGTAGTAGCGTTGGTACTAAACCAGCACTACCGCTAGTTTGAGTTAACCGCCACGCGTGCTAAGTCAGCAAATCTCCCTGCCACCCATGTTTCTTCCCCAATTCCTCCCCCGTCACCCGTGTCCACCCAGCGTCGCCGTCACCCCCAGCGCCGCCCCTGACTCCTCCCCGCACCGCCCCTGACTCCACCCAGCGTCGCCGTCACCCCAGTGTCGTGCCCTTCATCAGCAGATCCGCCCCGAGGTCTCCCATCGGCATCGCCGCCCCTCCCTATCAGCTAGGGTTGAGGTGAGGCCCCGACAGGTACCCGACCCCACTCTCTCTCTCTCTCTCTCTCTCTCTCTCTTTCTCTCTGACAGTGATCTTCAGCAGCAGGTACCCGACCCCCGGCAAGGTGCTCTTCGGCAGCAGGTGCCCGACCCCCCGGCAAGGTCCAAAGCCTGCTGAACTTCAAATGTTTTGCTTTGGTATGCATGCATATGGCTGATGTGTAGCATTTCTTATCTAGTTATGGTTTCTACAAATTCATTTCAGCAGGCATGTGTTTTGGTAGAAACCGTAGTTTGATACACTAATTTTGAACTAGTGGGCAGAAAGTTTGATGTTTTGAACTAGTGGGCAGAAAATGTGGCAAGAAAATAGTTTTCCCTAGTGAAACAATTTGCCTTTCTCAGATTCGGCATAGGTCATTGCATCCCTTTGCTAGTACTTATTATATCCTCGTGGTGTCCATAGTACTTATTATTTTCTGTTTATATTTGTATAATTAATCTTGTGATGGTGTCAAAAGAATTCCATTTATTATCCTCATGGTATCCCTTCTTGTCATTGATGTTTTGTCGGAATGTACGAGTGGCCTATGTTTTGCCAGAATGTTGATTCATTTCTGTTCCGGCAAACTTTAGGTGCTCCATATGTCCACTTTTTAGCAAAGGTCATGCCAAAATTTTCGGCATGACTTGTGCTAGAAACTAGGACATATGGAGTACCCGGGATGTGCCGGAAGGGGAATGAATCAGCATTCCGACCAAATATAGGCCCCTTTTTCTCTTCATTATATCTTCTATTTACAATTCTTGCATAGGAAACATGTCTACCAACGCCGAAGTCGTGGGTGGTTCTGCTCGCTTCGCACACCCAATGGAGGCAGCAAATCACTATTTCGATTACCTGGACGAACACTAGATGGGGTTGCATGGTGGCGGCAGTTGTCCCAATCTCGACCCCGGCGCAGAGACCGACACCAGCACCGACACCGCCCCCGAGACCGGCAACGATGTAGCCGGTAAAGCACCGAAGAAGAAGAGGACATGAAAACCAAATGAGCTTGGCATCGGACAAATTTTGGTCACGGAGAATCACCCCTTGAAGTTAGAGCCAACAGCGCCAGAGGAAGGGCACAAGTGCTGGGGCAATCAACTTGGATGCATCCTCGGGGAAACCGCCAACATCAACGACGAGAGGTTGAAGCAGATACCACATATGGAGCACATGCTCCTAAATAAGTTGCACAATAGGTTCATGTTCCCTGGCCGGAATGAAAAGGAATATAAAGAGTCGTGGGAAGACCCCGCCATGACAGAGATAAACGAGAAGGCGATGGTGACGTTCACCAACGACTTGTCCTCCTGGAAAGTTCGGGTGAAAAAGGCGGTTGGGAAGAATGAACTGTGGTCCAAAATTCATGCTGATAATCCGACAATAACGGAAGAGGACTTTGCAAAATTCCTGGAGAATTGCAAAAAAGAAGAAGTCAAGGCAATGTCAGAGAAAATGAAGGCGCTGTAGGCTAGGAACACGCCTCCCCACCGCCTCGGAAGCCGTGGTTATGAGGGGAAGAGGCACATATGGGCCAAGGAGGACGCCGAACGTGAAAGTCTCGGGATCCCAGACCCCTTGGCGGAGTTCATCGACCCGCTGGAGCATGACTAGATCAGGGCCCGGTACAAGTTGGACAAAGTCAAATGATCTTTTACACGGACCCGAACACGAGGGAGTTCATGAGACTTCTGGTAATTGTTATATTACCACATTATCATATTAGCTTCCAATCAATTTGACTGCAAGTTTTGTCACATTAGTAAACCATCCACGTTCCTTTTGCAGAAAGAGCAGCACCAAAAGGCAGCCAAAAGCGACGAGTCATCACAGTCGTCGGCGAGGACCAAGTGGGACACCCCATTCAACCGGCCCGTGAACATACTGAAAAAGGTCCCGGTGGACAAGCCGCCGTCCTATGGACGTGTGCACGGCGTCGGAGATGGCGCCTCGTGGAAGACGTGCTACCCCGAGGGGCCACAGGATAGAAGGAAGAGATGGTTGGTCGTCACTCAGGAGAGCATCAACGAGAAGGTCGCGACTGCGGTCAATAAGATCGAAGCTGAGACCAAAGAAGAGTTGGTCGATGTAGTAATTGGGTTGGTCACTAACGCGGTGGCCAACTTGATTCCGACAATTTTCAATTGGTCAAAGAGCAATCCAAATGCATGGCTGGAGGACTACCCAATTCCCAGCTTTGTCGGGAGAAACTCGGCGAACACCATAACAGCAACACCTGCCGAAGCAACCACAAAAGGTCCCGTTCCTGTTCATAGCAGCCCGACCTCCGTCTGTGGCATGCTCGGCGGGCCTTCCTCGCTGGCTGAGCTCGAGGCCCTCACAGTAATTACACGTCATACCCTTTTCACCAGCATGTCTATAGTCGTCCGTTTCAGTTGCCTTTCAGATGTTTGATGTCGCAGACATGTCTCCTTCGTAGGCCGATGACACCCCGTGCACCCTAGTCTACGACATCAAGGGCTAGAAGGTGGCTGTGGGAAAGGCAACCATTGTGAAGCCGTAGGACCACATGTTCCACAACCGACAGATGCCCGATGGCGTCTTCAAGGTTAATGTGGCCAGTGTCTTAGTGGGCTTCGAGCATTTGCCTCCTCCGATACCAGTCGGTGACGACGAGACCCCTATGCTTATTGGCGCATGCAAGAACTGGTTTTGACTTGGCCGAAGTCTCTTCTTCGTCTAGAGGAGCCCAGTATCACGCCAACACCAACTTATCAAGAAGGTATGAACACCACCACACCTACCAAATTACGTGCACCTATTGTGGCGGATGATGGTAGCGTACGACGCGAGGGAGAGCCTCCATTAGTGCCAGATCATGTCGCCCCCGCTATCAAAGAAGCAAACGTTGATGATGACATGGAGGATGATGATGAGGACCCGAACCAGTATTTCAATACCGCCTATGATGGATTGATGGCTGAGGACGACGAATACTCGGGCTATGACCGTGGAGGTGATCACTTAATGCTGCCTGATTTGCCGGAGCTGGAACATCCTAAGGCGGAATGCAAAATGTCTCTCTTCAAGCCATCCTCACAAGAGACGCCTCCAGATGCCGCCTCTATTCAGCAACCCCCCGAGGCCCATCCACTGTTTAGCCCGAGGACACTTGGGGTGGTGGTTAGGGAAGGTATGGTGGGCTCACTACCGCCACCCCCAAGAAGCAAAGGAAGAGACCGACCAAGAGACCTAAAGGCGCCATAGGTGCTTCAAGCAGCCAACCGCCTCTGAAACCCCTCGTGGTAGACAGAATACCTGTCGAAGGTAAGCCGCGTGTCCACATTGCTGGCGAGCAGATCCTACCTGCCAAAGCGCTAGATCACATACTGAACAATGATCTAAAGAGACTCCATGAAGATGTGCTGGCCAGAGAGAAAAACCTTCTGGTCGCGAAACCTCCAGGATACCCGCTCTACGCGGCTCATGTGCCGGGTGGGAAGTTGTACGTCGATACCTGGCCCACGAATCAGTTCCTCCTGTGATTTGACTACATCTACAACATGTTCCACATGACGAATCTGGATTTCCAGTTCATCTGCATGTATGCGCTGTATCTCAACTCCATCATCAATAAGGAGAGGATCAAATATATCTGCATCGCGGACCCATACTATATGCATGAGGGCTTCTTGGAAGTTTGCAAAGAGCACCGTGACTATGCGAGCAAGTACCTCGGTGAATTCATGACCGCTAATAAGGACAAGGAAGCGATTCTCCTGCCTTATCCACTACTAGAAAACAGGCTATTAGTGGCG
Organism: Hordeum vulgare subsp. vulgare; assembly: GCF_904849725.1. Taxonomy (NCBI): domain Eukaryota; kingdom Viridiplantae; phylum Streptophyta; class Magnoliopsida; order Poales; family Poaceae; genus Hordeum; species Hordeum vulgare. The sequence continues at coordinate 423,157,296 of NC_058522.1, read as the reverse complement.
CACCACTTTTTGCTATTAATGGTGCACCTATGGTGCGCCAATATTACCATGCCACTAGTAACAAATAATAACACCTCTGGTGCGCCATTAGTATTGCAGGTAACAGTGGCGCACCTTGTAGTGTGCCATTACTAGTAACAAATAGCAATGGCACACCTCTGGTGCGCCACTGGTAACTTTTTTTTTTGATTTTTTTTTGAATTTTGAAGGCGGGAAAATAGTAGTGGCGCACCGTCTAACCCCCACCGTGCGCCATTGCTATTTTTGAATATTGAATTTGGATCTGGATCTAGATCTGGCTCATTTTTTTGGCTTGATTTTTTGCTCTTTTTTTTGCTTGAATTTTTTTCAAATATCATTCTCGACTTGGATTTGGTACGTTCTTTGTGTCGGGGGAGCTCCACATGTGGCCGGAAGTAGAGGAGGAGGGAGGAGAGACCGTGAGGAGGAGAGGAGGAAGGAGGAGGTCGCCGAAGAGGAGGGAGGAGGAGGTCGCCGGAGAGGAAGAGGAGGACCGTCAGCAGGAGAGGAAGGAGGAGCACCGTGAGGAGGAGAGGAGGGAGGAGGAGGTCGCCGGAGGAGGAGCACCGTGAGGAGGATAGGAGGAAGGAGGAGCACCATGAGGAGGAGGTCACCGGAGGAGGAGCACCGTGAGGAGGAGGTCGCCGAAGGAGGAGCACCATGAGGAGGAGGTCGCCGGAGGAGGAGCACCGTGAGGAGGAGTTCACCGGAGGAGGAGCACCATGAGGAGGAGGAGGTCGCCGGAGAGGAGGAGATGGAGTGGAGGAGAGGAGGAGAGGTGGAGATGGAGTGAAGGAGAGGAGGAGAAGAATGAAGGTGTAAGTGGCTGGTCGGCCCTTTTAGCCCAACTTAGCAGTGTCGCACCTTGCGCTGGTGCGCCATTTCTATGTTTTTAAATTGTGAAGGCGGGAAAATAGCAGTGGTGCACCTTGCACTTGTGCGCTATTGCTATGTTTTTGAATTGTGAAGGCGGGAAAATAGCAGTGGCGCACCTTGCACTGGTGCGCCATTGCTATGGTACATAGTAGTGGCGCACCTAGGTGTGGTGTGCCATTACTATTTATTTATTTATTTTTATTTTTTTCGATTTTTTTGCCTCCAGATCTTAAAAGCATCATAACTTTTTTTCTGTTAGGTTTTTGGGGATTCTAAAAATCTTCAAAGGGGTGATGATTTTTCATATAAAAAACTTTTTCATTGAAGGTCGTATACAAAAGTTACGGCCATTTTTTTTTAATCTTGTATCATGTTTGTTAATTTTCTGAACAACTAGAACACATAACAAATGGGCATCTATTTTTTTGATTTTTTTTTGAATCTTTTATCATTTTCTTTTATTTTTTAAAAAACCTAAAATGCGATCCACCGGGGGTGTGTGTGTGTGTTTGTGTGTGTGTGACGTCAGTAATGGCGCACCATGCCCAGGCGCGCCACTACTATGTAGCATAGCAGTGGCGCATCTAGGTGTGGTGCGCCATTGCTATGTATGGTGGTGGGGGGATGGACCAAAAAATAGCAATGGCACACCACGCCTAGGTGCGCCATTACTATGTAGCATAGCAGTGGCGCACCTAGGTGTGGTGGGCCATTGCTATATCTGGTGGGGGTGGGGGATGGACCAAAAAATAGCAATGACGCACTCCTCATGTGGTGCGCCATTAGTAAAAACATAGCCATGGCGCACCTGACTCTGGTGCGCCACTTCTATATAGCAGTGGCGCACCACCATCATGGTGCGCCACTAAAAGTGATATTGGGGATAAGCCTTTTTCTAGTAGTGATCATCCCTCGTAAGTCATCCGCGCATATCCTTTCGTACATGTTAATCATTCCTTTGCAAGCATGGAGGCTAATTTGAGGTGTACTTAATTTGCGCAGCGGGGGCGGTGCCGTCCTCATTGTTCTGTACCCGGAATACTCCCATGCTATGTACTTGGACTCGTCGAAGAACCTCAAGAAAAAGGATTACACGCACGTAAAGAGTGTTCTCGACTCTGCCCTATGGACCTTCAACCTGACTGGTGGATATATCAAGGTGAAAAAGTACAGCAATAAAGCACCGGCTTTCGGCCATAAGACCGACTTCTGCTGCATCTAGCAACCGCACAATAGTACGACTGATGGATTCTACCTCATGCATCACCTGATGGAGTTCAGAAGGGATAATCAACGCCTTCGCATATCAGCTACTACCGAATATGTCGAGATTGTCAGCTGGGCCACAAGCATAGGAAATACACCGGATCATCGAATCCGAGCAGAATTTTATGACGTACACTGTGAACTAGCCCAAGTGATCATGAAGCAAGTCCTCGAACCAACGGGGATGTTCTACAATGGGGCAATCACACGGGTTGATGTCCGAGCACTACTAGTCGCTCAGCGTCTGGACATGAAGCCTTTCATGAAGCTCGGGTGCATCCTCCCCGACTATGAAGATTGGAACAATGACTTGAAGGGCTGATTGTCAATGACAATGTGATGTAACTAAACCGTGGTCCTAGACTAGCGTGCCTTATCACTACTGTCTTTCTATGGCAAAACTTTGAAATTATGCATGGCGAAACTATGTGATGTAACTAAACCGTGGTCCTGAACTTGGGTAGATCGCTCTAATTAATTAGTTTGGGTATGAGGAGCTTCGTCATTTATGTTTACTATTGGTTGCTTTTATTTTACTAATCATGCCTCTTTGTTTTCTGAAGTACATTATGTTGCATATTATCGTTCAAATCAACAACTCACGATGCAGGTACCTAGATCAGAGATGGCGTATGACTACTACATTGTGTATGTTGGGAGGGTTCCAAGAGTCTATGACCACTGGCCAGCCGCTCAGGCCCAGGTGCACAGGTACCCGGGTGCTATCCACAGAGGGTTCGACACCAAAGCTGAAGCGGAAAGTAGTTACTTGAGGTGGACACTCCAGCATGAGCAGGGGCGGGACCGCCGGTACTACATAGTCGCGCTGTTCCTCATGCTGATTGCTCCTCTCTTCTACATCATGTTGTAGATAGAGATGATGAAACTTGTGGGTGTGCCATGACCATGCAGTTGCACTTATTCGAGACATGACATGATCGCACTTATGTATCGCTATTTTCGAGATTATGTGATGATATTTTGTGTTGAATGATGATGATGATGATGATGATGGTACGATGAGACTATTGTATGTCTATGATATGTGAGAATGGTGTATGTTTAATATGATGTGATGAAACTATTGTTTAGAATCTCTATAAATACATCACAAATACGTAGAGGGTGCAAAGCTGTGAAAGCAGTAAAAGTTAGTAGTAGCGTTGGTAAATACTTACCAGTAGTGCTGCTTAGCAGCAACGCTTACTATGAGCAAGCGCTACTACTATAGTTAGCAGTAGCACTGGGCAGGGAAGCGCTACTGCTAATACTACTTACCAGTAGTGTTGCCCATACCTGCGCTACTACTAGGGTTTAGCTGTAGCGTGATAGCAGTAGCGCTCGACCCAGCGCTACTGCTACGCATATTTCAACGCTACTACTAGGGTTTTCCCTAGTAGTGAATGGGTGACTGGCTCTGAGTCTGATCACCATTCCGAGAGAAGCTATCACTCCAACTCCGACTATAGTCAAGATGAAGGTGTTGCCGGGATTGCGCTTGTTCCCACCAACTCCTACGACTTATTTGATTCACCAAATGAGGGAGTCAGAAACTTCTTCATGGCTAAAGGCCCCAAGGTATCACATCCTGAGTATCTTGATTTCAATAGTGATGAGGATGAATTGTTAGGAGAAGATGACTTGCTTCTAGATAAAGCTAGTGAATGCACTAAAAATGTACTTGCTATTTATCATGCTAGTCAAGAGAAATAGATTGATGATGATAAGAAAGAAATTGAATGACTAAGCCATAGGAACAGCATACTATTAAAGGGGATCGAGGTAAAACTAAGGAAAGGTTTCCTAGGGATGCTCATCTCAAAGCCTAATACGCAATCCTTCGAGTGAAGCCTTTGGAAATCTTTCATAGTTTAGTCAATTTCTTCAATGATAGAGACGAAGATCTTCTGGTCTCTGAGCAAATTGCATAAACTGAGAAGTTAGGATTTCACCAGTACGAATTACCTACAAGTGTGGAATATGAGAGACATGCAGACTGTTTAGTAGATTCGGGGCAATGGCTAGACAAATGCTATTCTCGATTGCTCAACAATTAGAAATTGTCTTGCCATGACCCACCAGTGCGTGGGATCGAGGCAGTTTTCGAGGGTAGAGTATTCAACCCAAATTTGTTGGTTCGCCATTAGGAAGTGAGAGGATACTCTCAATTATTAGCAGTTGCATGTGTCAGATTCAACCACACCAGAAAGATTAGTATCTGCAAGCAAAGTATCAATAACAAAGTAGTATGATAACAACGGTGTGAGAAACGATCTGTTGAGGCGGACTATTCGTAACGATTGTATCAATGGCGCCAGAAGTTGCCGGTAGACAGGAGATATTCTTTCCCGTCAACGTCTTGCGAACAAGTATTGTAGCAGGTAGCAGCAGTGTAACGAGTAGCAGCAGTGGCAAGGAACAGCAGTAGTGACAGCAGTAGCAAGTAGCAACAGTAGCAAGTAACAGCAGAGCAAGCAAGTAACAGCAGCAGCAACAATAGTAACAGCAGCAGAGCAAAACAAGTAACAACAGTAGAGCAAAACAAGTAACAACAGCAGTGGGACAAACTCGTAGGCTATGGGTCGGTGATTTGTTTGGATAATATTCATCATTAAACAGTTATAACGCGGAGAGATATGTGGCTAGCTCCCGTTCGTCAATGTGATGTAGGCATGCATTCCGTGTGTCGTCATACGTGCTTAGGGAAAAGAACTTGCATGACATCTATTGTCCATCCCTCCCGTGGCAGCGGGGTCCAAAAGGAAACTACGGGATATTAAGGTTCTACTTTTAATAAAGAACCGGACCAACGCATTAGCACTTGGTGAACACATGAACTCCTCAAACTATGGTCATCACCGGGAGTGGTTCCGGTTATTGTCACTCCGGGGTTGCTGGGTCATAACACATAGTAGGTAACTACAACTTGCAAGATCGGATCTAAAACACACATATATTGGTGACAACATAATAATTTCAGATCTAAAATCATGGCACTCGGGCCCTAGTGACAAGCGTTAAGCTTGGCAAAGTAGTAGCAACATCAATCTCATAACATAGTGGATACTAGGGATCAATCCCCGTCAAAACTAACTCGATTACATGATAGATCTCATCCTTCTCATCACCGCCCAGCGAGCCTACGAATAGATTACTCACGAACAATGAAGAGCTTCATGGAATTGGAGGGGGAAGAAGGTTGATGATGACGATGGCGACGATTTCCCCTCTCCGGAGCCCAAAACAGACTCCAGATCTGCCCTCCAGATGAAGAACAGGATGTGGTGGCGCCTCCGTATCGCAAATGCGACGAAATCTTCTCTCTTTATTTTTTCTGGGACAAAAGTGAATTTATAGAGTTGAGTTTGGGGGCGGCAGAGCCACGTGGGCCCCACAAGCTTGCTAGCCGCCACCAGGGGGGTGGCGGCTACAGGGCTTGTGGCCCACTGGCCCATCCCCTGTGGTGGATCTCTATGCAGGTATTTTTCATATTTTCTAGAAATATTCTCTGTAAATTTTCAGGACGTTCCGAGAACTTTCATTTCTGCACAAAAACAACACCAAGGCAATTCTGCTGAAAACGGCGTCAGTCCAGGTTAGTTCCATTCAAATCATGCAAATTAGAGTCCAAAACAAGGGCAAAAGAGTTTGGAAAAGTAGATACAATGGAGACGTATCACGGACTTCAACAGTTTGAAAGTTCCGACCATTGTTGCGCCGCACTCCAGCTGTCCCCAAACCTTATCCACATAACGGTCATATCATTGGGGCATTTATGTCATATCATGTCGGGATTCCTCCCCGGCTATAAATAGCCGCCCCCATAGCCACTAGCTGGTTGGCTGCTCCAAGGGGGAACTTGACACTAATCATTTGAGAGCATCCCATCCTCTGAGGACTTTGAGACAAAATCATGAGTGAGGAAAAACCCAGACACCCAAATCCAAAACCCGAAAACCAAAAGTGATTGAGCATCACTGAAGAGATTGTTCTTGTGTGGAACTGACGCTTGTTACATTTGAAGATTGTCCATCTTCCAGGCGGTTACGCATCACTCGTCTACAACATCCAGCAGTAAATTATGGATTGCCGGGCGACTGAGTTTGTGAGGGTTTGGAAGTTTGCCATAAAGACTTACCTTGAGTGTTGGGTGAGAACTGTGTCCTTAGATTAAGGAGAATACGATAAGGACTTAGTGTCCTGGGATTGTGTGTCCTTTGGTTTAAATACCAAGCCGCTCCAAACCAGACGTATGATGACCCACAAGTGTAGGGGATCTATCGTAGTCCTTTCGATAAGTAAGAGTGTTGAACCCAACGAGGAGCAGAAGGATCTGACAAGTGGTTTTCAGCAAGGTAATCTCTCCAAGCACTGAAATTATCGGTAACAGATAGTTGTGTGATGAGATGATTCATTGCAAGTAAGAAGTAACAATAGTAACAAAGGTGCAGCAAGATGGCCCAATCCCTTTTGTATCAAGGGACAAGCCTGGACAAACTCTTATAGGAGGTAAAGCGCTCCGGAGGACACATGGGAATTTCTGTCAAGCTAGTTTTCATCATGTTCATATGATTCACGTTCGCTACTTTGATAGTTTGATATGTGGGTGGACCGGCGCTTGGGTACTGCCCTTACTTGGACAAGCATCCCACTTATGATTAACCCCTCTTGCAAGAATCCGCAACTACAAAAGAAGAATTAAGACAAAGTCTAACCATAGCATTAAACTAGTGGATCCAAATCAGCCCCTTACGAAGCAACGCATAAACTAGGGTTTAAGATTCTGACACTCTAGCAACCCATCATCTACTTACTACTTCCCAATGCCTTCCCATAGGCCCAAATAATGGTGAAGTGTTATGTAGTCGACGTTCACATAACACCACTAGAGGAAAAACAACATACAACACATCAAAATATCGGACGAATACCAAATTCACATGACTACTTATAGCATGACTTATCCCATGTCCTCAGGAACAAAAGTGACTACTCACAAAGCATAATCATATTCATAACCAGAGAGGTAATGAGTAGCATCAAATATCTGAACATATAATCTTCCACCAAGTAATCCAACTAGCATCAACTACAAAGAGTAATTAACACTACTAGCAACCTTACAAGTACCAATCGGAGTAGGGAGACGGAGATTGGTTATAAGAGATGAACTAGGGTTTGGAGATGAGATGGTTCTCATGAAGATGTTGATGGTGATGAGTCCCCTCCGATGAGAGGAGTGTTGGTGATGACGATGGCGACGAATTCCCCCTCTAGGAGGGAAGTTTCCTCGGCAGGACGATTTATGTCGGAGCTCTAGATTGGTTCTGCTCAAGTTCCGCCTCGTGGCGGCGGCGATTCCTCCCAAAAGCCTCCTCTTGATTTTTTTCGGAACGAAACCCTTCTTGTAGCAAAAGAGGGGGGCCAGAGGGCCACCAGGGTGCCCACAAGCCCCCTAGGCGCGGCCAGGGGGGCGCCTAGCAGGCTTGTGGCCTCCTACTGGCTCCCCTCTGGTACTTCTTTGGCCCAGTATTTTTTATAAATTCCAAAATAAATCCTCGTTGATTTTCACGGCTTTTGGAGTTGCGTAGAATATGTATCTCACACTTGCTCCTTTTTCAGGCCAAAATTCCAGCTGTCGGCATTCTCCCTGTTCATGTAAACCTTGCAAAATAAGAGAGAAAAGGCATAAGTATTGTACCGTGAAGTGTAATAACAGCCCAAAAAGCGATAAATATCAACATGAAAGCATGATGAAAAATGGACATATCAACTCCCCCAAGCTTAGACCTCGCTTGTCCTCAAGCGAAATCCGAGATCAATAAACACGCCCACATGTTTAGAGAGAGAGGTGTCGACAAAACAAAATACGAACATGCACGCATCATGATCATAGTCGGAACAGCAATACCATCATATGAACTCTTATGCTAAAGTGACAATTCCTTCACAAGGTAAAGTATGGATCAAGAGCCTTACTGAGGATTAACAACCGATAGCCTTTAGTCTTTGAAGCAATTGCAATTTATCACAACATCGTAAAGAGTCAAATAAGAGCTTGTAAAGCAAATCCACATACTCAATCATCCTTTCGTCTTCTACAATTGCTACAACTCACATGGTACTCATGAGATCAAAGTTTTAGTTGGACACAGAGAAATACAGGGGCTTATGGTTTTGCCTCCCAACTACTTACCTCAAGGGTAATGTTAACAATAATAATTCATGAATACTTAATTCCAAGTTGACATATCAATATAGATCTTTCCCTAGCATATGACGTTAGCCAAGATAAAGGCGAAATAAGGAATTGGTGTAGATCACCATGACTCTTTCAAGGGTAAAAAGTAAAGGTACAAGAAAGGCCCTTCGCAGAGGGAAGCAGAGGTTGCCATGCGCTTTTGAGGTTTGGATGTGTGTCCTCTTAGTTTGGAGGAAAGTCACTTTATATTGCCTCCTCTGATAAAGAACTTTATTATGCAGTCTATCGCTTTTATGTCTTCCTCATCACAGGTTCGTACAAAGCTTATTTTCCACACACTAATAGAGGGAGCAATTTTTATTGCTTGCATCGATGACAACTTACTTGAGGGATCTTATTCAATCCATAGGTAGGTATGGTGGACTCTCATGGCAAAACTGGGTTAAAGGTTTATGGATGCACAAGTAGTATCTCTACTTAGTGCGGAGGTTTTGGATGATATGAGGTGGAAGCAATCGTCACATGCTAAGGGATATCTAGTCATATAACATTGTTCGGAACCAACAAAAACAATTCATTATGTTGTCTTCCTTGTCCAACATCTACTTCTAAGCATGTAATAGTTTAGTGAGTGTTCACAATCATAGATGGTGTCAAAGATGATATATTTATATGTTAACCTCTCCTTGTTTATCACTTCCTATTAATTGCAACAATGACCAAGGTCTACATTTGTCTACCCTCAACAAGTTTCAATCAACATTCTTTTTATATGTGAAGCCATCACTTCCCATAAGATCATTACATGATCTTTCTTGCTTTTGTTCTTTTATCATTCTTTTCTTTCACATCATGGCACGAGGCAAGGCCCTTAACTATAACTCTCTTTATTATATGGCTCATGAGCTCGAATACATCTGGGTGACACAAAGCAAAACTCAAGCCTAAAACACTAAGAACTTTAATCTACTAGACAAAGATAAAACCACAAAGGAACGAACTAAGAAAAGGTAAAGGCAAAAGATGTGATGGTGATACGATACTGGGGCAACTCCCCCAAGCTTGGCACAAGCCAAGGGGATTGCCCATACCTATGCTTAGTTGTCTTACTTTGGAGGTGAAGGTGGTGGAGTTGTTTTGTCCTTTGATTCCAAGAGAGCCATCAATCTTTGATTTATACCTTGGAGCTCTCTGATATGTTTCTCCAGCAAAACAACTTCACGAGTGAGATAAGTATTACGATCACGAGTTATTTCACATAACCTCAAGAGCTTGATCAAGGATGGAGGTAAAAGGTGGAGGTAAGGTTGAAGAAAATCCTCTTCCTCAGCTTCTTCCTTGTTGAGTACAGATTGCCCTTCGTCCAACGCCGGATTCTTCTCCTTACATTTGCCCTTAGTTTCTTTAGGTAGCCTTTCCTTTGCCTCCATGACCTCCATTCTTTTCAGATCAACATTTACTTCTTCATAGACTTGAGGGAGATCATTCTCCCTCACAGATTCCTGAGATGACATCTTGCTCTAAATCTGCGACAGAAAACAGGCTCGAAGCAAAAATAGAGGAAATTTGCGTGATACGAGGGTCAGACCTTTCGGGAGAATATATAATGATTTTTTTCAACCAGAAGGAGTACTCCGCAAGAAAACAGAATCCGGGAGGCACACGAGGTGGTCACAAGCCCCCCCAGGCGCGGCCAGGGGGAGGCCGCGCTTGGCAGGCTTGTCACCTCCTCGTGCGCTTTCCAGACTGCTTTAAATTTTTCTTTTTTTTCAAAAATTCCAAAATGGAGAAAAATTCCTACTGGAAAAGTTTTGGAGTCGGTTTACTTACCGAATCACATACCTCTTCGTTTTCGGTGTCTGAAACAGGGTGATAAATATCCCTTAGGTACTCCTCGGAGTTACGGTATTGATAATATTGCTTTCAACATTTCTGGGAGTACCTGAGATATAATGCTTGATTCTCTGCCCATTTACCACTCTCGGAAAATTACCTTCCGTGTTGTTGATCTTGATAGCACCAGAACGATATACTTCCTCAACAATGTAAGGACCTTCCCATTTAGAGAGAAGCTTGCCTCCAAAAAATCATAAACGAGAATTATATAGCAAGACATAATCACCTACATTGAACTCACGTTTTTGTATCCTTTTATCATGCCACCTCTTAACCTTTTCTTTGAACAACTTGGCATTTTCATATGCCTGAGCTCTCCATTCATCAAGCGAGCTAATATCAAATAAGCTCTTGTCACCAGCAAGTTTGAAATCAAAGTTGAGCTCTTTGATTGCCCAATAAGCCTTGTGCTCTAGCTCAAGAGGTAAATGACATGCTTTGCCGTAAACCATTTTGTACGGAGACATGCCCATGGGATTCTTATAGGCAGTTCTATAAACCCACAGTGCATCATCGAGCTTCTTAGACCAATTCTTTCTAGACCTATTGACAGTCATTTGCAGAATTAGTTTAATCTCTCTATTGCTTAGCTCTACTTGACCACTCGACTGAGAGTGATAGGGAGATGCAATTCTATGATTGACATCGTACTTAGCAAGCATTTTACGGAAAGCACCATGAATGAAATGTGAACCACCGTTGGTCATTAGATATCTAGGGACTCCAAATCTAGGGAAGATAACTTCTTTAAGCATCCTAATAGAGGTGTTGTGATCAGCACTACTAGTTGGGATAGCTTCTACCCACTTAGTGACGTAATCAACAACAACTAGGATATGAGTATACCCGTTGGGTTTTGGAAAAGGTCCCATATAATCAAAACCCCAAACATCAAATGGTTCAATGACAAGTGAATAATTCTTAGGCATTTCCTGACGTTTACCGGTATTACCTATTCTTTGACATTCGTCACAAGACAGGACAAACTTACGGGCATCCTTGAAGAGAGTGGGCCAATAGAAACCTGATTGCAATACCTTGTGTGCAGTTCTATCTCCCGCATGGTGTCCTCCGCAAGCCTCGGAGTGACACTTCTCTAGGATCTTTCACTGTTCATGTTCAAGTACACAACGTCTAATGACACCATCTACTCCTTCCTTATAAAGGTGAGGATCATCCCAAAAGTAATGTCTCAAATCAAAGAAGAATTTCTTCTTTTGCTGGTATGTGAAACTAGGTGGTATATATTTGGCAACGATATAGTTTGCATAATTAGCATACCACGATGACTACGTGAAGTATTGATGAGATTCAGTTGCTCATCAGGAAATCTATCATCAATAGGTTGTGGGTCATCAAGAACATTCTCCAACCTAGACAAGTTATCTGCTACGGGGTTATCAGCACCCTTCCTATCGACAACATACAAATCAAATTCTTGTAGCAAAAGAACCCATCTGATAAGTCTAGGTTTAGCGTCTTTCTTTTCCATGAGGTACTTAATAGCAGCATGATCAGTGTGAATAGTCACTTTGGAATCAACTATGTAAGATCTGAACCTTTCACATGCAAACACGACTGCTAAAAAATCCTTTTCTGTAGTAGCATAGTTTCTTTGGGAACTGTCTAGAGTTTTGCTAGCATAATGTAGAACATTCAACTTATTATCAACTCTTTGTCCTAGAACAGCGCCAACAACATAATCACTAGCATCACACATGATTTCAAAAGGTAAGTTCCAATTAGGTGGTTGAACAATACGCGCAGTTATCAAGGCCTTCTTAAGTATTTCGAGGGCTTCCTCACAATCATCGTCAAAAACAAAAGGAATATCTTTTTGCAAGATATTGTAAGAGGCCTAGAAATCTTAGAGAAGTCTTTAATGAACCTTCTACAGAAACCAACATGACCAAGGAAACTTCTTATACCTTTGATATCTGTGGGGCATGGAATTTTCTCGATCGCATCAACTTTGGCCTTATCGACTTCAATACCTCTTTCAGAAATTTTATGTCCTAAGACGATGCCTTCATTAACCATAAAGTGGCACTTCTCCTAATTCAAGACAAGATTGGTATCCTTACATCTTTGCAAGACTCGATTAAGGTTGTTGCGGTAATCATCAAAAGAACACCCATAAATGGAGAAGTCATCCATGAAAACCTCAACAATCTTTTCACAAAAGTCAGAGAATATAGCCATCATACATCTTTGAAAGGTAGCAGGTGCATTACATAAGCCAAAAGGCATACGTCTGTAAGCAAAGGTACCGAAAGGGAAGGTGAAAATAGTTTTCTGCTGATCAGATTGTGCAATAGGTATTTGGGAGAAACCAGAATAATCGTCTAGAAAGCAGAAGTGTGTAAGTTTAGACAGTCTTTCTATCATTTGGTCGATAAAAGGAAAAGGGTAATGATCTTTCCTAGTGGCTTTATTCAATTTCCTAAAATGGATCACCTTCCTATAGCTAGTAATAATCCTCTGTGGGATCAATTCATCCTTATCATTAGGGACAACGGTAATACCTCCCTTCTTAGGGACACAATGCACAGGACTTGCCCAATCACTATGACCAACAGGATAAATAATACCTGCTTCCAGGAGCTTTAGTATTTCTTTTGTTACTACCTCTTTCATCTTAGGATTTAATCTCCTTTGATGATCAACAACTGGTTTGGAATCAGGATCGGTTTTAATCTTGTGCTGGCATAGAGTGGGACTAATGCCCTTAAGATCATCAAGAGTATATCCAATAGCAGCACGGTGCTTCCTCAGAGTTTTTAGTAACTACTTTTTCTTCATGCTCTAAGAGGCTAGCACTAATTATAACATGATATATCTCTTTTTCATCAAGATAAGCATACTTAAGAGTGTCAGGCAACTGTTTAAGCTCGAACACAGGATCACCCTTTGGTGGGCGTGGATCTCCAAGCAGTTCAACACGCAAATTATTCTTAAGGATAGGATATTGTTCTAAGACAACTCTATCTATATCATCCCTTTCATCCATATGCATATCGTTTTCATGCTCAAGCAAGTATTTCTCTAAAGGATCAGTAGGAGGCACAACAATAGAAGCTAGGGCAATAATTTCATCCTTACTAGGCAACTCTTTTTCATGAGGTTGTCTACCAAACTTGGAGAAATTGAAGTCATGTGACACACCTTCAAAGCCAAGAGTGACAATTTGCTTCTCACAGTCAATATGAGCGTTGACAGTATTGAGGAAAGATCTGCCAAATATGATGGGACAAAAGCTATCTTGTTTAGTACCAAGAACGAGGAAATCAGCACGATACTTTGTTTTACCACACAAGACTTCAACATCTCTAACAATTCCTAAAGGGCAGATAGTATCTCTATTGGCAAGCTAAATAGTGGCATCAATGGGTTCTATCTCGACAGGTGCACCCACGTCACATAGACAATGGTAACAATGATCTCCTATCTTAACAGAAACAACAGGCGTGCCAACAACAGGCCTATGTTTGTCTCTATCATGAGGTTTAGCAATTCTAGCAGCATCTTCACAAAAGTGAATATCATCGCCATCAACATTGTCGGACATGAGGTATTTGATAATAGAAATGCTAGGTTCAACTCTAATTTTCTCAGGGGGTGTAGATGTTCTAATGTAGCCCCTACGTATCACAGTTGAAGCTTTAGAATGATCCTTTATCCTAACAGGGAAAGGTGGTTTCTCAATGTAAACACTGGGAACAATAGGATCATTATAGGCAATGACTTTCTCTTCAACTGGATTGGGTTTAACTACATTGATTTCTAAGGGAGGATGATATTTAAACCACTTCTCTTTGGGGAGATCAATATGAGCAGCAAATTATTCACACAATGAAGCTACTATCTCAGAGTCAAGTCCATACTTAGCGCTAAAATTACAAAAAGTATTTGTTCCAACAAAGGATTTAACGCAATCAAACTTGAAATTCATACCTGACTCCTTACCTTCATCAAGCTCCCAATCTTCAGAGTTGTGTTTAATTCTTTCCAATAAATTCCATTTGAAGTCAATATCTCTCTCCGTAAAAGAATCGGTACAAGAAGTGTCAAGCATGGTGCGATCATCATGAGAAAGCCGAGCATAGAAGTTTTGAATGATAATTTCTCTCGAGAGCTCATGGTTGGGGAATAAAAAAACATTGATTTAAGCCTCCCCCAAGCTTGAGCGATGCTTTCTCTGTCACGAGGCCAAAAATTATAAATATAATTCCGATCACGATGTACTATATGCATAGGATAAAACTTTTGATGAAATTCCAATTTCAACCAGTTGTAGTTCCATGATCGAGTATCATCACCTAGCCTATACCATGTCAACGCCTTATCCCTAAAAGATAAAGGAAAGACCTTCTTCTTGACCTCATCCTTGGGCAAACCTTCATGCTTAAATAAACCGCAAAATTAATCTACATAAATTAGATGCAAGTTGGGATGTGATGTTCCATCTCCTGTAAAAGGATTAGCAAGCAGTTTCTCAAGCATACCCGAAGAGAAAATATTTTCAGTAGGTGCAGAAGGTTGAGGAGCAACTCCTTGTGCTTCCGTTCGTGGTGAAGATACCCCCGAACAAGCTCCTCAAAGGATTAGTTTCATAGTAACAAGTGAAAATAAATTTCAGCACACTATATAAATGTTTCCTTACCAAATTCCACTTACCAAAGGCGCTTCACTCCCCGGCAACGGCGCTAGAAAAGAGTCTTGATGACCCACAAGTGTCGGGGATCTATCGTAGTCCTTTCGATAAGTAAGAGTGTCGAACCCAATGAGGAGCAGAAGGATCTGACAAGTGGTTTTCAGCAAGGTAATCTCTGCAAGCACTGAAATTATCGGTAACAGATAGTTGTGTGATAAGATGATTCGTAGCAAGTAGCAAGTAACAATAGTAAAAAAGGTGCAGCAAGATGGCCCAATCCCTTTTTATCAAGGGACAAGCGTGGACAAACTCTTATAGGAGGTAAAGCGCACCCGAGGACACATGGAATTTCTGTCAAGCTAGTTTTCATCATGTTCATATGATTCGCGTTCGGTACTTCGATAGTTTGATATGTGGGTGGACCAGCGCTTGGGTACTGCCCTTACTTGGACAAGAATCCCACTTATGATTAACCCCTCTCGCAAGCATCCGCAACTACGAAAGAAGAATTAAGACAAAGTCTAACCATAGCATTAAACTAGTGGATCGAAGTCAGCCCCTTACGAAGCAACACATAAACTAGGGTTTAAGCTTTTGTCACTCTAGCAACCCATCATCTACTTACTACTTCCCAATTCCATCCTCTAGGCCCAAATAATGGTGAAGTGTTATGTAGTCGACGTTCACATAACACCACTAGAGGAAAAACAACATACAACACATCAAAATATCGAACGAATACCAAATTCACATGACTACTTATAGCGTGACTTATCCCATGTCCTCAGGAACAAAAGTGACTACTCACAAAGCATAATAATATTCATGACCAGAGAGGTAATGAGTAGCATCAAAGATCTGAACATATAATCTTCCACCAAGTAATCCAACTAGCATCAACTACAAAGAGTAATTAACACTACTAGCAACCTTACAAGTACCAATCGGAGTAGCGAGATGGAGATTGGTTACAAGAGATGAACTAGGGTTTGGAGATGAGATGGTGCTGATGAATATGTTCCGGGTGATGAGTCCCCTCCGATGAGAGGAGTGTTGGTGATGACGATGGCGATGAATTCCCCCTCCGCGGGGAAGTTTCCCCGGCAGGACGACCCTGCCGGAGCTCTAGATTGGTTCTGCTCAAGTTCCGCCTCGTGGCGGCAGTGATTCCTCCCGAAAGCCTCCTCTTGATTTTTTTCAGAACAAAACCCTTCTTGTAGCAAAAGAGCGGGGCCAGAGGGCCACCAGGGTGCCCACAAGCCCCCTAGGCGCGGCCAGGGGGTGCGCCTAGCAGGCTTGTGGCCTCCTGTTGGATCCCCTCTGGTACATCTTCAGCCCAGTATTTTTTATAAATTCCAAAATAAATCCTCGTTGATTTTCACGGTTTTTGGAGTTGCGCAGAATAGGTATCTCAAACTTGCTCCTTTATCAGGCCAGAATTCCAGCTGCTGGCATTCTCCCTCTTCATGTAAACCTTGCAAAATAAGAGAGAAAAGGCATAAGTATTGTACCGTGAAGTGTAATAACAACCCGAAAAGCGATAAATATCAACATGAAAGCATGATGCAAAATGGACGTATCAATGTACGACTGTCATAGCAGTTGGAACTGGGTCATCAAATAACTGTATTCCCGAGTACCTGGTTCTATTTACTCAACCCTTCTATTTACTGATTTACGTGTTGATGAAATTGATCATTACTATTTGAAGAATTTGAGTGAAGACTTTCTCAATTTCCTCATCTTAAATTCATCACATCACTTCTTCTTCACCAACTTATCCTGATCACGCTACTCGTTCTAAGTGTTTGTTTCATTTCATGATGATGACCATGCTTTTGCCATGTTATGCTTACACCTGAGTACTATTCTGCTGCAAGTTGTTCGTGACTTAGCAATTTCCTCACACTGAAATACCTCAATGACGAATTCATAAAAATCGCCTATTCACCCCCACCCCTCTAGTCGATATAACACACTTTTAGTTGATATTAGAGCAAGGTACTCCCTTGTTCTATGTGATTTTTGGGTTAACCACCTGGTGTTTGAGTTATGTCCACCGCATGTATGATCAAGGTCACTGCGGGTTGTCCTACCTTTGAAGGGACGGACTACCCCTACTGGAAGAATAAGAAGCACAAGCATCTTGAAGCAATTGACAACAATCTCTGGTATGTTGTGGAAAATGGTGTTCCCACTGTCACCCCAACTATCAATGTTGCTTATGTGAAGAGATTCAAGCAACTCAACTATCAAGCAAAGAATATCATTTGTGGCCATGTGATCAAAGGTTAGTATGGCAGAGTGAGTGCCTCGGGATCTGCAAAGCTCATTTGGGACAGGCTATCCAAAGTCAACCAAAGAGTCTCTACTCAACGTGACTCTCGGGTTGATGTTCTTCACAATCTCTTCAACCGCATCAAAAGACTCGATAATGAAAATTGTCAGCAAACCTTCGATCGCCTCATTGATATCTCCAATGAGCTATAGGCTGTTGGGGCCACTGACATCACCGACCATGAGGTGGTGAAGAAATTGCTGAGATCTCGTGATTCTTCATTCGATACGCTAGTTCTGATGATTCAAGAACATGGAGACCACAAGTCACTAGATCCTTCTCATATTCTTGAGAGACCTAATACTCATGAATTCCTCATCTCTATGGACCAAGGTATGGAAGATCTCGTGCGCTGAAGGTGAAAACGATTTCCTCATCTGAAGAAGAAGAATCTGATTGCAGTCTTGGTGGCCCTAAAGAACTTGGTCACGAACTTGCAATGCTTGTGAGGAAATTCCGAAAGTTCTTGAGACGAGGTCAGTTCAGAAAATCATAAAGAAGACATGTGAGGAAATCAGAATCGTCATTTGAGGACTACAAGAAAAGAACCTGTCATAAATGCAAGAAGTCTGGTCACTACATTGCTGATTCTCCTCGCTGGGTAAAGGAATCAAAGAAGAAGAAGTACAAGGATAACAGTTCTGATGACTCGAAGGAAAACAAGAAATCTTCAAAATCCTCATCATCAAAGTCCTCATCGCACAAGAAGAACAGTTTTAGGAAGGCTCGGGCTCTCATTGGCAAGGAAACGGATTTTGTGGAAAATATGAGGAATATCATGAATAGGAAGGATCTGAGGAGGAGGTAGAGTCTGGTGTGGCAAGTCTATCCCTTGCTACCACATTCGTGAGCAAGTCCATCTTCAACCTCGAAGAAAATGACAACATCAACAACCCTGATGACTGTGATGACGACTTTGCTTCCACCTATTGCTTCACTGCAAAAGGTGCCAAGGTACGCAAACACACTTCCTATTCTAACTCAAGTGACAGTGAACCTGATGATTATGATGAACCTTGTTACTTTTAACTTGCTAATATTGCCACTAAGCAAAAAAATGCTCTTGAAAAGCTTCAGAAACTGCTAGACAAAAGCGATGACCTGTTGAACGAGGAAATGGATCTGACTCAAACTCCGACTCACGATATTCATAGTCTTCAGTCTAAGTTTGATAGTCTTCAAAAACGTCATGACACTCTCTTGGCTGATCATGAGAAGTTTTCTTATGAATTTCTTCAAAGAAAGCAAGATCTTGAGAAACTAAGAGCATCTGATGATGATCTTCAAATTGAAAATGATACTTTGCTCGCTCAACAGATCAGTTCCGCTCAGGAAGAATTCATTCCACCATGCATGAAATGCATCGAACGTGAATCTACTAATTCTTCACCTGAAAGTTCAAATGCTTCTATTGCTATACAAATTCTTCAAATGTATCTGTGGTCACAAATTCCCCACTTGAGGAACCCACAAATGGGATTGACAAAAATGCAGGGTTGAAGGAATTGTATGTGACAGGCATATACAAAAGTCTCAAAGGGCATCAAACCCTTTGCTATGTGCACAAAAAGCAGATTTTGGACAGAAGCCCTAGGAAAGAGGGTATTGCATTTGAGAGGTAATTGAATGATGATGGATCATACTGGAAACCTAAGCAGTATCACAAAACCTCATGGGTTGCTGCAAAAGGACCTCGTGTAGATCCATCTACATTATCAAGCTTTGCATGTGAAACTTCATATCCCTCTGATGAGTCATTTGACTCCAACTATAAACTGTTCAAAAATCAAGATGGTGAAGTATTTGCTAGATATGTTGAAACTAACTGTAGGAATGGACCATCCTTGAGTAAAATCTGGATTCCCAGAAGCATCTTGGAAAGTCTTGAGCTGAATGTCCTCGTGACACCGCCCGTGAAGAATAGGAACCCCAGATCAAATTCCTCAAGTAGACCAAAGTATTCACGAGGATCAAATTCCTCGCATGGTCAAAATTCTCCTCATACTCATGCTAATGCTTCTGGTATGCAAGGAAACTACAAGGGTCATGAATATGTGCACTATTCCTCAAACCATTATATTCATAAATCCTCGAAGAATTTCTCTGCATATGCATTCGAGTACACTAACCCCCCTCTTGTGGAACAAAGTGCATTAGCTTCAGTGCCTAAATTCTCATATGGTTCTCACAGGATGATGGACTCTTTCCCATCCGTCCAGATGTGGGTGCTGAAGAAATTGAACTAGCCACTTATGGAGGTCAGGTCTCCAAACGAACTTGATCGTCTAAAGAATTTACTGAAGACCTGAGGAAATTCTTGAAAGGTCGCAAGCTAATCATGATGAAATGATTATCATCTCACACGTCCTCATATTATATTTTCTCTACACTATGTGATGAAATTAAAGTCTGATGAATTTCATATCATATTCTTCACTCTGGAGAATATGAGATGGTAAGTTGTACTAATTCATCTTGACACCCCTGAAGCCATTGAGTGGGTTCTTGAGAGTGGATGTACTAATCATGTGAGTGGTGACAAGAGTCTATTAATGAACATACCATTAACTCTATAACCATTGAAGCATATCACCTACGCTGGCAAAGGAAAATAGCAAGCTATTGGGTCTTTTTTAAGGTTGCTATACCCAAGGACCAATACATGGACAAATTCATGCTTGTCGAATCTGTTGGGTTTAACCTCACATGAGTCTCAATGCTTTTTGATCTTAATTTGTCATCTTTGGCAAATATCGTTGCGTAGTCATCATGGAATCTGACAAATCCAAAGTCTTTGAAGGTTTTAGGAGAGGAGATTTGCACATTCTTGATTTCTCTGCAGGTCCACAGCTGGCACTTGTCTACTTGCAAAACCCTCAAAGGGCTTGCTACGACATCGACGACTTGGTCATGCTAGCATGCGGAATCTACACACCCTTGTGAAGAAGAAGCATATCATTAGCACCGAGGGTGTCAAAGTCCTCAGGGATCATTTGTGCGAGGCTTGTGAGTGTGGAAAGATAACCAGATCCAAGCACCCCTTGAAGACTATCATGACCACCACTCGTGCTTTGAATTGCTTCACATGGACCTCTTTGGACCTACTCATTATGACACACTAACCAATGCACCATCTCTATATGGCTTTGTTATTGTTGATGATTATTCATGATACACTTGGGTGCATATTATTTGTTACAAAACAAAAATGAAGAAAGTCTTCAAACGATTTTCCTCAAGGGCCTCAATGAACTTCCGTGTCAAGATCAAGCACGTCAGGAGTGATAATGGGACAGAGTTCATAAACATTGGTCTTGATGAATATCTTGATAAACTTGGTATTACTCATGAGCTGTTTGTCCCATATACTCCTCGGTAGAGTGGCGTCATGGAGTGCAATAACGGGACTCTTGTTGAGATGGATTGCACTATGCTTGAAGAATATCAGACCCCTCGTCGCTTCTGGCCTGAGGCAATCCACACTACGTGCCACATCATCAATAGGATATATCTTCACAAATTCGTCAAGGAGACCTATGAACTCCTTACTAACAAGAAACCCAATGTAAGTTATTTCAAAGTCTTTGGTGCAAGATGATGGATTACGGATGCTCACCGCAATTCTAAATTTTCACCGAAAGCACATGATGGTTTTATGCTTGGTTACGGAAATGACTTTCATACCTACAAAGTCTTCAACAACTATCACAACAAAGTTGTTGAAACTATAGATGTGCAGTTCGATGAAACTAACGACTCGCAATGGGAGCACCTTCCTCGTGTGCTGGATGAAATGCCTCTTGAGGACTCCATTTGTTTCAAAGCTATTGAAGATAGCATCCCCATTGAAGAACCTGTACCTGTTGAAGAAGTCATCCCAAACAACGAAGAAATTAGGGCTAGTGCACGTGAGGAAGTTGTTGCTGATCAAATTCCTCAACCCGAACAAAGTCATCAACCTATGCATCCAAGGGTTGCAAATGAAGTGCAAATCAACAAAATCCTCGATGACATCAATGCACCAGGTCCCCTCACTCTCTCAAAAGCTTCACATTTAACTAACTTTTGTGGGCACTATTACTTTGTGTCTATCATAGAACCCACAAAGGTTGATGAAGCCTTCATGGAGCCTGAGTGGATTCAAGCAATGCCAGAAGAACAAAATCGATTCAAGCTCAACAATGTGTTGGAACTTGTAAAGCAATCTGATCCTCGCGAGTACAATATCATCGGTACCACGTGGATCTATCAAAACAATCAAGAAGAAGATGGTCAGCTAGTGAGGAACAAGGCATGACTTGTAGCACAAGGTTACACCCAGGTTGAGGGAATTGACTTTGATGAAACTTTTGCACATGTTGCTAGACTTGAAGCTATTCATATATTGCTTTCTTATGCTAACCATCACAATATCACCTTATATCAAATGGATGTGAAAAGTGCATTCCTCAATGGTAAGATTGAGGAAGAAGTATACGTTGCTTAGACCCCAGGTTTTGAAGACCCAAAGCACCCTCACAAAGTCTTCAGACTCAACAAGGCTCTCTATGGCCTCAAGTAGGCCCCTCGGGCGTGGTATGACATGTAGAAGGAATTCCTCTTGAAAAAGGCTTTAAACCCGGTTCAGTTGATCCAACTCTTTTCACAAAATCCTATGACAATGAACTATTCACGTGCCAACTATATGTAGAGGATATTATATTCGATGTACTGACAAACGTTACAATGAAGAATTTGGCTACATGATGGGTGAAGAATATCAAATGTCCATGATGGGGGAGTTGAAATTCTTCCTAGGTCTTCAATTCGTCAACAATGCAATGTCATCTTCATCTCTCAATAGAAAAACCTCAAGGGTGTCCTCAAGAAATTCGGCATGCAAGACTACAAAGGCATCAAGATTCCAATGCCTACCAACGGTCACCTATACACTGATGAAAATGGTAAAAAATTCGTTGAGAACTATACCGCTTAATGATTGGCTCTTTATTGTACCTTTGTGCATCTAGGCCAGATATTATGCTTACTTTTTGCATGTGTGCCCGTTTCCAAGCAACACCGAAGGAATCACACCATAAGGCCGTGAAGCATATTCTTCGATATCTAGTTCACACACCGATGCTTCGATTATGGTACCCCAAGGGCTCAAATATTCATCTTGTTGGATATTCTAATTCTGACTATGTTGGTGACCATGTCGATCGCAACTCAAAATCAGCCACATGCCATTTCCTCGGATGATCGTTAGTCTGTTGGTCCTCGAAGAAATAGAACTGTGTTTCACTCTCCACTGCTGAAGCTGAGTATATTGCTTCTGGTTTGTGTTGTGCTCAACTACTATGGATGAAGCAAACCCTTAAGGACTACAACATCAATGTGAAGAATGTGTCACTCTACTGCGACAATGAGAGTGCAATCAAGATTACGACAATCCAGTACAACACTCATAGACCAAGCACATTCAAATTCGTCATCATTTTCTTCATGATCATGTACTCAAGGGCAACATCTTCCTCGACCACGTGAATACTGTAGAACAACTTGCAGATATCTTCACAAAGCCTTGGATGAAAAGAGATTTTGCAAGTTGCGGTGTGAGATAAATATCTTAGAACCTTAGAATGTTCTGTGAAAGGACACACATCCTAACACTTACACAAAATTGATGAGTTAGATGTGCAACACACGAAATAACAGTTTTCTTCAATCGATGAAGACTAACACGCTAAGTGTCAATAAATTAATGAAGAATTTGATTCTCAGGACCCTACGAAAATTGTACGTGGTGTCTAAAATCATCATTCTTATACGGTGGGTTACACCACCAACCAAAGTTGAAATTCTTCAAAGTTGAGATTTTTGCAAATTCTTCAAATCTTCAAATTTTTCAAACCTTTTCAACATATGTTCTTCATTGACTATATACATATATATTTACGTTTGAGCTTTCAAAGTCCTGAATAGCATTCACTTATTGCTAAGACTTTAAGTTCGTTTTTCCTCTAAGTGAATGTGATCAGACCTGTTCCCATCTATGCTAAGGTTAACCCAGTCTGTTCTAAAATTCTTCATATGCATTCTACTTGAAACCCGTTCAAAGTCTCCACTCGATTCTTGTTAGCTGAAGAATTTGTTAACAAAATATTCAAAAATATCTTATCAAAATTTTGTAGCAACCCTCAAACCGCTCCCTCTCCCCATGTCCGGATAACCCACTATCTACACCTCTTAATAGGTGGGTGACACATCTAGAGTGGAGAGGTACAGTTAGGGGCAGTTTGGTTCAAAATATTTTGGCCGGACCATTTTCACGTGGGCTATAAATACCCTTTCAACCCCTTTAGTAACTTTCTCTTCCTCTCAGTCTCACTTCACCGCTCGAACTTCAGACCTAGCACCGCTGCTGGAAATCATCATCACCGAAGAGGAAGAGCTGCACTGCCTCGACCTCCTCGTCGTCATACTCGTGCCGTGCACGGACATCTTCACTTTGCAGCGTTGTATCTGTCTTCTGTCGCCAAGTTAGGATGTAGAAGATCTAAACTAATGAACTTCTCCTCCACTTCTCTATGTCGCCGTTTTCTTCAGCAAGGGTAATTCAAATCTAATTTTACTACCGTTGTAGATCTTTGTGTTTCCATCAAATCTTCAAAAGGTGTTTATTCCTGAATGGATTCATCATATGAACACTTCCTAAGCTTAGATCACTTGAGCAATTTCACTAAGTTTTATTATTCTTCAAAAGATTCCTCAATTATGTGAATTTTCGGATCTGCACAACTCTGGAACCTAAGTCAAGAAATAGCGAAATTCTTCAAGACATATTTGGTCAAATTCTTCAACTTGATTTACTTTCGAAAATCTTCTGAGAACGCATATGACCTCTTCAAATTCTTCGCACCTATACTCTCTTCACGGGCACAAAATGTCTGCTAGCGAATCTCTAGATTTTCATCAACTTAACTCATTTGCATTCTTATTGAAGTAATACGCCTCCTCAGAATCCTGAAGTGAAAAAAAATGGCTGAAGGGAAGAGACAACATAAAGGAGGAAAGAAGCCAAACACCAGCACTTCCTTTGAAATCCATGAGGAAATATATGATGAATACTGCACAAGAGATGAAGGAGTATATGAAAAGGAAACTAAAGAAAAGCGCAAGACGTGCATACAGAAAATTGAGAGGATATGGGCGAGAGAATGGAATGAGTACAGATATGTGACTCCCAAATACATGAAGTATTTTGCACTGAATCCTCCATGCCCAAGACGTCCTAGTATTGAAGGCCAAGTCGTTGATCCCACTAGCATTATCAATGGTCAGGGATTTCATGTAGAATGGGCTAAGCATCAAGCAAAGCTGCCTAAAATTGCAAAAGAAGCCGTGAGGAAATTCAACTTGGAGACTACTGCTGCAGATACTACTGCAACCTCCTCTTCTGCTGAAGCCTGTGGCACTGAAGCTTCTCCAAAAAGAGATTTGGTGAAGAAATCGTTTGTGAAGACACAATCTTCAACTTCACAATCCTCAGAGCAAATTCCCCATCCACCTCCAACTGTGGCTACAACTTCTTGAGCAACTAGCGCAAAGTCCTCAATACCAGTGCAATTCGAGACAAGTGAGCGAACACTAGGAACGGCAATTCCCCGAGGACCCTCTGCTTCTCGCTCTGCACACACTTCTTCAAGTGCAACCATGAAGGAAAAGATGACCTTTGGGTGAGGAGAAAGACCATGCCCTAAAAAGGAGGTCTTCAATATTCCCTCACGATTTCAAAAAGATGAGTCTAATGATGAAGAATTACCTCAAATCATCAGAAACAAACAAGAGAGGGTTGCTCAGGACAAAGGCCCAAACATTCCTCTCATGATAGATCCGAGGGTGGTGTTAGACTACATCAACCTCTGGTATCAAGATCCCAAGACTCCTATTGATGATTTGGGGCTTCCACCTAGGCCAAGCCACATGTTAGCAACATTGATCACAAAAGATAAATGGAAAGTTGAGAAGGCCTTCCAAAGTAAAACTTCGTCTCTCTGAACCCTCAGCAACTTGTTTCCACACAGACTGAGATCAAAATCCTCGGGGAAGAATACAATTGCTATCATGCGGACTGGAAAGGTGCAACATGGCGACCAAGGCCATCATGGATCACAATGCCAGGGTTCTAGCTCGAACGCAACCGCAAATTCCTCAGGTTAGTTACTCTGCATAGCATGCTGAAGAAATTGTTAGGCCTGAAAAATTCAAGCGCTTGAAGATATTGCACCTGAAGAACCTCTCGGGACAGGTGAAGAAATTGTTGTGCCTAAAGAAAATGATCCTGCTAGGACGATTGCATCAGCCGTGCATGAAGAATTGGCACCAACCACAAAATCTTCAAGAGTGAAGAACGTGACACTTCCTTCTGCATTGGAAGTGAAGAAAACCAAGGCTATTGAAAAGGAAGCCGCTAAGAAGTGGAAAGTGTCAACGAGCACAAATTCCTCAGAAGCCAAATGCTTGAGGACCTTGACAAATTCCTCAATTGCACCAATTGATGCTACTCCAATCAGAACGGTACCCTCTTACAAGATGGTGCCATTTGGTGAAGAACATGTCATCCCTGAAGGGGATGAAGAAATTGAAGACAATCGCACTGCTACTTCCACAGAGCTGATCGATGAAGAAATTGAAGTGGAATCAAATACTTCAACTCCTCAAGTATCATCACCCCTGCCTCAGTTGTATGCTAAAGAGGCGGGTGTTGAAGAAATGGAAGAAGAGGTGGATATTGGCTGCCACACACCTATCATCAATGATGAATATTGAGAAGCAGCTCATCCCAATTCACCGTTGGCCACATCACTACCTCAAAATCCTCAGTCTCTTGCTGTTATTGAGGAAATTCATACTGGGTCTCATGATCGACACACTTCGTTGAAATCCACTACGGAGGAAGTACCGGCTACATCAGCTGAAGTAATTGTGGATCAATCTATGATTGAAGATATTGCTGCATATGATCCTCAACCTACTACCAGCTGGAGTATCATTGAAGAACCTGCTAATTATATTCCTCGAGGTGAAGAAATTGTGGCTGAAGAAACTCCTCCTCAAGATGAGGTTACCACTATTGAGCCTCATGTTCAAAATCCTTAGTCAGCAGTTGTTGTGGCTCAAGCTCCATAGAATGATGAAGAGCTCCGAGGACTTGCGGGAAAATATGAGCCAAATCTTCAACCCAAGACACTTCAACCATTGAGAGGTACAAATAGACCCAAATTCCTAAAGGAGATTTTTTATGAACATCATTTCTTCATAGGTGCAAATCCATATGACTCTCCGAGGATAAGGCACAAGAGGTTCTCGACTGCCACTAAAATGAACTTCTTCATGATGCTGGCCTATTGTCATTCGACATGGATATATGCAATTGGAATGAAGACATAATTCTTCAATTCTATGCCACTTTGCACATTTCTTGTGAAGCACAAGACATTAACGCCTGGGTTCTTGATTGGATGATTGAAGACACACATTACACTACTCCTGCAATAGAATTGCTTCGTGTGGTATCAGTTGGAATTCCCTCAAAAGGAGCCATATGCATCTATGATGAGCCTGAGCTGCCCAATCACCTGATGCAAGTGTTGATGAAGCCTTTGGCTCCTGGCAAGCCACCATGAACCACATTCCTCGTCAAGGACCTGCTATATGTGTCAAGGATAGGGTATCGTATCTTGACCAAAACCCTCAGTCCTATCAAGGGTCACAACTCTGAAGAAGAAGACGTGGTGGGAATCATGAAGTATTTGTTGTTCAACATCATTCATGGGATTCCCATAAATATTCATGATTTCTTCATGAGGACTTTGGCCAATATTGCAATGTTACCTTCTGAACTAAAGCCTTATGCGCCATGGATCACGAAATTCATCAGTGCCAGATCCTCAATTCTTTACGAAGTTGATTTCCAGAATCATTTCACTTATCTGCCCCCACTCGAAGTCCTTAAGAAATACTTCAAACAGATTGAAGGCAAGGGGAAAACTATTATTGATGAAGGATCTCGTCCCCTTGATGGACAATTTTTCAAAGCAACATCCTACTCAACCAATGATGACACTGCATCACAAGACTCCGCTCCTAAAGCCTCAGGTCAAATTCGTCGTGAGTGTGCCCCACGTGTGATGACTGACCGTGAACTTCTGCTTAGTCTTCATTAAAAGGTCGATTGCAATCACAAGTGGGTCAAGCGTCAGTTTGGTGCCATTGTGCATGACGTGACTCTAACGCATAATGTTGTGCGGGAGAATCACTATTATCTTCATGAAATCTTCCATCGCACATAGGCCACTCTGTCTCACCTCAAGACTCGTGAAGAACTCAAGGAGATGGAATTTCAGCAAGACTTTGATTGGTCGTGGTCGTCGAAGAAGAAATTCACGAATGTTAAAGCTCCTCTTCTGGTGACTAGCTCATTTTCTTCATCACGCTCAACTGATGAAGCTGGGGAACTTGATGACACTGTTGTCGGTCCTTCAACGACAAAGGAACCCGACAACGCTGGTGCTCCTCTTCCACCAACAAGTTGAAATTCTTCAGGGGCGCTAGTCCTTAGTTTCGTCCCTTTTTGTCACTTCACAAAGGGGGAGAAATCTCGGTTAGTTTTCGAGCGGGTCTACCTTATGGTCTATATTTTTATTAAGTTGCAAGTCTCGTTCTTCTGAAGTGTTTAGTTGTATGAGTTGTAAACTTAAGTCCGGTGGTGGTCTGACACTTTTGTACCATTTTCTTCGCATGCTTATTCCTCATGTTGATTAATGCATGCATGATGAAATTCGTTAGACATCAACTTCCATCATGCATTTCAATTTCCTCATGATATATGTTAAATGTGTGCATGGATTACAAGATATAGGGGGAGATCTCCATGATATAAACCTACAATGTGCATTTGCAGTCCAAAGCAAATTATTCAAATATGCACATCTTCATGGGGAGTTTCTCTATATCTTGCTATCAAATTCCTCAAACTCTGTACTTGCACTTCATATATTTGTCGCCGTTAAAAACTTAACCTATTTTTCATCAATCACCAAAAAGGGGGAGATTGTAAGTGTGTGTAGTGCCCCTTAGTAATTTTGGTGTACTGAAGACGTAGAGGTTAAAGGACTAATACGTTTGTGAGTGTACACATGCTCTATAAGTTGTCGAGGAGGTTGAGTTAGTCGAAGAATATCGACCCCTAAAAATGAAGTTCTTCAGTTGAAGACTTTGATACTTTCCTCAAGATTTTGAAAGTGAGGAAATTGGTCTGTCCTTGAAGATATTGATGCGACGACTTTGAAGCGTGAAGACTTTTCTTTTTGTAGTTTCATTTCCTTTCTTTTGTAGTTAAAGGGGGTCGAGGTAAAACTAAGGAAAAGTTTCCAAGTGATGCTCATCTCAAATCCTACACATAAGTGAAGCCTTTGGAAATCTTGTACAATTTAGTCAACTTCTTGAGTGTCAGAGACGAACATCTTCTGGTCTCTAAGGAAATTGCTCAAACTGAGAACTTAGGATTTCGCCATTGCGAATTACCTACAAGTGAGGAATATGAGAGACATGAGGACTTTCACATCTTGAAAGTTTCGACCATTGCTACGTCACGCGCCAGATTCCCCAAACCTTATCCACATAACGGTCATATCATTAGGACATTTCTGTCAAATCGTGTCGGGATTGCTCCCCGACTAAAAATAGCCACCCCCATAACCACTAATTGGTTGGATAATCTGAGAGAGAACTTGAAACTAGTCATTTGAGAGCATCCCATCCTATCAGGACATTGAGAGAAAATTATCAGTGTGAAAAACCCGAACACCCAAAACCAAAAACTAAAAACCCAAAGTGATTGAGCATCACTGAAGAGATTGTTACTATGTGGAATCGATGTTGATTACCTTTGAAGACTGTGCATCTTCCTGACGGTTAGGCATCACTGGTCTAGATCATCCAGCCGCAAATTATGGATTGCGAGGTGATCGAGTTTGTGAGGGTTTCGAGTCTGCCCTGAAGACTTACCACGAGTTTTGGTCAAGAACTGTGTCCTTAGTTCAAGGAGAATATGGTAAGGACTTAATGTCCTGGGATTGTGTATTCTTTGGTTTAAATACCAAGACGCTCCAAACGATACGTATGACTGACACAACAGTTGGAACTGGGTCATCAAATCACTGTATTCTCCGAGTACCTGGTTCTATTTACTCAACCCTTCTATTTCCTCATTTACGTGTTGATGAAATTGATCATTACTATTTGAAGAATTTGAGTGAAGACTTTCTCATGTTCCTCATCTTAAATTATTCACATCACTTGTTCTTCACCTACTTATCCTGATCACGCTACTCACGGTAAGTTTTTATTTCATTTCATCATGATGACCATGATTTTGCCATGTTACGCTTACGTCTGAGTACTTTTTCCTCAAAGGGAAATCATTGAGTGACGAATTCACAAAAATCTCATATTCACCCCCCCTCTAGTCGATATAACGCACTTTCAATAAGCATTTCTATGTTGATGTTTGTTAATTTATCGTTTCTCGTATTGACCCCCCTCTAGTCGATCAAACGTGCAATATGCTACATGTTGGGTAGCATGTCACATCAAAAAATCCGTTTTTATCATTTACCTACTCTAGGACGAGCAGGAACTCAGCTTGGGGATGCTGATATGTCTCCACTTATCTATAATTTTTGATTGTTCCATGCTATTAAATTATCATTCTAGGATAATTTTTGGGTATTTATACATCAATTTATATTATTTTTGAGTACTAACCTATTGACCTAGTGCACAATGCCAGTTGTTGTTTCCATTGTGTTTTGAGCTTTTAAGGTTTACAGTACCAAATGAATTCCAATTGCCACGAAACATTTTGGTGATTTTCTCTTGACCAAAAGAAGACTTGGAAGCTTCGGGGGGTCGCGTGAAGCCTCATGAGAGGAGAACCACACAACAGGGCGCGACTGGGGGGGTGGTCGCGCTCTATTGCCTTGTGGTCCCCTCGGTTGCCTCCTGGCGTACCTCTTAGTCCTATAAATTCACACTAATCCAAAAAATCCTAGGGAGCACCCCGAAACACTTTTTCTGCCTCCGCAAGTCTCTGTTCCACCATGAGGCCATCTAGAGCCCTTTTTTGGTGCCTTGCCGATGGGGGAATCAATCACGGAGGACATCTACATCAACCTGGCTGCTCCCATGGTGATCTTTTAGTAGTTCACCATAGAGCTATGGGTCCATATTTAGCACTTAGATGGATATCACTCTCTACCTCTTGATCTTCAATACAATGATCGTCGCATCTTCGCTTTGATCTATCCGATGTAATTCTTTTGTGCGGTGCATTTGTTGAGATCCGATGAATTGTGTGTTTATGTTTAGATTATTCATGATAAATATTTGAATCTTCTTTGTATTCTAAATATGATTCGAATGTGCATGATCATCATTGCTTCGTAAATCTCTCCAATCTATGGATTTGCTTTGGCCAAGTAGACTGATCTTTCTTCCGTGAGAGAGGTGCGTTGTAGTGGGTTCAATCTGACGGGTTTCTATATCCCATTGATGGAAGGGGAGAAGACACGTCTTTCTATTGTTGCCACTAAGGATAAAATGATGGGGTTAATTCATATTAATTGAGTTCTCTTTGTCTATATCATGTCATCGTTCTCGAAGCATTACTCTATTTTTCTTAATACTCTAGATGCACGTTGGGTAGCGCTCGATGGGTGTAGTAATAGTAGTAGCAGCAGGTAGGAGTTGGCCTATTTGCCTACGGACGTGATGCTTATATACACGTGATCATTGCCATGATTATCACATAACTATCCGCCTTTCTATCAACTGTCGAAGACTAATTTTTCTACCCACCGTATGCTTGCTTTCATTAGAGATGCCACTAGGGAACACTATGGCCTCCGGGTCTATTCACTTATAAATTTACAAACACTACAATTTCCTCATTGCCTTTAATTGTTTTTTTACTTTTCACTTCGAGACTTTCAACTGCATACTTACTTACTTGCAAAAAACGAGAAAAGATGATTGACAACCCTCTTGCCCGCGATAGGTGCAAGTGTTTGTTTCTTTTGTGTCTAGTTGCTAAAGATGGGGGTTGGTTGTTACTCCTATTGGTTCGATAAAATTTGGATCTCTACTAAGGGAGATACTTACCTATATTGTGTTGCATCACTCGTTCCTCTTCAAGGAAAACCCAGCGCAGATCATAAGCATCATTAGGTGAGGAGGTGCGAGGAGGTGGTCCCAAGCCATCACAGCGCCCACCCCCCTAGGGAGCGCCCTGTTGGCTTGGCACTGCCCCGTCTAGCTTCAAGACTCCCTAGAAAGCTTCCAGGTCTTATTTTTGTCTAGAAATGTTTTTCAAAAAATTTCGTTGCACTTGGACTTCGTTTGGTACTAATTTCATGAAAAGCCAAAAACATAGAGAAAACGACAACTTGCACAAGGCACTAGGTTAATAGGTTAGTTTCAAAAAATGATATAAATCAGCCTATAAATGCATATAAAGTATCCAAGAATGATAATATAATATGGAATAATCAAAAATTATAAATACATTGGAGAAGTGTCACTTGTCTAGGTCAGATAAAACAAGGGGCCCATAGTATATCTCCGTTGATCGGAGGGGCAAATCCCAGCTTGCTCAACCACGTCTCGTAGCATGGGCCTCGTGTAACACCCTAGATTTTGGCCCTTTCTTGTTCTTTTAAATTTCTTTAAGATTTTATTTCAATTTTTTTTTGTGGCTCTGTGGTTTGGGAACTTGGGAAGATCATCTCTTCCTAGTCTCCAATGTGGCTTGCCATCCTCAAAACCTTCCCAAGACCATGTCATTTGCCATCTTGGACCTATCCTAATATTCTTTTCTTGGGACTACTCTTTTTTATATTAAAGTAATCACCCTATTTGCTCTAGGTTGTGAAGAAACCTATATTTCTATCTCTCGCAAAATTCCCAAATAATTCTCATAAATTGTCTGGGTCATATCTTCCTCAAATATGTCAAAAATCCTTCCTTTTCTAGTTCAAAAATAGTTCAAGGATATTCCTTTTCCTATTTTGCCGTGAATGGCACTTTGTGAAGGGTGTGTCACTTCTATCTTCTTCATTGACCTAAAAAATTTTGTGGACTGTTTCCTATCCATATTAGGGCAACATGCCAAAATTCAACTTCATTTTCCTAATAAATATTTCCCACCTAATCTCCAAAGTTTATGTCCTGAAAGGATCTTTGTGACGGAGGTGCTATCTAGGCATGTCCAAAAGATTTGAAATTTTGAAACAACCTCAATATGCTCAAATTACTACTCTACACAAGATTTGAGCATCAATCCATCATCCATGTGAGGCCACCATCAAATCTTAGTTTCTGGTCAGATTTTCAGTTTGTGTAGCAACTATATTTATATTGCTCTACAATTGCTAAATTTTTCCACGAACTTGTCCTACCTATATAACATCTCTACACCAAATTTGGGATCATTTCGGTGAGCCAATATTTCTCTAGAATTTTTCTTAGTTTATGTCCAAAGAGATGCATTGTGAAGGAAGTATCATTTTGGTGTATCCCAATGGTATGAAATTTCTACAGTGCATCCATATGCCCAAATAGCTCAACTCCTCCAAATTTCAGCTCAACGAAATCAACCATGTGAGTGCTACTTCATATTTTGCATTTCTGTCTAGTGGGGTACATTGTACACCAAGTACTATCTAGCTTAATCCTATAGAGGTGAAAAATTGCATAGATGATCATCTTAGAGATTGATCACTCTCAGCCAAAGATTAGAGTCTCTCCCCAAGCCAATCTTCCTAAGTAAGCAACAACACCTTGTTGTTCTGTTGTCTTCTAGCCAGCCGTGGTCACATCTTGAATCCATGTGCTTGTTCATTTTTAGTTTGGCACTCAATCATGAATGACCAATCGCCCATACAAGGCTTGTTGGATGAGAGCATGTGTCACCGCCGCTTTCACGTGGTTACAACACATCCAACATGCCTGTGTCCGCGCTCTGGCAGTTGGACCCCTCCCCCTCGTCTGTTTCTTCGAGCCTTCGACACCTAGCCATGTCTAGTAGGTACATCTTGGTCTCGCCTTCGCTCTGGACCCCTCGGGGTGCTCTGGCTGCGTTCGTGATCTAGCCACCCTGCCTCCTCCATGGATTGTTTCCCAAGTTGCTCATAGCCTTCCCAAGCTCTCCCTGGTGCTACTTATAGCGTGCCCGAGCTCTGCCGCAGCTCTGCAACCCCTCCCCTAGTCTCTGGAGCTCCCTATTTCCCCCATGGCTGAAGCCCGACCCCATCCTTTCCCCTCCCTCCCTCCGACACCCTTAAGGTCTCGTGGAAGTTTGTTGAGTCGCTACCCTCCGTCCAGCCGGAGGAGTGGTGCCCACCCTGTGAAGCTTCTTCAGTCGTCGGACCCGACTGTGCCGCCAATGCGGCAGGCCGCCCCGAGCACCCCCTTGACTACCAGCAGGTGCAGTGTGGATAGCTGAGCACTTGCGCTCATCGGCCGACCCTCTCGGGCGACAAGGCGACGTCCTAGACCAGTGCACGAAGCCTCCTCTGCCTCCGATCAAGAGGAAGAAGACGAGTGGGAGGAGAGAGGTCCGGTGGGCCCCGTGTGTGAGCGGCTCTTGCGGTGACCGGACCAGCCCGTTGACCGGTAAGTGGAGGCATAATCTATGGGGTGCATTTTTATCTTCGGAAAGTTTATTCTGGTTCTTCGCCCAGGATTATGTTTTCTCTGTCTAAAAGCATAATCTCATAAATGTGCTTTCCATTTTTTCAGCCGCGAGCTAAATCTGTTAAGTTGGGAGCGTTCGTCCATTAACAGCTAAAGTGGACAATTTTTTGTGTGCTTGTGTGCCTAACGAATGAATGGTCATAATTTCACGGCCGTTACTCAAATCATGTGATTCCAAATCCAGCGTTCTCGCCTCGCCGTGCCCGTTCTATTGGTACCATTTTCATTATGTTGTCACATATTTAAAATGAACAATTCACCCTTGCCTCTAATCAGCCCCTTCGAGAGAGAAGTGTTTCCGGTGAATCTTTCCATGAACCTCTCGCACTTCTACTCAGGGAATCATTCATCTCTAGGCAAGCCACGACAGCCACTTGCATGATGACCTCGCAGTAGCCATGGTTTTCTACTTAAATATTTAATAATTGTTTGCTCATCTACTACTAGGATTTTTGTTTCAGTATGCTTGTGGATTCATGTTCATCTTCATCTTCATGCTTGTGCACCCTCTTAGTTATGTGACTACTTGCTAGTTTGATTATCATATGTCATTTTTATTAATATTACAAGTTGGTGATAGTAGTTTTCATCTTAAGCATGATTGTCGTCACTTATGAAAAGTACCTGTGATATGCATAATCATCACTATGACATGTTCATCTGCATCCAGTGGACTAAATGCTTTATTATTGTTGATGCGAATGCTTCAGATGTTAAATGGTCATATTTCCCATCCATGTTTATGCTCATATCATACACATATGCATTGTCATTTCATCTTGTTTTTATTATGACTAAGCTCATTACTTGTCAAGTTTAACCGGATATTAATTGAACTTGAAAACATGTTAGCCGAGTTATAGTGCTATCGAGTTGAGCTCGCGAGTGCAAACACACTTGCGTGTATGGGACGTCCCTAATGCGGTTTACTGTCATGCCTCCCACTAGTGCCTCCAACTAGGGAAGGGTATGTGTCGTGGTTTTGTCACGGCAGATGTCCTCGTGAAAGGACTTGAAGATGGAGCCATCGCACCTTGGTGGCGACTCGAAGGGGGTGAGCGAAAGAGAGACTCAGATTTACCCAGATTCGGCCCCTCGTGAGGAGGTAAAAACCTACGTCATGCTTTGTGTGGATTAATGGTGATTTCGATTATGAGGAGGGCGTAACTCGCCTGACCTAGCTCTCGATTCTCTCTAACAAGCCTGACCTTTCCTCGGGACTTGCCTTTATATACAGGTCGAGGCCCTAGGGTTTACAAAAGTCCTGCCATGCTACTCCTTGTGGCTTTCCCTATCTCTAAGTCGCTGTCCTCTCCACGATTGGGAACTCCCTTGGTAATCTACCATCTGCATGACCTCTCGAACCGCCATCCAGCTTCTTGGCCACGAGACATGCTTTGAATGGTAAGTCGCCCCTTTGATGACCCGGCCCACTAAGGGCGGGTTATCGACAGGTAATATCCCCAACATTAGGCCCCAAATTGTATTGAATACATTCATGTGAATAAAACTTCACCAATTTGGGGGGACTCTTACCATTTCTATCTTTCGACGAACGTTAAGTCGCCACTCGTTGTAATTTTATCTGACCCGTCATGTAATCTTCCATGACATGACCTTATCCCCTTAATTCCGGGGTTTTTCATACCGAAACCATCCAACGGATCTTTCGCTCCATATTCACTTATCCCGAAAATCTAGGCACCATCATCGCAGTTTCTGACTTGTCGCCTCGATCTCCGCCTTCACAGCCTCGATTCCCGTTCTGGCCCTTTAAATAACCGCAAGAGAAATGGGGGGGGGGGAAGCTCCGTCACCTACCTCCATCTCTTCCCTCGTCTTCCTCACGCTCTTCCTCTTCCTGTGCCAGCACCCCGGCGTCGTCACCGGCTCCTCAAGCTCCTCCGTTGACCGTGGTCTTTCGGGCGCCTTCAAGTCAACAAGAAGCACGAAGTTCTCTGCTTTCGTCCCCGGCACCGGCCTCCTTTCCTCAGGTACACACATTCCCTTATTAGGGTTAAGCCGAGAATGCCATGGCCATTGTTCCCGTGAGCTAGCTCCGTGACATGACAAATGTCCTTTCCTGCTTTAGATCCGCTTTATATCTTCGTAATAGACTCAGGCAATAGCAAACCATGGCCACTTTATCGCGTCCTTTTGTTATCTTAAGCCTTCACGCCGTGGATCCAATACTGTCGCTGCCTTATGCTCATAGCCTTTCACCATTTTTCCGACCAGTATTCCATTATTTTGATCCACTCGTAGATCCATAGTTTACTGCTTGTTTTTAGAAACATGTTTGTTCGTCTCCCGAGAACATTCGTAAGGAAAAAGGACCTCTGAGAGTCGCCGTTTAGCTCCTGCTTCCATAGCGACTTAAATTTATCACCATAGCTATGCCCCCTTCCTTTCCAATTGAAAAGCGAGTTACAATACTTCAAAGATACTTCCATGAATCGCCCGAGTAGCGAGTTATGATGTACATCACCCATTGGAGAGTCACCAAATCCTTTTTGAACATATTGTAGACCCATACTGGTGAGTTAGAACACTTCATAGTTTTTGCGGAATCGCCTTGTTCCCCTCTCTTTTGTAGTCATGGATATTTTGAAGTGCAATTGGTTACCAAGAAAAATAAATGATGCTACTCTCGAGAAGTTTGTTAAGGCGGGTCTTCTTGACAACAAGGAAACCATTGGTTGGAGAACCGCCCCGGGCGAGTTGATTCCCAATCCTGCTGCAGGAGAAGTAGTCATCTTTACCGATTACCTTGAACGAGGTTTTAAACCGCCCGGGTCAAAGTTTTTTCGAGACGTCTTGCATTTCCTTAACGTTCATCCTCAAGACCCTGGGACCCAACTCCATCAGCAACCTTTGCCAGTCCCAGGTCTTTTGTGAGGTATATTTGCAGAGAGAGCCCATAGTTCCTTTATTTTGGAACTTCTACCATTTGAATTGCCAGACCGAGTTTCCCAACAGTCCCCACCATGAACTTGGAGGAGTCAACATTCAAAGACGTCGCGAGCGTGGATTTCCATCAGTCCTTCTGCCCAGCCATCCCAAGGGCTGGGCCGAGTCATGGTTTTATTGCCGGGACACCTCTCCACCTAGAGAAAACCCACTCCCGGGTTTCCGAGTAGATCGCCTGCCTATGGACTTCAAACTGCCCGAGAAACTCACAGAAGAGGAAGAGTCGAAATTTATCCCCATTTTCTCCGAGTTAAAGTCTTTGACCAACAACGGGCTCATCAGGATTGATTGTTCCGCTGCTGGGTGGAGTGGAATATTCTTCTCTTGAGTCGCCGAGATGGGCTAATGTATGAATATGATGGTACGGTAAACCATCCGAAGTGCGGCCACCACAAAAGACTCTCAGAGAGTGAAATTGTTGAATCATCAAGAAGCTAACCGGTGAGCCTTTGGAAGAATGTGCCAAGATTGGACTCAAGGCCTTCTGCCGCTCCAACCCGGTGCCGCGAGTAAGAATCCAAGCAGCCTTTCGTTTCTTTATACTTACCGACGCTCTTGGTTTGAAATTCACTTCTATTCATCAGAAAAGTGTTCCATTTTGGCGAAGGGGCCCCAAAGTGACTGCCCAAAAGACCACCAAGCCGCCAACAAAGAAGAAGAAGAAAACAAGCAAAGGTAAAGGTGCCTCCAAAGATTCATCTATTGTCGTCGAGTCACGAGCTGACGAAGAACACTCACAGGTAAGACTTCCCCCTCACTCATTACCTGTGTATTCCGACTCATGCTTATACCATGCGTCTTTATGTGTAGGGCGAGGACAATGACAGCCAAGATGATGCGGTCGAGGTAACTTCTATTTCTTCCGACTCACCTTCTCCTTCTCCTAGACGAGCCAGACGGATCTGTGGGAAAGTGCCCATGTCTCACCCATATGCTTATATGGATCCTGATTTCCTTTTGAAGAAAGCAAGATATACCCCCAAGCGCAAAACCCGTAGTCACTCTGGCGACTTAATCTCCGGACTGCCTGAGAAGACAACTGGTCGGAAGCGCACTAGTGAGGTACACTTTTGTTTTATCATACCCTTCCTTGTGTAAAATATGACTCGCAACTTCTTTAAATTTTAAGCCTTTATTCTACCAGACTTCTCCCCTACATCTGGTGACTCGGGAATATCAGCTCTCCCGCCGATGGTTCGTGTGCAAGGGTGAGTCTCTTTGTTAATCCCAATTTCTTCTAAATAAAGATATGTGCTTTTAATCTTGGTGCCTTTATCTCAGAGCACAAGCAAAGAGAAGGAAAACTGGTGACTTATCTTCTGCTCCTAAAACAAATGAAGCCTTAGGCACGAGCACCTCTGTCCTAAAGATTGATGAGGAGCAAGCGGCAACTCATGATATTCCCGATGTCCGGGATGACTCGCCCGTAATTTTGAAGGAAACTGCTGACAAGGTTAACCCGCCAAGCCCTCTCAAGTCGACCGAAGATCCAGATGATGTTGTAGTCACCCGTACTGGCTACTCCACTCCTCTAGTTGCGGTACTGTCCAAGCATAGCTCCAAGGAATCTCGTCCTTCCCCTGATAACGACACCAGTAAATTCAAGCTCCCCCATTATGAGAAGCTGGAATTTGACCAAGTTTGCTCTGGCTTCGTAAGTCACCTAGAGAGGGATTATGAGGTGAACAAAAGCTTGATTCATCTTATGAAGGTTAAGCATGAGGTACGTCTACTTATGTATTCTCTTCCATCCATTAGCCTTCCAAGGGCCGTCTCATGTTTTGAAAGATGAGCCAGGTCTTGAATATAGTTAAAATCTTCAACCTGTAGCCCCCAAGGGCCGGGTCATCTTTTGAAAGATGAGCTGGCTCTTGAATATAGTTAAAATCTCCAACTTGTAGCCCCCAAGGGCCGGGTCATCTTTTGAAAGATGAGCTGGGTCTTGAATATAGTTAAAATCTCCAACCTGTAGCCCCCAAGGGTCGGGTCATCTTTTCAAAGAAGAGCCGGGTCTTGGATATAGTTAAAATCTTCAATCTGTAGCCCCCAAGGGCCGGGTCATCTTTTAAAAGATGAGTCGGGTCTCAAATACAGTATGAATTTGAATAAAATCATACATTAGCCCCCAAGTGTCAGGAGTATTTCTTGAAACAATGTTGAAACTTGGTTCCCCAAATTTTATGTGCAGGAGTCTATGACCCAGACTGAGTCGGCTTTAGCCGACTTAAGGAAGAATCTGGCTGAACAACAAGATGCACAATCTAAGTCGGGGAGGAAATACCGCTTGATTCTGGCTGAGCTGGAGAGGATGAAGGCTGACCATCAAAAACTGGAGAAGAAAGCCAAAGCTGACCTAGCCGCCATCCTTAAGCGTGATGAGCAAGCTGAGGAAAAATTGGAAGCCGCCCAGCAAGAGCTTTCCGGCTTAAAAAAGCACATTTCCGACATGACTGTCGCTATGAAGCATTAACCATTGCCTATTGAAGAAATAATCTGGTCTCCCAAAAAACTATCAAATACTGATGTGTCATTTGTAGGTTCACGAGCCGCCAATCTTCTAGACGACGACATGCTGAAGCTAAATGCTATATATACTTTCACCGAGCAACTATATACCGGGAGCGTGCTGTAAATAGAGGAACTTAAAATATCAGCTGCCCGAAAAGGAGTCCTGAACACCCTGAGTCGGTGTTTAGCCTATGCCCCAGAGCTCAAACCAGAAGAAATAGCCGCTGGCTACCCTGAGCTGAAGGATGACGGGTCAGAGTTCACCGAGGTGGACTACCACCGAGTTATCATAGAATCTCGCTTCTCGGCGACTCAACTGGCAGCCAGCTTGGATTTGAGTAAATACCAAGACGCCTATGACGAGAAGAAAAAGAAGGTGACACCTCCCTTGTACGAAACTGCTAGCTTGGTTCCTCATCGACCCAAGAATCCTTTTGATCTTGATATGGACCTATCCCTCTTCCTTGATGATGAAGATGAGTTCGTTGCCCTATCCAAGTGTAATTGGAAACTGGGCGACTTACAAATCGAAGGCGGAGAGAGCTCAAGGCAAGGTGACTCGGAGACGACTTGATTCGTCCACTGATCCTTTCTTCACTAGGGGATGACACCCGTTTTGGCCATGCGAGCCATGTAATAGCTTGTAGATTTTATGGAACAACAATCAGTCAGTAGT
This sequence comes from Hordeum vulgare subsp. vulgare, assembly GCF_904849725.1. Classification (NCBI taxonomy): domain Eukaryota; kingdom Viridiplantae; phylum Streptophyta; class Magnoliopsida; order Poales; family Poaceae; genus Hordeum; species Hordeum vulgare. The sequence goes on along the minus strand of NC_058522.1, from coordinate 423,117,092 downwards.
ACCTTTTGATGGAACCTTTCCTGAACCACTTTTATTCCTTGAATCTATGCATGAATCGCTTGTAACTTTGATGAACCAGGGAGTGTCATAATTTGACAAAAAAGTCTTCACCTTATGTGTGAGGAAAAACATAAGGTGACTCAGTGAGTGCATGGCAAAGAATAGACCAGCCCCCTGGATTATGGCAAAAAATAGATCAGCCCCCCCCCCGGGTTATGGCAAATAGTGGTTAAAAAATGAGTCAGAGCGAGTTATAACCAAAAGCCAACTCAAAGATATTAGGAAACCTTGTGGTCTTGCCATCAAGAAATAATTTTTTATCGACTCAGTGAGTTACGATAGGATAAGACGAGTTTGCAAAACTCTAGTGTTACCCTTAGAAAGCCTTTGCAAAAAGACTTGTTGTTTTAGACTGGCTGATCAGGCGCAAGTCAAGCTTCCGTGAAGCAGGTTCAATGAACCAATGGTTTCTCTATTTCCCATGTGTGACTCTGGCCGGTACCTTTTATGTTTTAACCAAGGCAAGTTCAGGGTCCACATGACGGATTGACTCGCCCTGAGTACATAGGTCCATGTGGCGACTTGTTCAAAAGATAATCCAGTATAACCATTTGTAATGCGGTAATTTTTCGCTAGCCAAGAGGGTATTCAGACTGAACTCAATGAGTGGAAGCCCCCCAAGTGACCTATGATTCAAGAAAAAGCCGGGCATAGGATCACAGAAGCGTATACGCTCTTACTGCGAAACGACTTGGGGACTAGTAGCCCCCAAGTAAGCCGGCTTAATTCTTGAAACCACATAAGGCGCCTATGTTTGAACCGTGCGACGTGGCAACATTGTTCCTCTTTGGCGTTATCAAGGCCCAGTTTTGAAGTAAGTGCAGCATGGCGACTTATGCTCTTTGACTTTGATAGCGTCCATGTTTGGATGACTTATAGAACAATAAAGACTCATGCTTTCAAAAGCTGAAACGGCAAAGGACCCCGAAATTCGTGGGCGCCGGCTTTATTGCTTTCATAATTCATGGATTACAATTTTCTGAAAACTGGTAAAAAAGGAGCTCATGGCTCTAAGTGTAGTAAGGCCGCAGATGGGCTATGTTCCAGGGGCGAGTTGTCTCAACCTCTGTAGTTGGCGATCCGGGCGAAGATCCACCAAGTAATATGAGTCGTTCCGAAGATTCTTGCTGATGACAAACGATCCTTCCCACTGAGGTGATAGCTTGTGCATACCAGTATGATCTTGAATGAAACGGAGCACCAAGTCGCCTTCTTGGAAAGTCCGGCTCTTGACCCGGTGACTGTGGTAACGTCGCAAGTCTCGTTGGTAAGTCGCCGATCGTGATGCGGCCAAGTCACGTTCCTCCTCCAAGGCGTCCAGCGAGTCTTGTGGCGCCAGCTCGTTGTTCTGTTCCACATAGGCGGCGACTCATGGGGAATCGTGTTTGATGTCACTTGGTAACACCGATTCTGCTCCATAGACTAGAAAGAAAGGAGTAAAACCCGTGGAGCGATTTGGAGTTGTCCTGATACTCCATAGTACTGACGGCAACTCCTCCACCCAACATCCTGGAGTACTTTCCAAAGGTACCATGAGCCGAGGCTTAATCCCCCGCAATATTTCCTGATTCGCCCTCTCCGCCTGCCCATTAGACTGGGGATGTGCAACCGCGGAAACATCAAGCCGGATATGCTCGCATGAACAAAATTCTTGCATTTAACCTTTGGATAGATTAGTACCATTATCAGTAATGATACTATGAGGATATCCGAATCTGAAAATCAGTTTCTTCAAGAATTTGACGGCCATATCTGCATCGCAACTTTTAACAGGTTCCGCCTACACGCACTTGGTAAACTTGTCTACTGCCACCAATAGGTGATTCTTTTTAGTGGAAGACATCTTGAAAGGGCCAACCATATCAATCCTCCAGACTGCAAACGGCCAAGTGATTGGTATCATCCGCAATTCCTGAGCCGGCACGTGCATCTGGCATCCAAATTTTTGGCAGCCATCACATCGGCGAACGATCTCCTCTTAGTCCGCGTGAGCCGTCAGCCAATAGAACCCATGTCTGAAGGCCTTAGAAACCAAGGATCGGGACCCAGCATGATGACCACAATCGCCATCGTGAATCTCATTAAGGATCATACATCCTTCTTCAGGAGATATGCATCTTTGAAATACCCCTGAAGTGCTTTGTTTGTGTAACTCGCCATTGTGTATGACCATGGATTTACACCAACGGATGATTTGGCAAGCTAATAACTTGTCGGCAGGTAAATTGCCTCTAGTGAGATATGCCATGTAAGGGGTCGCCCAGTTTGGAGTAGCATGAAGAGCCGCCACGAGTTGAGACTCGGGGTCCGGTACCAATAAATCTGCTTCTGAAGGCAGCTTTACCGAGGGGTTATGCAATACATCCAAAAAGACATTGGAAGGAACTGGCTTACATTGTGAACCGAGACGGGAAAGAGCGTTCGTTGCTTTGTTAAGTCGCCGATCGATGTGATCCACTTGATAAGCATTGAAGTAACCCGCTACATCTGACACAGTCGTCTGTAGGCCGCCATCATAGGGTCTCATGAATCCCACGTGCTAGAAACCTGTTGTGCCACCAGATCTGCATCGCCCAGACACCTGACTCGCATGAGGTTCATATCTTTGGCGAGTCGCAAACCATGGAGCAAGGCCTCGTACTTCGCTGCATTATTGGTACATGGGAACATGAGCCGAAGGACATAGCAAAACTTGTCACCTTGAGGCGAAGTTATCACCACACCAACCCCCAACCCTTCCAATTGCCTGGACCCGTCGAAATAGATGGTCCAATAAGTATGATCGGGCCTCTCCTCCGGGATTTGTAACTCGGTCCAATCATTGATGAAATCCACGAGTGCTTGCGATTTGATGGCTGTCTGAGGCATATACCGCACATGATGGGATACGAGCTCGATGGCCCACTTAGCAATCCATCAAGTGGCCTCTTGATTCTGTATGATGTTGCCAAGGGGGGCGGAACTGACGAGCGTGATCGGGTGTTCCTAGAAGTAGTGTTTCAGCTTCCGACTCGCCATAAACACCCCAAAAACCAGCTTCTGCCAATGTGGGTAATGTTGCTTGGAGAGGGTGAGGACCTCGCTGATGAAATACACCGGTCACTGGACCGGATACTCCTTTCCTTCTTCCTTTCGCCCGACAACTACTGCCACGCTGACTGCTTTGGAATTGGCTGCAATGTACAGGAGCATAGGTTCCTTGTCTGCCGGGGCCACCAACACTGGCGGGTTAACTAATTGTCGCTTCAGGGCTTCAAAAGCTTCGTCGGCTTCGTCCGTCCATATGAAATGATTAGTTTTCTTGAGCAACTGATAGAGAGGGATGGCCTTCTCCCCAAGGCGACTTATAAAACGGCTTAGAGCTGCGATTCCACCCGCCATACGCTGGACCTAGTTAACATTGGCCGGTTTCCCCAACGAGGTAATTGCCGCAATCTTGTCCGGGTTGGCCTCAATGCCACGCTCTGACACCAAGAAACCCAATAACTTCCCCGTAGGGACACCCAAAACACACTTCATGGGGTTAAGCCTCATCTGGTAAACGCGCAGGTTGTCAAAGGTTTCCTTGAGATCCTCCAAGAACGACTCCTTTCGGTGAGACCTGACCATGATGTCATCCACATAAGCATGGACATTATGGCCTATCTGGTTGTGCAAGCAATTTTGGATGCAACGCTGATAAGTCGCCCCGCACTCTTGAGCCCAAACGGCATAGGCACGTAACAGAAGGCTCCAAATGGGGTTATGAAGGATGTCCTCTCCTGATCCGCTACCGCCATCTTGATCTGATGGTATCCCGAATAAGCTTCCAAGAAACACAGACGTTCACAAGCTGCCGTCGAGTCAATAATTTGATCAATGCGGGGAAGGGCGAAGGGATCCTTCGGACAGGCTATGTTGAGGTCAGTGTAGTCGATGCACATGCGGGAAGTGCCATTCTTTTTTAGCAGCAGGACCGGGTTAGCCAGCCATTCAAGATGGAAAACCTAGATGATAAACCCAGCGGCCAGAAGCCGGGATACTTCCTCTCCGATCGCCTTATGACGCTCTTCATTGAACCTACGAAGGTATTGTCGAACATGCTTAACTTTCGGGTCAGTATTAAGATGGTGCTCAGCGAATTCTCTCGGTACACCAGGCATGTTAGAAGGTTTACATGTGAAGATGTCCCGATTCTCAAGGATGAATTCGATGAGCGCGCTTTCCTATTTGGGGTCGAGACCCGCCCAATAGTGAACTGCTTGGTGGATTCGCCAACTGTAAAGTCTACAATCTTGGTGTCATCCGTCGGTTTAAACTTGAGGGGCGGCTCAGAGTCGATGGTTGGCTTCTTGAGCGGTGTCATGTCTGCCGAGTCAACATTAGCTTGGTAAAATTTGAGCTCCTCAGCCGGGCAAGCCGACTCGGCGTAAGCTCCATCTCCTTCTTCACATTCTCGAGATATCTTCCTATCTCCACTGATGGTAATAGGACCCTTAGGGCCGGGCATCTTGAGTTTGATATAGACGTAGCATGGGCGAGCCATGAATCTGGCGCACGCCGGCCGTCCATACAACGCATGATAGGGGCTCTTGAGTTTGACCACTTCGAACAGGAGAGACTCGCTCCTGTAATTTGACTTCGTGCCAAAAGCCACGTTAAGTTTAATCCGTCCAATGGGATACGCCGACTTACCAGGGACGATGCCGTGGAAGACCGTGGATGATGGCATCAGGTCTTTCTCCAAGAGGTTCATCCGTCGGAAAGTATCAAAGTATAAGATGTTGATGCTGCTGCCTCCATCCATGAGGACCTTGGAAAGGGTGTACCCTCCAACTTGGGGGGCCACAACCAAAGCCAAGTTTCTAGGGTTGTCCACTCGGGGGGGATGGTCTTCCCAGCTCCAGGTTATGGGCTGTTCAGACCAATGAAGGTATCGAGGGAGCGCCGGCTCAGCTATGCTGAAGGTTCTATGTTTCACCTTATGATCCCACTTGCAGGTGCTGGTGGTGAACACGTGATACTGCCCGCTGTTCAATTGTTTGGGGTTATTCTGAAACCCGCCATGTTCTTCCTGTCATTGGGGATCCCCTTGCGCGGGGGAGGGGGGTTGCTGCAACACTCCCGGTGGGTGGTATTGCTGATTGTGAACTTGGTACTGCCCAGCGTTGGGCTGTGACCCGCCATGTGGTCCCGGGTTAGGAAAACCACCGAACGGGACCTGGCATGACCCTCATGTGCCGGGTTGTTCCTGTCGCTGGCCTTGTTCACCACCTTGACCTCTTCTGAGCGCCTCGGCCTGGAATTCCTGCATCACATAGCAATCCTCCCAAGAGTGAGTCGCCGGTCCCTCTGCCGTGGCATGCTGCGGACAAGAGCCTTTGAGAATTTCGTGATAATTGCGCGGTTTCTTCCCACTAAAGCCCCGTTTCTTCTGGCGCGGGTTTCCGTTGCCGGTATTAGTATTAGCGAAAAATTCTGTAGGACCTTCCCGTTGTCTCTTTTTGCTGTGCACACCGGAGTGGTGGTTGCCCCGGCCCTAAAACTTAGAATGGCCCTTGTGTAACTCGCCTTTCTGGTAGTACTAACTTTGTCGTCGTCCTCCCCGGGATCCTTGTTGTCGTCCGACTCAGCATACCTAGTAAGGGTATCCATTAATTCGCCCATGTCCTGTACTTTCCGCTTAAGTCGCCCTAGCTTTAGTACCAGAGGTTCGTAATGGCAGTTCTTCTCCAGGATCAACACTGCCTGAGCCGCGGAGATTCCTTATGATGAATGAATAACTTCCGCGACTCGCCGGGTCCAATGGTGGGCCGACTCATCTGGCCGCTGAACCTAGTGCTGTAGGTCGACGATGGTCATCGGGCGTTTGCAAGTCCCTCTTAAATTCTTGATAAAGTGCTCTTTTAGCTCCGCCCAGGTGTTGATGGAGTTGGGCGGCAAGTTTTTCAACCACGCACGTGTCGTCCCTTCGAGCATCATAGTGAAGTAATTAGCGCAAACCACCTCATTTACGTCGAGCATGTCCATCGCGAGTTCGTAACTCTCGATCCATGACCTGGTTCGAGATCCGGCGAGTAATTGGGGACCTTCCGGGGCTCTTTGAAGTCCTTTGGCAGTCGCTCGTTGTGCAGAACCGGCGCAAGACACGATACCCCGATGTGCTTGCCTCCAGTTTACAGGGGCGCGAGAGGTGATGACGTGTAAGCCGGGTAGACCTGACCTGTCGCGGCTGATGTCTCTATCTGACGCACAGCCCATGCCGCGTCCATGATATCTTGAGCTCGCGTGTCGGGCATCCCGAGCGGGTTATGTTGAGGGAATCGTCGCGGCCCGCTGGTTACCGCGGGTAAGTCCTCGTGGCGACTCCTGGTGTGGCTCGCCTGAGGCGTGGAGTGCAGTCGATCGAGGCTATGAGAGTACTGCGCGTGCTGGACCACGGCCATCTTTAGCATCTCGATGGCGTTTCTTGGCTCTATATCGGCCGGGGAGTTTCCGTAAATCGGCAGGGACTCCAAGTGGCGGGTTGCCGCCAGCACATTGTCCACGGGATTCGAGAAGTGACCCTGTGGCATCTGGAACCGAGTCGCATGGGCATCCATTGGTTGAGGCGGCGGTGGATTGGGCGGTGGAACCGGACCTCCCCTTGGGTAAGTTTGTAAAGGTCGATCAGGACCCGCCCTGGGGGTGCGCTGGGTGTCGAAAAGGCGAGTTGCATGTAAGTCGACCGGGATACGTCCGTGGTGCCACCTTTGGTGAACGGTGTCGGACGCGTGCTGCTGTCTCTCGAGCCGCCAGCCTTCGGTATTCAACCGCTCCATCTCTGCTGCAATCGCAGCTTGCTGCGTCTCCACCCTGGCGGCTTCTGCTTCCATGTCCCGCTGCGCCTTGGCCATCAGCACCCGTATCTTTGCTAGCTCGGCGTTGATAGACTCCTGATTCTCGGACGTGACAGTGGTTGCCATAAGGCTGGCGACCTCCGCCGCTAGTTCTGCCATGGTTTGTGCTGGGGGTTTGGACGTCCCACCGGTCTCGTTGTTGCCGGTTGGATTTTGCTGAGGCTGCACTGACCCTGCCATGTAGATGGTGATTTGTCGATGAGACCTCTCGAGGAGCTCGGGGTTCATTGCCAACGACAGCCCTCTGAGTTGTCCTTCCTGGAGAGGGTGGATTGAATCTGTCTCACCCATGGATGACTCGCCGTCCGAATTGATGGGGGTGATCTCCCGGACCGCCGCTTCATCTTGTACGTCGTTTCCCTGCGTAAAACTGATGAAAGTCTGGCAACTCTTATTCCGCCGTGTGATGGGGAGGACGTACGTGGCCGGCTCGACGATGTCGGTGGAGGTGTCCGGCTCAGGCACAGGCGTCCCAATCATGCCAATGAAGACGTTGATTTTGTCGAAGGGGACTCGGTATCCAGATTCGACTGAATCGGCTTCCGGCTCCCACAACGAGTTGTCGATATAGTACTTCCCACGACGGCTCTTTATCATGAGGCCGACCACATAGCTTTCTAGCCCTGGTAGGGCTCCCTTCGAGAACTCAACTCCACCGTGCGCTAGCCCCACGGTGCGCGCCAACTATCGTGGTTTTGTCACGGCAGATGTCCTCATGAAAGGACTTGAAGATGGAGCCATCTAACCTTGGTGGCGACTCTAAGGGGGTGAGTGAAAGCGAGACTCAGATTTACCCAGGTTCGGCCCCTCGTGAGGAGGTAAAAACCTACGTCCTGCTTTGTGTGGATTAATGGTGATTTTGATTACAAGGAGGGCGTAACTCGCCTGACCTAGCTCTTGATTCTCTCTAACTCGCCCGACCTTTCCCCGGGACTCGCCTTTATATACAAGTCGAAGCCCTAGGGTTTACAAAAGTCCTGCCATGCTACTCCTTGTGGCTTTCCCTACCTCTAAGTCGCCGTGCTCTCCACGATTGGGAACTCCCTTGGTAATCTACCATCTCCACAACCTCTTGAACCGCCATCCAGCTTCTGGGCCACGAGACACGCTTTGAATGGTAAGTTGCCTCTTTGAGGACCCGGCCCACTAAGGGCGGGTTATCCGCAGGTAATATCCCCAACAGTATGTTTGCGCGCTACCCGTTGTTGTTGTATGTTACCATTGTCCCAGTTTGGGACCATTTTGTTCTGCCACGGCGGTGGCTGTTGGATGTCTAGAGAGCCATCGAGGCCACCCATGACTTCGCCCAAATGGGATTTTGTCGGAGTGGCTGGGAGAGTGTCATGCAATAGATCAGTTTTTTCGGAACACCACTGGTCCACCCGAATGGTAGCAGGAGGCCTTGGGTTCTGTAGTGTGGGTATAGTGAACTAACCTCTACAGAGTGTGTATAATCTATTGATAGTCGCGCCCACGGATATGAGCCCAGTTCGTAGTAGGTCACACTATGGGTCAACAGTAATAATAACCTGGTTAATAAACAACCCTGGTTCGATGAGGAAAGAAGTTTTTTGATCTTTATGATCATGAGAGTATCAAAGTGGTATCATGGATACATAGGGTGGTTAATATTTTGGATACATGTGGTGGTTACAGATGACCCCGATCATAGTAAGTTGAAATATGATAGTTTAAGCATGTTACATGCTAGTATCATCATGTTCATATGTTCATGTCATGCTCATCTCGTACTGTTCTAGGGATATCATGTTCATCAATGATCTGTAACCTGTAAATGCCATGCTATTTTTTGTCTTGATTGCTTTCTTTAATGTGAGATTGCGAGTACATTTAAAGTACTCACCTGGTGGGTCATGCCACTTTGCAGGTCATGCCATTATTGATTGCTTGATGAGTTGGTGAGATAGGATAAGTGTTCCAGCGAGAGTCCCTGCCGAGTGGCATTCATCATTGTCATCGTTGTTCCGCTCCTAGAAGTTATTCTGCTGCTAGCATAGAGCTACCTGAGCACGCGTAGTGCCTCCGTGCTGATGTAATTCCTTGTCATATTGAAACCCTTGCATCCCCGAGTATTTGTAATAAAGAGCTGATTTGTTCTATGCCAAATAGTGTCATATTCTAGAAGACTTAATCTCTGGGATGGAATGCGGGGTGTTTCAATCTCTCTGGGTCGGGGTGCTACAAGATTGGTATCAGAGCAGGTTTGGTTGTAGGAAGTCCTAGCCCGCACGAGCGTTAGAATCGCTAGTCTAGAGTCTAGTCGGTTTGGTCCACTTGATTGCTGCATAGCACGCATATAGATTTTTATCTTATCGCTAATGGTTGATTTTTTGAGTGTAGGTGGCATCGGTTTTGATCTACTACCTGCACCCTCGAGCTTTGCATACCTTCTTTTCGGTGTTTGGCGTCATCTGTGTCGCAGCGAAGTGATGCCATGGCACCTAGTTTTTGAGACACCATTTGCAGGATTGATGCTCACGTATCGCATAGATATATTTTTCGTCAGCCCCACCCATTTTTCGGTGATAGACATGTTTCTATCCTGAATCATGCCATCCAACTCACCATTTTGTCAACCCTTACTGATCTTGGCTATCAGAAAAGGACAATTCCAGCAAGCTCTGTTTTTTTCACCGCTATCCTACCCTGACACCCATTCTTTGGACGTGTACAGCTGCCTCCCGTCCGCTTGATGATGATGTGGTCGTTATATCCGTGCCTTGCTACGTGATCACCAAGTTCTCGTCATCCCTGAGCCCATCCAGATGCAACCAGTGTTAAGCCATCACTAGGTGTAGCTTTGTTTACACCAACCCCTTCACATGGATTCATTTTCGTGCACACCACTGCATCATATTAGATCGTAGAACTAGATTTCTTGTGAGATTTGTGTGCTTAGGCATGCATGCTTATTGTTGTGAATAGCAATAAAAGGTGATGTTGCTTGAATATGATAGTATTTGTATGGCTTTTGTGCTTTTGTTTCATTCGTTTCTTTTTCTTATTTCTTTGGCCCTCGATGTTACCTTATTTTTCCTTATAAAATTTGCTCATCAACCGACACCGGACCCAAAGAATTAGTAAGGAGTTCAAATATTTGGAACCTCGGTTAAACATTATAGAATTCTCGACTGACTCCATTCTATTGGGAATACCTGGTCTTAATACAAATGATATTCTAGGGTGATTATCAGCACCAAGTCTACCTCAGTGTACAATTTTCGCAACAGTAATGATAAAATCAGTCGGAAGACAAATTGTGTGCAAGACAAGTCGTATATTTCGAGTCAAAGGTATGATTCATATACAAGGTTTGGTTCTACTGTGAGTACAATTTGGAACATGTTATATCCCGAAAGCAAGCTAGAATATGATATGAATTCAGTACTCAACAAGAAGGATGCTCAAACAACCTTTTTCATATAAGTATCGGGCAACAGGAATATTAAAGGGTATATATGGCATTGAGTCAATATATCATAGAGATAAGTTTCTAGTATGTCGTGGTTTTGTCACGACAGATGTCCTCGTGAAAGGACTTAGAGATGGAGCCATCGCACCTTGGTGGCGACTCAAAGGGGGTGAGCGAAAGCAAGACTCAGATTTACCCAGGTTCGACCCCTCGTGAGGAGGTAAAAGCCTACGTCCTGCTTTGTGTGGATTAATAATGGTTTCGATTACAAGGAGGGCGTAACTCGCCTGACCTAGCTCTCGATTCTCTATAACTTGCCCGACCTCTCCCTGGAACTCGCCTTTATATACAGGTCGAGGCCCTAGGGTTTAGAAAGTCCTGCCATTGTACTCTTGGTAGCTTTCCTTATCTCTAAGTCGCCGTGTTCCCCACGATCAGGAGATTCCTTGATATTCCATCATCCGCATGATTCTTTTGAACCGCACTTCAGCTCCTGGGCCGTAGAGCGCGTAGCTAATGGTGAGTCGCCCCTTTGGTGACCCGGCCCATTAAGGACGGGTTAGCCACACATAATATCCCCAACATTAGGCCCCAGATTGTCGTGAATTCATTCGTGTCAATAAACTCCCATCAACTTGGGGCGACTCTCCTCATTTCTAACCTTTGGCGAATGTTAAGGCGCCATCCATTGTACTTAACCTGAGTCGCCATGTAGGATTAAATGGCACCACCTCATTCCCTTAGTTCCAGGGCTCCTAACACTGTAACCGTCAATGGATCTTTTGCCCATAATTGCTTATCCCGAAAATCTAGGCGCCATCATCGCGATCTCTGACTTGTCGCGTCGATCTCCTCCTCGACAGCCTCGTTTTCCATTCCTGCCCTTTAAATAACGAGAGAAATGGGGGGAGAGTACCCCATCACCAACCTCCGTTTCGTCCTCGTCTTCCTCGCGCCCTTCGTCTCTGAACACCAGCGCCTCGGCGTCGTCTCCGAGCACCAGCGCCCCGGCGTCGCCTCCGGTTCCTGGAGCTTCTTCATTGACCGCGACCTCCCAGGCGTCAAGAAACACAAAGTATCGATCATTCGTCCCTGACATCGACCCCCTATTCTCAGGTACGCTCCTTCCCACCATTTAGGGTTAGGCCGAGAATGCCATGAATGTAGCCTCTTGCGAGCTAGTTTCTACAATGTGATGAACACCCTGAACTGCTTTAGATCCGTTCCATGTTCCCGTGATAGACCTTAGGGAGTAGCAGGCTTCGGACATTTAATCACGTCCCTTTGCCAGCTTAAATTGCATACTGCTGACCAGCACTGTCGCTGTGTTATATGCATAGTTATCACCATTATTTCAAGCAATATCCTTCTATTTTGACCTATTCGTAGATCCATAATTTACTGCCCATCTTTAGAAACAGGTTTGCTCACCGGTCTCTGAGAGTCGCCGCTTAGCTTCAGTCTTCATAGCGACTTAGTTCCAGTCTTCACAGCGACTTAGTTTCATTACTATAGCCAAGATGCCTTCTCTTCCAGTCTGTAGGGCGAGTTAGAATACCTTTGAATATATACCTGTAGATCGCCCAAATAGCAGGCTATGATGCACGTCAATATTTTGGCGGGTTACCAAATCTTTTACAAACACCTTAGGCCCATACCGGCGGGTTAGAACATCTCCTGGTCTTTTACTAAGTCGCCTCGTTGCCCTCTCTTTTGTAGTCATGGCCATTACGAAGTGTGACTGGTTAGCAACCAAAGTCGACGATGCCACGCTTGAGATGTTCGTCAAGGCGGGTCTCCTTGACAGAAAGGAAACCACCGGTTGGAGAACCGCCCCGGGCGAGTTGACTCCCAACCCCGCTCTAGGAGAAGTGGTAATCTTTACCGATTACCTTGAGCGTGGTTTCAAACCGTCCGGGTCAAAGTTTTTCCGAGACGTCCTGCATTTCCTCAACGTCCATCCTCAAGATTTGGGACCCAATTCCATCAGCAACCTATGCCAGTTCCAGGTCTTCTGCGAAGTATATTTGCAGAGAGAACCCGTGGTACCCTTATTGTGGAACTTTTTCCATCTAAACCGCCAGACCGAGTTTCCCAACGGTCCCAACCATGAGCTTGGAGGATTCAACATCCAAAGACGCCGCGAAAGTGTATTCCCGACAATTCCTTTGCCCAGCCATCCCAAAGGCTGGGCCGAGTCATGGTTCTACTGCCGAGACACTTCTCCACCAGGCGAGAACCCTGTCCCGGGATTTAGAGCAGACCGCCTGCCCATGGACTTCAAATTTCCTGACAAGCTCATAGAAGAGGAAGAGTCGGAGTTTATCCCAATCTTCTCCGAGTTGAAATATCTAAACAACAACGGGCTCATCGGGATCGACCAATTCTGCTGTTGGATAGAATGTAACAACAACGGGCTGATGTATGACTACGACAGCACAATAGACCATCCACAGTGCGCCAGCCGCCACCGGCTCTCAGAAAGCGAAGTTGTCGGAGTCATCAAGAAACTAAATGGCGATACATTGGAAGAATGCGCCAAGATCGGTCTTAAAGCCTTCTGCCGGGCCAACCCGGTGCCACCAGTAAGAATCCAAGCCGCCCTTCATCTTATTTATACTGAACAATGTACGTGTCTTAAGATTTTCCTCCATCAATCAGAAAACCGATGTGTTTTGGCGAAGGGGCCCCAAAACGGCCGCCCCGAAGTCCACCAAGGTGCCACCAAAAAAGTAGAAGATGGTGAGCAAAAAGAAAGCCGCCACAAAAGATTCATCTTTTGTTGGCGACTCACACGTAGATGAGGCACACTCATAGGTTAGGTTTTCCCCTCGCTCCTCATCTATGTGTTCCGACTTAAGTTTACACCATACATCCTTATGTGTAGGGCAACGACGATGAGAGCAAAAATGATGCAGTCGAGGTAATTTCCATTTCTTCCGACTCACCTTCTCCTTCCCCTAGCCAAGCCAAGCGGATCTGCAGAAAAGTGCCCATGTCGCACCCACATGCTTACATGGACCCTAATTTCCTTTTGAAGAAAGCAATATTTACTCCCTCGCGCAAGACCCGTAGTCGCTCTGGCGACTTGATCACCGGACTGCCTAAGAAGACAACTGGTTGGAAATGCACCAGCGAGGTACATTCTTGTTGTATTATACCCTTTGTCATGTGAAATATGACTCGCCACTTTGTAAACTTTAAGCCTTTGTTATATCAGACTTCTCCCCCTACATCTGGCGACTCGGCAATATATGCTAATCCAATTTTTGCTAAACAATGATATGCAAGGGTGAGTTTTCTTTGCTAAGGCAGTTTTGGCTAAACAATGATATGCACTTTTAAGCTTAATGCCTTTGTCGCGGGGCACAGGCAAAGAGAAGAAAAACCGGCGACTCTCCTTCTATTCTCCGAACATCTGATGTTTTAGGCGCGAGCACCTCTGTTCCTGAGACTGATGACGAGCAAACGGCGGCTTGTGATATTCCTGCGGGCGATATTCCCGAAACCCGGGATGACTCACCCGTCATTTTGAAGGAGACTGATGATCCAGACATCAGAGTAACCGGCCAAGCCCTCTAAAGGCGACTGACGATCCAGACGTCGTGGTTATTGGCATTGGCTACTCTACTCCTCCAACTATCGTGCTTTCCAAACATACCTCCAAGGCAACTCGCCTTTCGCCTGATGCAGACACAGAACCCCTCAAGCTCCCCCAATATGAAAAGCTGGAGTTCGACCAGCTTTGCTCCAGCTTCACAAGTCATCTGGAGAGGGATTTCGAACTGAACAAGAGCTTGCTCCATCTTATGAAGACTAAACATGAGGTATGCTTATGTTTTTTCCTGCACCCATTAGCCTTCCAAGGGCCGACTCATCTTTTGAAAAATGAGCCGGGTTTTGTATTAGAAATAATCTCCAAACTGTAGCCACCAAGGGCTAGGTCATCTTTTGGAAGATGAGCCGGGTCTTTTATTTAGAGAAAAAACTACAACTTGTAGCCCCCAAGGGCCGGGTCATCTTTTTGGAAGATGAGTCGGGTCTTTGTAGTAGGGAAAAAGCTTCAACCTGTAGCCCCAAGGGCCGGGTCATCTTTGGAAGATGAGCCAGGTCTTGCATATGGTATCATTTTGATAATAATCATACATTAGCCCCCAAGTATCAGGAATATTGCTTGTAATAATGCTGAAACTTGTCTCCCCAAATTTGATGTGCAGGAGTCTGTGGCACAGACTGAGTCGGCTGTGGACGACTTAAAAAAAATATGGCTGAACAACAGGATGCCCACTCCGAGTTGGAGACGAAATTCCGCTTAGTGCAAACTGAGCTAGAGAAGATGAAGGCTGACCAAAAAAAATTTGAGAAGAAAGCCAAGGCCGATCAAGCTGCCATTCTGAAGCGTGTGGAGCAAGCTGCGGAGAAACTGGAAGCCGCCCAGCAAGAGCTAACCGGCTTAAAAAAGCATGTGCCCAATATGACAGTCGCCATCTTTGGTAAGCGTTATCCTTTAACTGTTTGACTAACTAATCTGGTATCAAAAATTATCCAATACAGATGTACCCTTTGCAGGTGCACGAGCCGCCAATCTTCCAGACGACTGCCTGCTTATGTTGAAAGCCATATATACCTTTGCTGAGCAGCTATACACCGGGGGCTTGCTATCAATCAAGGCAGTGATGGGCAACAAGGGACCAGCGATGACCATCAAGCAGATGCCTGGCTTCTTGTCTACATTGCCTCCTCAGATAGAGGAGTTAAAAAGATCAGCCGCCCGAAAGGGAGTGTTTAACACCCTGAGTCGGTGCTTAGCTTACGCCCCTGAGCTCAAAACCGAAGAAATAGTCACCGGCTACCCCGAGCTGAAAGAGGACGGGTCAGAATTCACTGAGGTGGACTATCACCGAACCATCATAGAATCTCGTTATGCGGGGAATCAACTGGCAGCCAGTTTAGATCTGAACAAATACCAAGCCGCCTATGACGAGAGCAAAAAGAAGGTGACGCCTCCTTCATATGAAACTACTAGCCTGGTTCCTAGTCGTCCCAAGAATCCTTTTGATCTTGACATGGATCTATCTCTCTTCCTTGATGATGAAGACGAGTTCATTGCCTTGTCCAAGTGTAACTGGAAAATGGGCGACTTACGAATCGAAGGCGGGGAGAGCTCAAAGAAAGGCAACTCGGTGGTGGTCTGATGCACCCATGGATCCTTCCTTTACTAGGGGATGACACCCTTTCTGGCCATGCGAGCCATGTAATAGCCTTGGTAGTATGAGTGGAACACCAAGTATGTCGTATTTGTTTTTTTATGGAACCACTGGTAGTCCTTGAATCTAATGTATGACTCTCCTGCACTTTGTTGATAAACCAAGGAATTTCTCAAAGAATTTCCTGGTATGTTAGGAAAAACAGCAGCCGAGTCAGTACGTGCATGGCCAGGAATAAACCAAGGAGATAAATTAGCCCCCGGGATATGGCGAGAAATAAATCAGCCCCCGGGTTACGGCGAGAAATATAAGCCGGGGCGAGTTATAATCAAAGCCGGCTCAAAGTAAAAAAATTATCGACTCAATGAGTTTCGATAGGATAAGACAAGTTTGCAAAACTCTAGTGTTACCCTTATGAAGCTTTTGCAAAAAAGCCTTGTTGTTTTAGGCTGGCTGATCAGGCGCGAGTCAAGCTTCTGTGAAGCAGGTTCAATGAACCAATGGTTTCTCTATTTTCCATGTGTGACTTTGGCCGATACCTTTTATGTTTTTACCAAGGCGAGTTCAGGGTCCAAATAACGGATTGACTCGCCTTGAGTACATAGGTCCATGTGGCAACTTGTCCAACACATAGTCCAGTATAACCATTTGTAATGCGGTAATTTTTCGCTAGCCAAGAGGGTATTCAGGCTGAACTCAATGAGTGGAAGCCCCCAAGTGACTTATGGTTTAGGAAGAAACCAAGCATAGGTTTACACAACCATATACGCTCTTACTGCAAAACGACTTGGGGACTAGTAGCCCCCAAGTAAGCCGGTTTAATTCTCAAAACCATATAAGGCGCCCATATTTGGACCGTGCGATGTGGCAACGTTGGTCCTCTTTGGCGGTTATCAAAGCACAGTTTTGAAGCAAGTGCAGAATGGCGACTTATCCTCTTTGACTTTGATAGCTCCATGTTTGGGCGACTTATAGAACAATAAAGACTCATGCTTTCAAAAGCTGAAACGGCAAAGGACCCCGAAATTCGTGGGTGCCGACTTTATTGCTTTCATAATTAATGGATTACAAAAACTAATAAAGAAACGGTCCTTCCCATGGAGGTGATAGCTTGTGCATACCAGTATGATCTTGAATCAAACGAAGCACTAAGTCGCCTTCTTGGAAAGCTCGGCTCTTGACCCGGTGACTATGGTAACATCGCAAGTCCTGTTGGTAAATCGCCGACCGTGACGCGGCCAAGTCACGTTCCACCTCCAAAGCATCCAGCGAGTTTTGTCGCGCCAAATCGTTATCCTGCTCCACGTAGGTGACGACTCGTGGGGAATCATGTTTGATGTCACTTGGTAACACCGCTTCTGCCCCGTAGACCAGAAAGAAAGGAGTAAAACCCGTGGAGCGGTTTGGAGTCGTCCTGATACTCCATAGTAATGATGGCAACTCCTTGACCCAACATCCTGGTGTGCGTTCCAAAGGTACAATGAGCCGAGGCTTAATCCCCCGCAATATTTCCTGATTCGCCCTCTCTACCTGTCCATTGGACTGGGGATGTGCAACCACGGAAACATCAAGCCGGATATGTTCTCATGAACAGAACTCTTGCATTGCTCCTTTGGATAGGTTAGTAACATTGTCAGTAATGATACTATGTGGATATCCGAACCTGAAAATCAGCTTCTTCAAGAATTTGACGGCCGTATCAGCGTCACAACTGGTAACAGGTTCTGCCTCTACCCATTTGGTAAATTTGTCAACCTCTACCAACAGATGAGTTTTTTGGTGTAAGACATTTTGAAGGGACCGATCATATCAAGCCCCAAGACTGCAAACGGCCAAGTGATTGGTATCATCCGCAATTCCTGAGCCGGTACATGCATCTGGCGTCCAAACTTTTGGTATCCATTACATCGGCGAACGATCTCCTCTGCGTCTGCGTGAGCCGTCAACCAATAAAACCCATGGTTGAAGGCTTTAGAAACCAAGGATCGGGACCCAGCATGATGACCACAGTCGCCCCCGTGAATTTCATTGAGAACCATACATCCTTCTTCAGAAGAAACACATCGTTGAAATACCCTTGAGGTGCTTCGTTTGTGTAACTCGCCATTGTGTATGACCATGGATTTGCACCGACGAACAATTTGGCAAGCTAGCAACTCGTCGGCAGGTAACTCGCCTCTGGTTAGATACTCCATGTAGGGAATCGCCCAGTCTGGAGTAGCGTGGAGAGCCGCCACGAGTTGAGAATCGGGGTCTGGTAGCGCTAGATGTTCCTCCGAAGGCAGTTTCACTAAAGGGTTATGGAACATATCCAAAAAGACATTGGGAGGAACCGGCTTACGCTGCGAACCAAGGCGGGAAAGAGCGTACGCAGCTTCGTTAAGCCGTGGTCGATGTGATCCACTTGATAGCCATTGAAATGACCCGCCACATCTGACACAGCTCGTCTGTAAGCCGCCATCAGAGGGTCTCGTGAATCCCAGGTGCCGGAAACCTGCTGCGCCACCAGATCGGAATCGCCCAAACATCTCACTTGCGTGAGGTTCATCTCCTTGGCGAGTCGCAAACCATGGAGCAAAGCTTCGTATTCTGCTGCATTATTGGTACATGGGAACATGAGCCGGAGGACATAGCAAAACTTGTCACCTCGAGTCAAAGTTATCACCACACCATCCCCCGAGCCTTCCAACTGTCTGGACCCATCGAAATAGATGGTCCAATATGTAAGATCTGGTCTTTCCTCGGGGATTTGTCACTCGGTCCAATCATTGATGAAGTCCACGAGCGCTTGAGATTTGATAGCTGTCCGAGGCATATATCGCACCTGATGGGGCCCAAGCTCGATGGCCCACTTGGCAATCCGTCCAGTAGCCTCTCAGTTCTGTATAATGTCGGTGAGGGGGCGGAGCTGACAACCGTGATCGGGTGTTCCTAGAAGTAACGTTTCAGCTTTCGACTCGCCATGAACAGCCCAAAAACCAACTTTTGCCAATGTGGGTAGCATTGCTTGGAGAGGGTGAGGACCTCGCTGATGAAATACACCGGTCGCTAGACGGGGTATTCCTTTCCTTCTTCCTTTCGCTCGAGAACTACTGCCACGCTGACTGCTTTGGAATTGGCTGCAATGTACAGGAGCATAGGTTCCTAGTCTACCGGAGCCGCCAACACTAGCGGGTTAGCTAATTGCCGCTTCAAGGCTTCGAAGGTTTCGTTGGCCTCGTCTATCCATACGAAATGATCGGTTTTCTTGAGCAGCTGGTAGAGGGCGATGGCCTTCTCCCCAAGGCGACTAATGAAACGGCAAAAAGCCACGATTCGACCCGCCATGCGCTGCACCTGGTTAACGTTGGCTAGTTTCCCAAGTGAAATAATTGCCTCAATCTTGTCCGGGTTGGCCTCGATGCCACGTTCTGATACCAAGAAACCCAATAACTTCCCCACAGGGACACCAAAAACACACTTGGTGGGGTTAAGCCTCATCTGGTAAACACGCAGGTCGAAGGTTTCTTTGAGATCCTCCAAGAGCGACTCCTTGCGGTGAGATCTGACCACGATGTCGTCCACATAAGCATGGACGTTACGGCCTATCTGGCTGTGTAAGCAGTTTTCGATGCAGCGCTGGTAAGTCGCCCCCCACTCTTGAGCCCAAACGGCAAGGACACGTAACAGAAAGCTCTGAACGGGGTTATGAAGGATGTCTTCTCCTGATCCGCCACCGCCATCTTTATCTGCTGGTATCCCGAATAAGCGTCCAAGAAACACAGACATTCGCAACCCGCCGTCGAATCAATAATTTGATCAATGCGGGGAAGGGCAAACGGATCCTTTGGGCAGACTCTGTTAAGGTCAGTGTAATCAATGCACATGCGGAAAGTGATGTTCTTCTTGAGCACCAGGACTGGGTTAGCCAACCATTCTAGTTGGAAAACCTCGATGATGAACCCGGCGGCAAGGAGCCGGGCTACTTCTTCTCCAATCGCCATACGACATTCTTCATAAAATCTGCGAAGGTACTGCCGCACTGGCTTAGCTTTAGGGTCAGTATTAAGATGGTGCTCAGCGAATTCTCTCGGTACACCCGGCATGTCAGAAGGTTTCCATGCAAAGATGTCCCGATTTTCACGGATGAATTCGATGAGTGTGCTTTCCTATTTGGGGTCGAGACCCGCCCCAATAGTCAACTGCTTGGTGGAGTCGCCTGGCGTAAAGTCGATAACCTTGGTGTCGTCCGTTGGTTTAAACTTGAGAGGAGGCTCAGAATCGATAGTCAGCCTTTTGAGCGGCGTCATGTCCGCCGGGTCGACATGGGATTGGTGAAATTTGATCTCCTCGGCCGCGCAAGCCGACTCGGCATAAGTCGCATCTCCTTCTTCACACTCTTGGGCTATCTTCCGGTCGTCGTGGACGGTAATGGGACCCTTGGGTCCAGGCATCTTGAGCTTGAGATAAATATAGCATGGGCGGGCCATGAACTTGGCGTCCGCCGGCCGTCCAAACAACGCATGATAGGGGCTCTTGATTTTGACTACCTCGAACAAGAGGGACTCGCTCATGTAGTTTGACTCCGTGCCAAAAGCCACATTAAGCTTAACCCGCCCAATCAGGTACGCTGACTTACTAGGGACAATATCGTGGAAGACCGTGGCTGATGGCATCAGGCCCTTCTCTAAGAGGTTCATCTGCCGGAAAGTGTTGAAATATAGGATGTTGATGCTGCTGCCCCCGTCCATGAGGACCTTGGAGAGGGTGTATCCCGAGACTTGGGGAGCCACGACCAGGGCTAAGTCGTCGGGGTTGTCGACTTGGGGTGGATGGTCTTCCCGGCTCCATGTTATGGGTTGCTCTAACCAGTGAAGGTATCGGGGGAGCACCGGCTCAGCTACGAAAGTTCTATGCTTCACCTTATGATCCCGTTTATAGGTGTTGGTGGTGAACACGTGGTACTGCCCGCTGTTCAACTGTTTGGGGTTATTTTGGAACCCGCCCCGATCCTCCTGCCGCTGGGGATCTCCTTGCGGGGGGGGGGGGGGTGGAACATTCCCGGTGGCTGGTACTGCTGGTTATGAATTTGGTATGGGACAACATTGTGCTACGACCCGCCCTGTGGTCCTTGGTTAGGGAAACCTCCGAACGTGACCTGTCGTGACCCGGATGCGTCGGGTTGCTCCTGCCGCTGGCCCTGCTCGCCGCCTTGATTTCTTTTGAGCACCACGGCCCGAAATTCTTGCATCACGTAGCAATCTTCCCACGAGTGAGTCGCCCGTCCTTCGGCCGTGGCGTGCTGCGGGCACGCGGGCCTTTAAGCATTTCATTGTAGTTACGTGGTTTCTTCCCACTAAAGCCCCACTTCTTCTGACGTGGGTTGGTGTTGCCGGTATTAGTATTAGCAACGAATTCCATAGGACCCTCCTGTTGCCGCTTCTTGGCATGCCCTCCATGGTGGTTATTGGCCCGGTTCTGAAACTGGGATTGGCCCTTATGTAACGCGCCCTTCCGGGAGGCACCAGTTTTGTCGTCGCCCTCTCCAGGATCCTTGGTGTCGTCCGACTCAGCGTACCTGGTAAGGGCGTCCATTAGCTCGCCCATGTCATGTACCTTTCGCTTAAGTCTCCCTAGCTTAAGTACCAGAGGCTCGTAATGGCAATTCTTCTCCAGGATCAACACCGCCTGAGCCGCCGAAATGCCTTCCGATGAATGAATAACTTCCGCAAGCCGCCGGGTCCAATGGTGGGCCGACTCATCCGACCGCTGGATGCAGTGCTGTAAGTCGACGATAGTCACTGGGCGCTTGCAGGTCCCTCTGAAGTTCTTGATGAAGTGCTCCTTCAGCTCCGCCCAAGTGTTGATGGAGTTGGGCGGCAGGTTTTTCAGCCACATGCGTGCCGTCCCTTCAAGCATCATAGTGAAGTATTTAGCGCAGATCGCCTCGCTTACGTCAAGCATATCCATCGCGAGTTCATAGCTCTCGATCCATGACCAGGGTTCGAGATCCGGCGAGTAATTGGCAACCTTCCTGGGCCCTTTGAAGTCCTTTGGCATGCGCTCGTTGTGCAAAGCCGGCGCGAGGCACGATACCCCAATGTGCTTGCCACCACCGTCGAGGGGCGCAGGCGGTGACGGTATGTAAGTCGGGTAGGACTGATCCGCCACGGCCGTTGGCTCTATGTGCTGCACGGCTCGCGCTGCATCCACAATATCCTGGGCTCGTGTGTTGGGCATCCCGAGCGGATCATGGAGTGGAGCCGATCATGGCTATGGCATCCACAATATCCTGGTTACTGCGGGGAGGTCCTCATGGCGACTCCTGGTGTGACTTGCCTAAGGCGTGGAGTGGAGCCGATCAAGGCTATGGGAATACTGCGCATGCTAAACCACGACCGTTTTTAGCATCTCGATGGCGTTTCTGTCTTCTATCTCGGTCGGGGAGTTTCCGTAGATCGGAAGGGACTCCAGGTGGCGGGTCGCTGCCAGCACATTGTCGACGGGATTTGAGAAGTGACCCCGCGGTGTCTGGAATCGAGTCGCATGGGCATCCATTGGCTAAGTCGGCGGCGGATTGGGCGGTGGAGCCGCCCCTCCCCTCGGGACGGTTTGTAAAGGCCGATCAGGACCCACCCAGGGGGTGCACGGAGTATCGAAGAGGCGAGTTGGGTGTAAGTCGGCCGGTACGTGCCCATTGTGCCTCCTTTGATGGACGGCGTCGGACGAATGCTGCTGTATCTCGAGCCGCCAGCCTTCGGTGTTCAGCCGCTCCGTCTCTGCTGCGACCGCGGCTCGCTGTGTCTCGATCCTGGCGGCTTCTGCTCCCATGTCGCGCTGTGCCTTGGCCATCGCCTCCCGCAATTTAGTTAGCTCAGCGTTGACCGACCCCTGATTTTCAGACGTGATCGCGGTGGCCATGTGGTTGGCTATCTCCGCCGCTAGCTCCGTCATGGTTTGCGCTGGGGGCTTGGATGTTCCCCCGGTCTCGTTGTTGCCAGTTGGATTCTGATGATGCCGGGCTGACCCCGCCATGTAGATGGCGATTTCCCGGCAAGACCTCTCGAAGACTTCGGGATCCATTGCCAACAGTAGCCCCCCGAGTTGTCCTTCCTTAAGAGGGTGGATCAATTCCGTCTCACCCATGGATGACTTGCCATCGGAATTGACAGGGGTGATCTCCTGGCCCGCCACTTCGTCTTGCGCATCGTCTCCCTGCATAAAACCGACGAAAACATGGCGACTCTTGTTCCGCCGTGTAACGGGGAGGACGTACCTGGCCGGCTCGGCGATGTCGGTGGAGATGTCCAGCTCAGGAACAGGCGTCCCGATCATGCCGATGAAGACGTTGATCTTGCGGAAGGGGACTCGGTAGCCAGATTCGACGGAATTGGCCTCCGACTCCCATAGCGAGTTTTCAATGTAGTACTTCCCGCGGCGGCTCTTAGTCGTGATGCCGAGCGCATAGCTTTCTAACCCTGGTAGGGCTCCGTTTGAGAACTCAACTCCACCGTGCGCTAGCCCCACGGTGGGCGCCAACTATCGTGGTTTTGTCACGACAGATGTCCTCGTGAAAGGACTTAGAGATGGAGCCATCGCACCTTGGTGGCGACTCAAAGGGGGTGAGCGAAAGCGAGACTCTGATTTACCCAGGTTCGGCCCCTCGTGAGGAGATAAAAGCCTACGTCCTGCTTTGTGTGGATTAATAATGATTTCTATTACAAGGAGGGCGTAACTCACCTTACCTAGCTCTCGATTCTCTATAACTCGCCCGACCTCTCCCTCAAACTCGCCTTTATATACAGGTTGAGGCCCTAGGTTTTACAAAGTCCTGCCATTCTACTCTTGGTAGCTTTCCTTATCTCTAAGTCGGTGTGTTCCCCATGATCAGGAGCTTCCTTGATATTCCATCATCCGCACAATCCTTTTGAACCGCCCTTCAGTTCCTGGGCCGTAGAGCGCGTACCTAATGGTGAGTCGCCCCTTTGGTGACCCGGCCCATTAAGGACGGGTTACCCACAGATAATATCCCCGACATAGTATGAGGAACTCCAGTTTTCCTCTGCAAGCTACCAGAGAAGCTTATGGTGCAAGATTCATTGGTCTCCATCAAGTACGATATGTGGATGACTTTCCGTGCAAGATACTCAGGCTTCTTTAGTAAGCTATCGCAAAATCTTTGGGGATAAGGTACTAAGTTTTCCCTAGCAAGCCATTAAGGGGGGATGATTTTGAAGTACGGTACCTAGTCTTCCTCGACAAGCTACATGACAAAAGCATTGAGCGCCAGCTATTCACTCTTCCCCAGCACTATACTCTCGATTGTTTCCAACACAAGCTGTCTAATCTTCCTCAATACGACACTGGTGCAAGATATTACATAGCGAGATGGAAGTATATGGTAGTGCATCCCAAGAATCAGGTCCACAATAGTTTTGTCAGAAGCAAGAATCAGTCGGAACACAAGTCTACCTCAGGAATCGATACTTCCATATACAGTGTGAGCATGCTACCAAATTCATGCAAGTCACTCGTACGATGATGAAATCACGTGCTTATCCAAGCCAGCTTCCTCACACCCGACAAGGTGATATCGTTAACCCTTGTCACCAGCTTGTATGATGGACGACAACAATGAGCTTCGTACAAGCACAGGAGAATCTAGCATATATCCTATGACCCGAGTCATGAACAAGGCCAAGGTACGTTAGCCAAAATATTGCATATATACATATATATATATAGGAAAAATATATCCTACCACTCAGGGGTAGTTACCCCACATGTTCCATATACTATCATGCAGTAGTATATATACTAATTTATCATTTTAATTATGTTTATATACTACATATAATTTTTTTCAAAGTGAGTTACATGAAAAAATTACAAGTTGATCCATAGTTTTTATTATATTTCTGAAATACGTATATATTTCTATGTAAAAAAAGCATACACAAAATATGATACACACTACCAAATAAATAGTATATATACTACATAAACATTATTATATACTACATACTACGCGTATATACACTCCAATTTGATAGATACTACATACATCATACAAAACGCAAGTGGTGGTAACTACCACCGGTGGTAGATAAAATTTGTCCTCTCTCTCTCTCTCTCTATATATATATATATATATATATATATATATATATATATATATATATAGGAAAAATACATCCTACCACTCAGGGGTAGTTACCCCACTTGTTCAATATACTACCATGCGGGAGTATATATACTAATTTATCATTTTAATTATGTTCATATACTATATACAAGATTTTTGAAAGTGAGTTACATGAAAAAATTACAAGTTGACACATTGTTTTTATTATATTTGTGAAATACATATATATTTGTATGTAAAAAAGAGCATACACAAAATACGATACATACTACCAAAAAAACAGTATATATACTACCTAAACATGATTATATACTACATACTACGCATACATACTCTTCAATTTGATACATACTCCATACAACATACAAAACGCAAGTGGTGGTAACTACCACCGGTGGTAGATAAAATTTGTCCTACATATACATATATATATACATATACATATATATATACATATATATACATATGGACAAGTTCTTTCAGCAAAGGATCCCGACAAGGAAAACAATAATGAAGGAGAAAGACCGACAATACATGTATGGTACTTGTTGCATGACCAACATGGTACATATACCCAAGATAGTATGATGGAGTATCGATCACCATGAATATACACTTACGGGGGGTCTACTCCATTTTGATAAGGACCCCATATCAAGGCAACCCGCTCAGGCAACTGTTATGCTGAGAATTGCGAGTATCGACTATCCAAGTCTGTCACGACAGAGAAAGGACAACTCAACAGATTGACTTCAGTCACCGTGTTAAAGAATCACACACCCTATTATCCACATGGATATACCTATAGAATGAGAAAGTAGAATGTTGAACAACAGTCTTGAAGCATGTGCCCTCACATAAGGGAATCAGTTAGAGGATATCCTGTCATACACAAGATTTATCTAACATAACCACCATGAGTCAAGTATGTGGATCCTATCTTTACAAGGTCGTACCCCTTTAAGCTGGTCACGGCAGATGATAGTCAACTCTTTGGCATAGATCTGATACTCAAGATAGTGGATCCATCCAAGATCATTCAGCAATCCTTGCGAGAAGTCAGACTCTGCGAGGAGAATGTTTATGATTCCCAACACTTTTTTGAACTCGAAGGACATGCATCTATTTGAGTGACCCAATTGAAGGAATAAAAGATTTGGTGTCCACCGACAAAATTTGTTCACAACTCCATGGAATGTTGTTAGTGTTGGATGCCACGTCTATTGAAAATTCACTCTCCCACTTGTGAGAAGGAGATATATCTCAGTCACAATAATCTATCACACTCAGCTAAGCCGACAAGAATTGGAGGCAGTGTAAGCAGGAACATGTGAGGTAATACGTGTTAGAATGAGGATACAGTAAAACAAACCACCCTGGAGCGATATAGTCAGTCATATGAAGAACTCTATGGGAACATTATATAAGGAAAAGGATATGTGAGTTGGAAATAGTTTCCTTAAGTCGGAATACTCATACTTGTTCCTCAGCAACCAATTCTCGAGGACGAGATTTCTTTAAGGGGGGAGGTTTGTACACCGTAGATTTTTGCCCTTTCTTTTTCTTTTGAATTTGTTTAAGATTTTATTTGAAATTGCTTTTCTATGCCTCTCTGGTCTGCGAACTTGGGAAGATCATCTCTTCCTAGTCTCCGAAGTGTCTTGCCATCCTCAAAACCTTCCCAAGCCCATGTCATTTCCCATCTTGAACCTATCCTAATATTATTTTTCTTGGGAATACTCCTTTTCTATTAAAGGAATCACCCTATTTGCTCTAGATTGTGAAGCAACCTATATTTCTCTCTCTCTCCCAAAATCCCCAAATAATTATCATAAGTTGTTTGGGTCATATCTTCCTCAAATATGTCAAAATCCTTCCTTGTCTAGTTCAAAAATAATTCAAGGATATTCATTTTCCTATTATGCCCTGAATGACACTTTGTGAAGGAAGTGTCACTTCGATCTTCTTGATTGCCCTCAAAATTTTTGTGTACTCTTTCCTATCCATATTAGAGCATCATGCCAAAATTCTACCTCATTTGCCTAATAAATATTTCCCGGGTAATTTCCAAAGTTTCAGTCCTGAAAGGAACTTTGTGAAAGAGGTACAATCTAGGCATATCCAAATGATTTGGAATTTTGAAATGACCTCAGTATGCTCAAATTACCAGATTTGAGCATCACTCCATCATTCATTTGAATCCAACATGAAATCTTAGTTTCTGGTCAGATTTTCAGTTTGTGAAGCAACGATATTTTATATTGCTCTATAATTGCTAAACTTTACGAAGAACTTCTCCTACCTATATAACATGTCTACACCAAATTTGGGATCATTTCTGTGAGCCAATATTTCTCTAGAATTATTTTTATTTCTGTCTAGAGAGATGCATTGTGAAGGAAGTACCATTTTGGTGTATCCCAATGGTATGAACTTCTACAGTGCATCCATATGACCAAATAGCTCGTCTCCTCCAAATTTCAGCTCAACAAAATCTAGCATGTGAGTGCTACTTCATATTTTGCATTTATGTCTAGTGGGGTACATGATACACCAAGTGATATCTAGCTTCATCCTATAGAGCTAAAAAAATTCATAGATGATCATCTTAGAGATTGATCACTCTCAGCTAAATATCACAGTCTCTCCCAGACCAATTTTCCTCAGTAAGCAAAAAACACCTTGATGTTCACTTGTCTTCTAGCAAGATGTGGTCACACCTTGAGTCCCTGTGTTTGTTCATTTGCATTTTGGCACTCAATAGTGAATGACCAATCCCCAGACAAGGTTTGCCTGATCAGAGTGTGTGTCACTGTCGCGTTCATGCGGGGACTATACATCCGGCATGCCCGTGTCCGTGCTCTGGCAGTTGGACCCCTCCCCCTCGTATGTTTCTTCGAGCCCTCAACACCTAGCCATGTCTAGGAGCTCCATCTTGGCCTCGCCTTCGCTCTGGACCCCTCTCCCCCTCTCAGGTCACCTCCTACGCGGTGCTCTAGCTACACCCGTGACCTGGCCGCCCTGCCTCCTCCATGGATGGTTGCCCAAGTTGCCCAGAGCCTTATTGATCTCTCCCCGATGCTATTTGTAGCATCCCCGAGCTTTCCTGCAAATCTGCATCCCCGCCCCTAGTCTCTGGAGCTCCCCATTGCCCCCATGGCCGAAGCTCTCACCGCCGATCCGCATGACTGAAGCCCGACCCCAGCCTTTCCCCCTTCCTCCTACACCAATGAGATCCCCTCAAAGCTCGTGGAGCCGCCACCCTCAGTCTAGTTGGAGGAGTCCTGCTGGCTCCCGTACCCCCTCGGCCTCAAGCATGTGCGGCATGGAGAGGTCAAGCACCTATGCTCGACACCGGCCCTCTCAGACGACGAGGCATCATCCTGGACTGGCTTTTGAAGCCTCCTCTACCTCCGGTCGAGAGGAAGAAGACGACCGGGACGAGACAGTCATGGTGGGACCCGCGTATCAGCGGCTCGAGCGCTGACCGGACCGGCCCGTTGATCGGTAAGTGGAGGCGTAATCTCTGGAGTCCGTTTTTATCTTCGGAAAGCGTATTCTGGTTCTTATTCGGCAAGGATTACATTTTCTGTGCCTAAAAGCATAATTTCATAAATGTGCTTTCTGTTTTTTCACACGCCAGCAAAATCTATTAAGTTGCGAGCGTTCGTTCGTTAAGAACTAAAGTGGACAGGTTTTTGTGTGCTTCTGTGCCTAACGAACGAATGGTCATAACTTCGCGGCCGTTACGCCGAATCAGGTGATTCCAAATCCAGCATTCTCGTCTCGCCGTGCCCGTTCTA
The DNA here is from genome assembly GCF_904849725.1 of Hordeum vulgare subsp. vulgare. Lineage (NCBI taxonomy): Eukaryota > Viridiplantae > Streptophyta > Magnoliopsida > Poales > Poaceae > Hordeum > Hordeum vulgare. Next base: position 423,088,587 of record NC_058522.1, on the reverse strand, counting down.
TTGGTACCATCTTCATTATGTTGTCACACATTGAAAATGTCAATTTTTTCCGTGCCTCTAATAAGCCCCCTTAGAGAGAGAAATGTTTTCGGCGAATCTTTCCGCGAGCCTCTCGCAGTTCTACCCGGTGAGTCCTTCATCCCCAGGAAAGCCACAACAGCCACTTGCATGATGGCCTTGCAGTAGCCAAGGTTTTCTACTTAAATATTTAATAATCGTTTGATCATCTACTACTCAGATTTCTGTTTCAGTATGCATGTGGATTCATGTTCATCTTCATCTTCATGCGTGTGCACCCTGTTAGTTATGTGACTACTTGCTAGTTTTATTCTCATATGTGATGTTTGTTATTATTACATGCTGGTGATAGTAGTGTTCATCTGATGCATGATTATCGTCAATTATGAAAAGTACCTATGATATGCATGATCATTGCTATGCCATGTTCATTTGCATCGAGTAGACGAAGTGCTTTATTATTGTTGATGATAATGCTTCACATGTTAAATGGTTATACTTCCCATCCATGTTTATGCAGATATCATACACATATGCATTGTTATTTCATCTTGTTATTTTTATTATGAAAACTCATTACTTTTCAAGTTTAACCGGATATTAATTGAGCTTGAACACATGTTGGCTGAGTCATAGTGCCACCGAGTCGAGCTGACCAATGCAACCACACTTTCCTGTAAGGGAAGGACCTAATGCGGTTTATTGTCTTTCCCCCAACGGTGCCTCCAACTAAGGAAGGTTATGTGCACACGCTACCCTGATCTGGTAGGCGGGCATAAGCCTTGTGTGCCCGTTGTTGTTGTATGGTACCATTGTCCCCATTTGGGACCCTTTTGTTTTGCCAAGATGGTGGTTGTTGGATGTTTAGAGTGGCATAGGAGCCACCCATGACTTAGCCCAAAGGGGAGTTTGTCGGAGTGGCCGGGAGAGTGTCATGCAATAGATCGGTTTTGTCAGAATGTACTAACCTCTACAGAGTGGGAGCACGAGGCCTTGGGTCCCATAGTGTGGGTTTAGTGTACTAACCTCTACAAAGTGTGGATTATCAATCGATAGTCGCGCCCACGGATATGGGCCCAGTTCGTAGTAGGTCACACTATGGGTGAACATTAATAATAACCTGCATAATAAACAACCCTGGTTCGATGAGGAAAGAAGTCGGTTGACCTGTATGATCATGATAGGATCAAAGTGGTATCATGGATACCGAGGTTAGTTAATATTTTGGATACATGTGGTGGTTACGATATAAATCCGATAACAATATGTTGAAATATGATAGTTTAAACATGTTGAAGGCTAGTATAATCATGTTCATATGTTCTTGCCAAGCTCATCTCGTATTGTTCTAGCGATATCATGTTCATTGATTTGTAACCTGTAAATGTCTTGCTATTGTCTATCTTGATTGCTTTGGTTGATGTGAGCTTGCATATACATTCAAAGTACTCACCTGACGTGTCATGCTAGGTTGCATGACATGCCATGATTGATTGCTTGATGAGTTGGCGAGGTAGGCTAAGCGTTCTAGCCACAGTCCCTACGGAGTGGCGTTCATCATTGTCATTGTTGTTCCGCTGCTAGAAGTTATTTTGTTGCTTCGATGTGTTCTGCTGCTAGCATAGAGCTACCTAAGCAGGTGTAGTGCCGCCATGCCAATCTAATAAAGATATGATTTGTTCTATAACAAGTAGTGGCTTATTCCAGAAGACTTAATCTCGGGGATGGAATACGGGATGTTCACGTCTCTTTGAGTCGTGGTGCCACATGTGGACAACGCCGAAACAAACCTTTATAACTACCCAGTTACAGAGTAGTGTTTTGTCGACCCAAAGCAGGCTTGTCACCATCCCAAGTTCATGAGTCAGCTCAGGTCTTAGGACACAGAATGTATGTTTTACTAGAGACTCATAATGACCTCATCTCGTTACATGTGATAGTTGGTTTGTTCGACTCAGACCTTATTTGGGCTCGGATCCGACTACGTCGAATCCGACCAGATCTTTTCGAGTCCATATTATCCAGCTAGCGTTCAATGCTACATGGTTAGTGAGACCTGACCATCCATCATTTTGTATTCTAATCTAGTTGGATGTGCGACCACATAGCCCTTTTGACTACGGACCATTTAGGACAGTCGTCATACAATGCATAGTCACGTACTTGCTGATACACATCATTGATAATGTTCAGGGACTATCTTTATTCCTACACACATAGGAAATATCATCATAAATGATTGCCTCTAGGGCATACCTCCAACACTCCCTGTTGGGGATAAACCCCACATGATGACCTGTGAGGATGATGACCCGGCTATTAAGGCAATGAGTGGTGTGGTCATAAGCAAGAGCCAAGAAAAGCCTAGATGCACAAGGCCCAAGAGGCCACCCATTGAAGGTCGGCTCGCAGGCCAGTACTTGGCAGGCCAGCTCATAGAAGGAAGGCGCAAGGTGTTTCCATACATGAGATAAGTAAGAGTTATAATAGGAGGCGAGTTGCGGTACTACCCAGACTCTGTTGTAATCTCGGGGCCTAGACCTATATATAAAGGAGAGCTCCTGAGATAGAGGGGACAAGTAAGAAATCTTTGAGATCTAGGTTAGCGATTCCGCACCCTTGTAGTCGAGATCATCATCAATAACACTAAAAGCATGATGTAAGCTTTTACCTCCATCAGAGGGGCCGAACCTGGGTAAACTCTGGTCTCCCATTCCCGGTCAACCCCGTCCAGGAAACCACCTAATTGTGATGGCTCCCAGACTTAGTCCTACAGCTAGGACATCTGCCGTGGCAAAACCACGACTGTTGGCCCCACCATGGGGCCATCACACGGTGGTGTTGATTTCTTGGAGGGAGATCCCCTAAGTATCAAGGGATACGAAATCAGCCAGATGACCAAGGGCCGCTGCGACAAGCTCTACATCGATGATTGAGGCTGGGGCCCCGAGGCCGGCTCAATCGAGTACGGATGTTGGGTCCCCTACTAAAAGATCCCCGTGTTCATCGGTAAGATCGGCGAGTCAGGACTCGAGCAGGACATTTCCAACGACATCGTCGAGCTGGCTTAGCACACACAACCCAGCCGGATACAAGCCGACCAGAGGCATGTCTTCGTTGGCTTCACTCAAGGGATTGATCTGGCGGACCACGAAGACACTCTCGTCTACTCTCACGGCTAGTCATCTGTTGGAAACACCGAGTTAATATGTCTACTTTTTCATGGTAGTCTTGGGGGCTATCCTAATAGTGAGGCTGACCTGGAGTCCCTCGAGACACCTCGACAGGCCGTCATTTACATGGCAGGTACCATGACGGCTCACAACTCCATGACGGCTGGAGCGTCTAATAGATCCGGAGACTCGACACCAGCTCCAAATGCCGCTGGTTCAAGCAAGACGTCGGCTCAAGCCATGGCCGACTTGATGGCAGAGATGACGAAGCTCTTAGAGACACGAGTAAATCCAAAAAATTAGGAGGAGCCTAATACAAAGTTAATCAAACTTTGCGGGCAGATGACTAATGTTCATGATGAGAGAAACACTCATAATACCCGCATGGCAGATTAACAAACTCACATCCACAGCGAGGCTGGACACTTGAAGGGAGAAGCTTGGCAACTAGGTCTTCATTGAGACGCCTTGGAGGCAGTTCATCGGAGGAGGCACGAGAGTCGCCTGTCCCTTAATCTCAAGTCCACAGTCCATAGAGCATGCCACAGACTGGATAACCATGGGAGGATCAACCTCGCCAATCGGCACAACAGCGCCACAGAATCCAACCACCGTCGGCTCAATCACCGCCCCGATGCTTCCAAACACCGGTGGGTCCTTCTCCAATCTGGTGGACACATTGCTGGCAGAGACTCGTAATTTTGAAGCACTCTAGATCACCGGAAATACTCCAATTGAAGTTGAAGCCAGGAACGCTTTTGAGATGTTGAGGACTGGAATCCCTCAACACACACGGTATTCCTTTAATTGATATTGGGTTCATTCCACTCCTTACGCAAGTTGCAACTAGAGTCAACATGCAGAGTTTCCTGTGGTTTCTAGAAGTGGTCGCATGCAACATGCTCGTAATTCCCCAAACAGCCTATGGTTTCAGATGCGCAAGCAATTATTGATGTAGCTCGGGCTTTACCTGAAGTAGAAGCGGCAGCCGAAGTGGCGGGTCAAGTGCCACCCTTCACACCCCAGCTAGTCTCCTCGGGGGCAGGTCTAATTAGCATGACAATTGTCATACCCTGCCTTGTGCTAGCTCCATGCAATTAGCGTATGCCCAAGGATTTTAAGGGTCCTCGCAAGGTCTCAAATTACATAGGTCATCTCGAGCCATCTACGTGGATAGAAAGCTACAAGGTAGCTATGTATATGTTGGATGTCATCGATGTAGTTTGCGCCATGTACCTAACCATGATGTTGGAAGGATCGACTCGTACATGGTTGAAAAACCTCCCCTCGAGTTCAATTAATACTTGGACAGAGTTGAAGGAACTCTTCATCATAAAATTTCAAGGAACCTACAAACGTCAATGATGACTGTTGACTTACAACATTGTATTCAATGGATGAGTGAATATTCCCACTACTAGACTCGTCGGGTAGCAGCGATCATTCACTCTTGGACAATATAATAACTGCCGAGGTTGTTTTGACTCTGGAGAAGAATTGCCACTTGCAACCTCCTGTCCCTAAGCTTGGGTGCCTCAAGCGAAAGGTTCAAGATATGGGAGACCTCATGGATGTCTTTACTAGATATGATGAGTCAGACAACATGAAAGTTCCTCGTTCATCTGGTGTTAAGTCTCGCAAGGGAAATAATCAAGATAGTAGTAAGGGTCACCAGTGATGCTTGTGATCTGCATTGGGTTTTCCGTGAAGAGGAATCGGTTATCACACGACAATGCAGATAACTATTTACCTCGATTAAGAAACCAAGGTTTATCGAGTTAATAGGAATATCAATCCTCAACCGTCTTGAGCGGCTGCAAACAAAAGACCAAACAACTTGCACCCAACGAGGGCAAGAGGGTTGTCAATCCCCTTGATCTTGTTATTTGCTAGTGAATAAGGTGTGTAGATAATTGTAGATAGTTGTCACTTGCAAAATAAAATAATAGTAAAATAATAATTGCAAGGAAATTATAATTTTTCTGAATATATAAGTGGATAGACCCGAGGGCCGTAGTGTTCTCTAGTGGCATCTCCCATGAAAGCAACATATAATGCCTAAATAAATTACTATTGGGCAATTGATAGAATAGCAGATAGTTATGTAATTTTCACGGTAATGATCAGGTGTATATAGGCATCACGTCCATAAACAAATAGGCCGACTCCTGTGTGCACCTACTACTATTACTCCACCCATCGACCGCTATCCATCATGCATCTAGAGTATTAAGTAAATAAGAGGAATGCTTGGATAACAATGACATGATGTAGACAAAGTAAACTCAAACAATATGAATAAACCCCATTATTTTATCCTTAGTGGCAGCAGCACAAAGACGCATCTTGTCCCCTTCTGTCATTGGGATATAGAAATTCGCCAGGTTGAACCCACTACAACACACATCTACCAGTAAAGAAAGATCAAACAACTTGGCCAAAGCAATTCAGACGATCCGATAGATTTACGAACATATGATGATCATGAAAATAAGAATCATAACACTCAGAGAAGATTCAAATACTTTTCGTGAATAATCTGAACATAAACCCACGATTCATCGGATCCCAACAAATACACCATAGAAAAGAATTACATCGGATAGGCTAAAGCGAAGATGCAATGATCATTGTATTGAAGATCAAGAGAGAGAGAGGGAGAGAGAGAGATGTCCATCTAGATACTAACTATGGACCCACAGGTATGTGGTGAACTACTCACACATCATCATGAGGTCGCCAAGGTTGATTAAGAGGCCCTCCGTGATCGAGACCCCTACGACAGGGTGCCGGAACAGAGCTCCGGATCGGGTCACCATGGATATCTCTAGGGTTTCTAGAATATTTGGGAATTTATAGGCCAAAGGATGAGGCATCAGGGACCATAGGGACGCGACGGGGCATCAGGGCGCAACCACCCCATGTTTCGTTAGGTGCTCCTCATGTGGCTTCAGGTCTCCTCCCAAAGCTTCCGGGTCTACTTGTAGTCCAAAAAATTATAAAAAACGGTGTCAATTGGACTTCATTCGGTACTGAAAACTTGAAAAACAAAAAACACGGAGAAAACAACAACTAGCAATAGGCACTGGGTTAATAGGTTAGTGCTCAAAAATAATATAAATTGGTGCATTATGACCCAAAAAGTATCTTAAGGTGATAATATAACAGCATGGAACAATAAAAAGTTATAGATATGTTGGAGACATATCAAGCAACCCCAAGCTTAATTCCTGCTCGTCCTCGAGTTGGTAAATGATAAAAACAGATTTTTTTACGGGGCATGCTATCCAATATGTAATCTTTCGCATGTATGCTCATTAAGAAATGATGAATTAAAAAACATCAACGTAGTAATAATTATAAGCACAAGCAACAAAATCATCAATCTTTCAAAGTATACGATCCTAAAAGAATGTTTTATCCCCTTTAATCTTTATATTAGCAAAGGATGGCTCCGTCTTCACCATATTAATACAAATGTTAAGCATCACGGTTTCAAGTCAGGAAATTGGATCATACTTTTTCAAAGTGAATCAACGTTTTATTCTTCACACAATACACAGGAGTTAGCCATGGACATATCATAAGGTGGAATAGAATATGGTGGTAGGTATCAAAGGGGTAAAAGTGGAGAAGATAGTCTTACATCAACTAGGCATACCAATGGGCTATGGATATGCCCATCGGTTGATGTCAATGCAAAGAGTAGAGATTGCCATGCAAATGCTGCACTAGAGCTATGTAGCTCAAGTGAATCTCAGTGGGTTGTGCATCCAACCTGCTTGCTCATGAAGACCTCGGGCATTTGAGGAGCCCATCATCGGAATATGCAAGCCAACTTTCTAGCGATGATAATATGATTCCCACTAGTATATGAAAATGATATATAACGAGACTTTCTACATGAGGAATATGGTGCCACTTTGAGGCACAAGTGTGGTAAATAATAGTAGCAAAGTCCCTTCTCTCTTTTTCCCTCATCCATTTTTTATGATGGGACCATTTGGCCTCCCCCAATGTTTCATTTTTTGTCCGGAGTCTCTTCCCGACTTGTTGGGGAAACATAGTATCCATCATCCTTTCCCCAGTGGGACAATGCTCTAATAATGATAATCATCACACTTTTATTTACTTACAACTCATTAGAGCTCGATATGATTCAATATGAATGCCTCTGGGAATCTACCATGATGTGCAATGATCTAGCATGACATGTATCAGCAATATAATGAATAATGGCTTTGCCACAAATGCTATGTCAACTCTATATGATCATGGAAAGCAATATGATGATGAATGAACTATTCATATGATGTAACGGTGAAATTTGCATGGCAATATAAGTCGGAATGGCAATGGAAATGCCATGATAGGAAGGTATGGTGGGATTTTTGAGGGATACAGAGAAAGGTTTATGTGTGATAGATCACATCGTGCGACAAGGTTTGGATGCACCGGCGAAGTTCGCATCGATCCTCGAGGTGAGAATGGGCAATGCACGTCATTGAAGAGGCTAGCAAAATTTTAGGAGGTGACATTGCGTATGTCCATGGTTTGAAATTAGTCATAAATAACTCATATACTTATTCCAAGGTTTTATTAGTTTCATTGCAAATCAAAGCACTAATCGCATGCACTGAGGGAGATAGTTTGGATAGTTAACCATCGCGCGACTCTCACTCGAAACAACACTAGGATTTTAGCGAGGAATAGAAATGATCACACATCCCTGCCATGCTTTTTTAATATTCAGAGAAACAAGGAATTAACACCTATTAATAATGCTACTTCTACGAATCAACAATGAGGCACTCACGCCTTTCTCATATTCCCACATCAATATCATTAACCCACAATTTCTCGTTATGTGCTACACGATGGTTTTCATTATCATCCATTGGATACTTATTATTTTTTAACTAGCTTTATGACCCCTGCAAATTATTGCAACTTTTTATTAACTCTCAATATAATATAAGTGAATAACGAGATTTCAAATATTTTTATAAAACCTACATGCCACCGTGCTAAAAAAGATATTAGTGAAGTACTAGAGCAATTGTTTATCTCAAAAGATATAAGTGAAGCACGAAGAGTATTCTAACAAATAATGATAAATTTGTATCTCTCTCAGGTTGGTGCGTCCAGAAAAATATGATTGTGGTAAACTAAAAATAAAAATCAAACTAAAGTAAACAATGTTCCAAGCACAACTCGTACCATGTGATAGATAAAAATGTAGCTTCAAGTGACATACCGATGGATTGAGATGAAAGAGGGGATGCCTTTCGGGGCATCCCCAAGCTTAGACACTTGAGTCTTCCTAGAATATTACCTTGAGGTGCCTTGTATATCCCCAAGCATAGGCTCTTCCTGCTCCTTATTCCATTTTTCCATCGTGATAACAACCAAAACTTGAAAACATTAGTCACACAAAACTCAACAAAATTTCATGAGATACGTTAGTATAAGCAACATAAAAAATACTTAGGTATTGTTTTAAATTGATTATTATTTCATTATTGCATATTAGGAACTGTATTCTAACTTCTCCATGACTTATAGCCCCCGAATACAATCCATAGCATCATCAAAACAAGCAAACTATGCAAGTAAAAGACAGAATCTGTCTAAAACAGAATAGTCTGTAGTAATCTATAATGAACTTATACTTATATAACTCCAAAAATTCTGAAAAATTAAGACGCCCTTAGGAATTTGTACATGAATACTGCGTAACATTTCAGCTTAAAAAGACGTTCCGGTGAAATCATAGAAATTCTTCACTCGACGTCAAAGTTTTTGTTTTTGCACGGTATTAGTTATACTTATCATAAAAGTCATGCCAAATGTTTAACTTTGCACAAGCACTCATTTAAACACAAAAACACAATAATTATAGAGGCAATAATCATGTCATCTCACCAAAGCATAAAGTAAAAAATAAAAAAATAAAAATAACTATTATGTTGACTCCCAACAAGCGTTATGGTTTTATGCACCTAGCTAGGCATAACTAGTCGTCAACCCATGCGTTTGCACGGGCTAGTTATTTAGATGATAATTATTAATATACTTTGTATCCAACTCTTGAAAGTCTATTACTGAAGCGGAACAATTTGTTCATGTAACCATTTACCGAGTTAACATCTTTAATTTATTGTATTGTATGATAGTATCGTTTTTATTATCCCGGATAATATGGATAGTTCCTTTTACATGGGTTATGTAGAAATCAAATTGACAAAATTATATTTTCGTAGACTTTTGAAGAAGTTTCTCCATTCGTTAACACTCCCAGGTATATTAAATATATAATGTGTTGTGAAAAATAATAAAATCAAACATTTGGTAATGTTTCCAAACAAAATACAATTGCATGAACATATAATAATCAGATGTTTACTAATAACCACAAATTGAGCTGCACACTACAATCTCAAATATAGGTTATAACTAACGCACGGGCTAGCCTACAATGGTGAGTGTGAGTTAGAATTTTATGTCCTAAGAAATTTAAATTTATTAAGCGGCGTCCTTGGACACCCTAGTTTTTATACTTCCTCTGTTTCAATTTACATTGATATTATATTTTTCCTAATCCAAACATTTATACACAACAATCTGAATGTTTTAAAAATATATGTATAGATGATGTGAAATTATATTCAGTGACGAATCTAAATATTGATATTGGTATTGCAGATGTTATTATAATTTTTTGATAAATATTCTAGGAATAGTACACATATATAATTGTGTGGTAATATTAAAAAATATACAAAGAAACTAATATTCAAAATTTGATAATGATAATAACATACTTGTTAAATATGTGAAACTGTGCAATTGAGCTTTCTAGAAATTTTCAATTGCAAAATCTGTTGTTCTTCTCCAACCCTATGCAAGTTGTCGTGCACATCACTTCTCTCTGCTTTGTATATAAAAATATTTATACATGGAGCAAAATAAGAAAGGTGACTGTAATTGTAATGAATTCATAACATCTATTTTTGATTTCAATGATTCCAGGGATGTCCAAATCCCTCATTAACGTGAACAAATTAAAATCATCTTAATGTTCATCTCTCGAACTTGCGAGAAAATCTTCACCAAATTGGTTAGTCTAATCTTCTCCGTACAGCAGATTCATAACTTAACGCCTCAAATCATGTAAGTTCCATGAATTATAATTGAAGATTTACTAATATATTACCAAAGGTGTAAATCATGTTGAAAATGAAATCTATGAATTTTAACTCCAAAGAACCATGATGGTTACTTGAAAGTTTTGCTGCCAATGAAAAGATTTAGTACGCATTCACTTTTGAACAGAAAGAAAGTAGTTGCCAACAAAATCAAAATATCTTCAATCATGTCTACCATGCATCATTCTTGCATATGTGTCCTAAACATGTCTATCTTGTGCTTTTTATAATGTTGTATATGTTATATATATATATATATATCATGGAGTTTAGTACTCTTGTGATAGTCATATGACGAACCAAGAATATATATGTTAACTATATATACTAATGTTTAGAAACCTTGTTCTCAGTTAACTATATATACTATATATGTTAACTATATATACTATATATGTGAAAATAGACTACTTGTGATGTAGTTGTCAAGCCATGTTCTCTGTTACCTTGTACAGAACATGAAATAGAAGAACGCACAACTTCAATGGTTTACATCTATTTCACTGGTATCTTTTATTCATCCGGTTAAAAAAACTATATGATTTTTTTGTCTAAATGCAACACTGCCCAGATCAAACCTAGTGTATGCAATTGGACAGACACCTTATAGACTCTAACCCATGACTCAACGCACATTGACTATGACAGGGGATTAGATCACGATACGTGAAACAACTGCTTGTGTGTCTTTTCGTACAACTTTTTCTCCTTGTACGTCAAGGTCATAGAAGGTCCGATCATGATCATGCAAGAAAATCAATTGTATGGGGTCATAGAAGGTCCGGTCATGATCATGCTAGCAAATCAATTGTATGGGGTAATATCGTAGAAAACCACATAAGAATTTTGCAAGGTTCAAACATTCGACATGAGAAGAGGAAATAACTTGTGGTAGATCGAATACCGTACAAACATACCAAGTCCAAAGGAGAACATATCATGTTCAAATACTACTTTTCATGTTTAGTTTTTTTATTTAGATAATTCTCTGTGGAAGGAGGAGTACTACGAAGTAGAGTATAGAGATTTTTAGTTTGAAGCAAAGATTGTGATAATTTAATCAGTACATTGCACTGTATCTTTTTTTTAAATGTACCTATTTTAGCCTACCCTTCATAGATCAACGATACATACTTCGGTCCATGCATACATACATGCTTGCAGAAGTGCAGGTATATATGATTGCATACGTCGAAATTGATATGTACATTATGATTGCATACCTCAAGTGCATATATGAAGTCTTGGTTTTGCTGGTCTATTGAACTGGATGGCGACGGGTGTGACTTGCGAAACAACGGGTCTGTCAACACTGCCCTCAACAATCTCATGTTCTCTCACTCCACCGACATCCAGACCGCTCGGCTTCCGATGCTATTGCTTTCTTGGTCTAAAAATTGTTTCATAATGTATACACATTGTGTAAAAAAGCAAGAAACAAAACTACCACTAATAAGCATGCGAAGTGAAACATCTCATACCATCTGGAGCGGTCTCAGTTTTCAAAGCAGATTTTCTCCTCGAATGAGACGATAGGCTGCTCATGTCCATTGCTGACGTGCAGAACATATAACCAAAGCATGCACACCTGGAAATTGGATTCCATAACATACGTTGTTTCGCCAACCATGACAGTGATCCTCTCGTTGAGTCATTCTGCCATGCAGCGACATACAGGGTATAATCTCATCAGTTAGGGCACTTCGACTGAGTTGAACGTGTCTGTGTATGTTTGATTGATCATGGTCATGGGTATCGTCAATCCAATTCCACGCTAGCCTCCCAGCCTTAATCTGATCTGCCATTTGTGTGATCATGGAATAAATTTATTGAGGTAATGAATTTCCGTGTATTGCACATATAGCTGATGAAACCAACTCGATCCAATTACCTTGATTTTTTACAGATAAAGGAAAGTAGAGCACACCAACTTATCTCCCAGCGGATCTCTTTATATTAAGTTAAATACGTCATGCATGCATGCTTTTATCCATCTAATGATCATAGGCAGAGTAAGCTGGGTATAAAGTGGAGGTAAGGATGTGTGGGGAGGAACTGAGGAAACCTTGGTCCTACTGCCGGCAAACCGTGGTGCCATGGGTCTGAACGTCCTCTATGTTGCTGCATGCAGAACACCATGACGTGCTATCATGGATTAGACAAAGAATAGCCGGCCGGTGGTGGCCACGACGGCGTCATGCATGACGCTTGAAGAGCATCTATATGAGGCCATCGTCTCATATATATAAATCATACATGGTAATACTATTAATTAACATGTCTATGGCATAATGCATAATGTGTATTTATATACCAGAACATATTTATATGATGTACCTGCTGGCTAGCTAGCTAGATGAAAAAAGAAAGAGGAAAGAAGCGCATCCATGCCACGGTCTACTTTGATCAATCAATTTTGATGCGTACCTGGCTGGCTAGCTAAATGAAAGAAGACAGGAGATAAAAGAAGGCTCATCCATCCATGCCAAGGCCTACCTTTGACCGATCAAATTTGGTTGGCATTGAGATAGAAGGCTTGAGGCGGCCATGGCGGCGGCGTATATGGGCGTGAGGAGGAGAAGAATCCCTCTAGAACGATCTAATTCATTTGGTTGATTGATACAGAAAAGCTGCGTTGAAACTCAACATATCGTTTGTGAGATCGGAAGTGTTTTTTTTCTTTTGGTGACATAGAGATATTCAGAAAGGGGAGTCTAGAGAGATTAGGAGATAAGTAGTGAGAGATTAGGAGAGAGGGAGAGCGCGTAATCATTTTTTATTAACATCAAAATTTATAGGATAATCTACACCGTAATAACTCGGCCCCACGAGATTAATGTCTCCTAATTAATGATTAACGTCAAAAAAATAGGATTAATCTACACCGTAATAACTTGGCCCCACGAGATTAACGGCTCATAATTACTGATTAACGTGAGAATTTTTGGAGAGTCCATAATTAGTATAGATATAGATGCATATGATCAAGTGTTGTCATCCTTCACACTCAATCTATAAGTAGACCTCATAATAGATTCATAAGCTGGTTTGATTCTCTTTCCAGGGAAGTGTTCCGTTCCTTTCTTAAATGGAAATTGGAACCTTATGTTGCCCTCTTTCATATCAATAATTGCACCTATATTTCGTATGAAAGGTCTTCCAAGTATCATTGGACAAGTAGGATTGCAAGAAATATCAAGCACAATGAAATCTACAGGCACATAATTTTTCTTTTGCAATAATGAGAACATCATTAATTCTACCTAATGGTTTCTTAATGGTAGAATCCGCAAGATGCAAGTTTAGGGAACACTCTTGAATATTAGTGAGACCAAGACATCACATAGAGGTTTAGGTATTGTTGAAACAGTGGCACCAAGGTCACACAAAGCATTGCATTCATATTTATTTATCTTTATTTTGATAGTAGGCTCCCACTCATCCTATGATTTTCTAGGAATAAAAACTTCAAAATCAAGTTTCTCACCAAATGCTTTTATCATAGCATCCACTATATAATTAGTGAAAGCCTTCTTTTGTTCATAAGCATTGGGTGAGATAATAATGGATTACAACAAGGAAATGCATTCTATTAGATAGCAACTTTCATAATTGAAGTCCTTGTAATCCAAGATAGTGGGCACATCACTAGCTAAAGTTTTGACCTCTCCAAACCCACATTTTTCAGTTTTAGAATTAGAATCATCACCCTCCAAGAAAACAGGATGCTCACTAGCTGAAGTTGACTCATATCCAGTACCTTTATCATTAACACTGACAGTAGTAAGTAAATATTCAATAGGAGAAATGTCAATCACTTTAAGATCGTCATCATGGTTTTTGGTAAAAAAACGAGTGGGAGAGCTGTTCCTAGGAACTCCAGCTTAGCTATCAACTTAGCGGTCCTCTCCCGAATTTCATTCATAGATATTTGTTAGACTTAATTGTCTCATTAGAATCATGCTTGGGTGGAAAATCTTTACTTTTAAGAGTTTCTACATCAAGAGCAATTATATCCATGTTCGTACCCAAAGTATCGAGCGTATGCATCTTTTCCTCTACCATAGTATTGAAAACTTTTTGAGAAATAATAAATTATTTAATAGTGTTTTAAGTATCAAAGGAGAATTTATTATTATTGCTAGAAGGATTCCATAAGAATTGCCATAACCACTAGAAGGATTACTAGGTTAAGGCCTATCATTCAAATTACACCAATAGGCATTGTTATTGAAATTATTTAGCAAGATAAAATTCACATCAATGGCATCATCATTTTTATCAATCAAAGTAGACAAAGGCATGTCATTATGATAAACATGAGATTTTTTATTAGCAACCAAATTCGTAAGAGTATCCCCTTTTTTCACTCAAGGTAGCGATTTCCTCAACATAATTTACCTTCTTACCTGTTGGAGCTCTTTCGGTATGCCATTGAGAATAGTTTGCCATGATGTTGTACAGAAGATTGGTGGCCTCTCCTAAATTCACCTCCATGAAGGTACCACCTGCGGCATAATCTAGAAGATTTCTAGATACAAACCATGAGTTCACAAGTTTAAACCATGAGTAGGGCAATTTCTAGTCACTAACTTCTTTCTATTCTAAGCTTCTGCAATATGTTCATGATCTTGCTATTTAAAATTCTTATTTTATTTTTAAGGGAGATCATTTTAGCAGGAGGAAAATACTTGGCAATAAAAGCATCTTTACAGTTATCCCATGTTTCAATACTATTACGTGGTAAATATGGAAACCAAGCCTTAGCTTTATCCCATAGCAAAAATGAAAATAAATTTAATTTAACAATATAATTATCCATGTATTTTTATTTTCCATATCACAAAATTAAACGAAGGTATTAGGATGAGTAGCGGGATCCTCATTAGGACTTCCCAAAAATTGTTCTTTGACGACAAGATTCAACAATACAGCATGAATATCAAAGGCATCCGCACTAGTGGCAGGCGGTATTGCAGTACTAATAAAATAATTATTATTAGTATTTGAGAAGTCACACAACTTAGTGGTATCTTGGGACATGATGACCAAGAAAGCAAAGTAACAAATAGGACAAGCAAACTAGAGGGCGAAGATGCAAACTAGTGACAGGATAAGCAAGCAAAGGTAAAGATTTTGTATTTTTGATTTTTTTAAGAGAAATAAATAAAACAGAAAAAATAATAACCGGTGAATCATAATTTGTCTAAATTTACTTGATAGTTGGTGATGATAGTCCCCGGTAATGGTGCCAGAAATCCTTCCTCATGCTTGTGATCTCCGTTGGGTTTTTCGTGAAGAGGAATAGGTTATCTAGCACAATGCGGGTAAGTATTTCCCACGATTCAGAAACCAAGGTTTATCAAACAAATAGTAATATGAATCATGAGCCATCTTCAATGTCTACACACAAAAGAGCAAACAACTTGCACCGAACGGGGGCAAGAGGGTTGTCAATCCCCTTGATCTTGTTATTTACAAGTGAATAAGGTGTGTAGATAATTGTACGTAGTTGTGACTTGCAAAATAAAATAAAAGAAAAATAATAACAACAAGGAATATAAGTTTTCTGAATATATAAGTGAATAGTCCTGGGGCCATAGTGTTCTCTAGTGGCATCTCTCATGAAAGCAACAAATGGTGGGTAAACAAATTACACATGGTGGATAGTTATGCGATTTTCATGGAAATGATCATGTGTATATAGGCATCACATCCATAAGAAAATAAGCCGACTCCTGCCTACACCTACTACTATCACTCCATCCATCTACTGCTATCAAGCATGCATCTAGAGTATTAAGTAAAACAGAGTAATGCTTGGAGAACAATGACATGATGTAGACAAAGTAAACTCAACCAGTATGAATAAACCCCATCATTTTATCCTTTGTGGCAGCAGCACAAAGATGCATCTTGTCCCCTTCTGTCATTGGGATATAGAAATTCGCCAGGTTGAACCCACTAGAACACACATCTACCAGTAAAGAAAGATCAAACTACTTGGCCAAAGCAATTCAATAGATCCGATGGATTTACGAGGATATGATGATCATGCAAATAAGAATCATAAAACTCATAGAAGATTCAAATACTTTTCATGAATAATCTGAACATAAACCCACGATTCATCGGATCCCAACAAATACACCATACAAAAGAATTACATCGGATAGGCTAAAGCGAAGATGCAATGATCATTGTATTGAAGATCACGAGAGAGAGAGGGAGAGAGAGATGTCCATCTAGATACTAACTATGGACCCACAGGTATGTGGTGAACTACTCACACATCATCACGAGGTCGCCAAGGTTGATGAAGAGGCCCTCCGTGATCGAGACCCTACGACAGGGTGCCGGAACAAAGCTCCGGATGGGGTCGCCATGGATATCTTTAGGGTTTCTAGAATATCTGGGAATTTATAGGCCAAAGGACGAGGCATTAGGGACCATAGGGAGGCGACGGGGCATCAAGGCGCAACCACCCCCTGTTTCCTTAGGTGCTCCTCATGTGGCTTCAGGTCTCCTCCCAAAGCTTCTGGGTCTACTTGTAGTCCAAAAAATTATAAAAAACGGTGTCAATTGTACTTCATTCGGTACTGAAAACTTGAAAAACAAAAAACACGGAGAAAACAGCAACTAGCAATAGGCACTGGGTTAATAGGTTAGTGCTCAAAAATAATATAAATTGGTGCATTATGACCCAAAAAGTATCTTAAGGTGATAATATAATAGCATGGAACAATAAAAAGTTATAGATATGTTGGAGACATATCAAGCAACCCCAAGCTTAATTCCTACTCGTCCTCGAGTTGGTAAATGATAAAAACAGATTTTTTTTACGGGGCATGCTATCCAATATGTAATCTTTTGCATGTATGCTCATTAAGAAATGATGAATTAACAAACATCAACGTAATAATAATTATAAGAACAAGCAACAAAATCATCAATCTTTCAAAGTATACGATCCTAAAAGAATGTTTTATCCCCTTTAATCTTTATATTAGCAAAGCATGGCTCCGTCTTCACCATATTAATACAAATGTTAAGCATCACGGTTTCAAGTAAGGAAATTGGTTAGGTGTATATAGGCATATAGTTATGTAATTTTCACGGTAATAATCAGGTGTATATAGGCATCACGTCCATAAACAAATAGGACGACTCCTGTGTGCACCTGCTACTATTACTCCACCCATCGACCGCTATCCTTCATGCATCTATAGTATTAAGTAAATAAGAGAAATGCTTGGATAACAATGACATGATGTAGACAAAGTAAACTCAAACAATATGAATAAACCCCATCATTTTATCCTTAGTGGCAGCAACACAAAGACGCATCTTGTCCCCTTCTGTCACTGGGATATAGAAATTCGCTAGTTTGAACCCACTACAACGCACATCTACCATTGAAGAAATATAAAATTACTTGGCCAAAGCAATTCAATAGATCAGATAGATTTACGAAGCTATGATGATCATGCAAATAAGAATCATAAAACTCTGAGAAGATTCAAATACTTTTCATAAATAATCTGAAAATCAACCCATAATTCATCGTATCCCAACAACACACCATACAAAAGAATGACATCGGATAGATCAACGTAAAGATGCGACGATCATTGTATAGAAGATGAAGAGAGAGATAGCCATCTAGATACTAACTACGGACCCGTAGGTCTGTGGTGAACTACTCACGCGTCATCATGAGGGCAGCAAGCTTGATGAAGAGGGCCACCGTGATCGATCCCCCCTCTTGCAGGGTGAGGGAACGGAGCTCCACATGGGTTTGCCGGGGAACAGAGACTTCTGGCAACATAAAAAGTAGTTCGTGGATATCTTTAGGTTTTCTGGAATATTTAGGATTTATAGGCCACAGAACAAGGCAAGAGGGCCCACAGGGAGGCCACAAGGCATCAGGGCACAGACACCCCTGTTTGCGCCATATTGCGTTGTGGGCTCTCGTGTGGCTTCAGGTTTCCCCCCGAAGCTTCCAGGTATTTTTCGTGGCGAATGGAGTTCATTTGGTGCTAAAAACCTGAAAAACAAAAACACACAAAAAATATCAACTTGCACTGGGCACTGGGTTAATAGGTTAGTGCTCAAAAATGATATAAATTGGTGCATTATGACCCAAAAAGTATCTTAATATAGTAATATAACAGCATGGAACAATCAAACATTATAGATATGTTGGATACGTATCAATCAGCAACACAGCTCCGAACACAAGGAGAATGATAATATTCAAGGCAATGGTGGAAAACGCAAGCATCCTGATGGCGGGTCAGGTTATGTTGCTAACACCAATACTAGTTTTAAGAATCTATGACGAAGCAACAACTCAAGCAAGGCTTACAATGGGAACAAGCCTCGTAACTATGAAAAAGAACTTAAAGACCCTTGTCTAAAACATAGTTTCCCACATAAGCCGTCCACTCACTCTTGGGAGAATTGTTACATCATGTAGGAGTTCTGCAACCAGGCATATCACAGTCACCATGCCGGTGGTGGTGGCGGCATCCTGGTCGTCCCAACACACGCGTCTGGGGCCGGCTCATCTGGTGGTTTTGCATGTCAAGGTTTCCAAGGAGCAGGCGACTCAGGAGCTGGTTTTCAAAGTCACGAAAACAAGAGTGGGAGTCATCAAAGTTCTGGACAGGGAAATCACGAATAGAACGACCAAGCCGGTTTTCAATGCAATCCAAAGCAATTGAACGGTGGACAATATCATGTGTTCACCATGAGCACTTGCATACGTGATCGCAAGCTTCAACATAGAGCCATCAATATGGTCGATGTCGAGCGGATGAACCTAACAATAGTATCAGGGGTATGAATGGGGGCGGAACCTAGCTATGGCGCATTTGTAACACTCGGATGTATGAGTTCAGGCCCCACTTGGGAGTGGTAAAGACCGTATCGAGCCCGGAGGCTTAGTGTTGCTTATGGGGGTGTGAATACACAGAATGCTTAACCTTGTGTGGGAGCTCAAGGCAGGCTTATATAGAGTGCGCTTGGCCCCGCAGGCTCCACTTCAAGGGCATTTAATGATAATAACTATGGAAGTTACCTAAAACTGCAGCTCTAACTATATGTTACTGGTAAAGTATGGCTTCAAGGCACTTTATGTGAGAGATTAAATCCGTGACTGTTGTAGCCCTTTCGTTGTACGTGTCATCTCTTAGTCTAAGTGTTGGGGAACATTCAACTGGCTGGAGATGGTCTAAGTGACTTTGTATGTCTGAGTGAGACTTAGACTGCATCTGTAACCCTGTGACTTTACATACTGTGTGGGGCCCTAGGTGGGACATGGATAGCAGATCCATGGCCCTGCCCCTAGCGGGCAACCCAACCAGTAGCCCCCGGAACGGTTGAGGTTTGAGTGGCTGAGTGAAAGACACTTTTCAGTGACCTTGGTGTCTGAGAGACACTGGCAAAGTAGCTCGAGGTCGTTCCACACCGGTTCACAGTAAGCCACTATAGATTCAAGAGTGAGATATTTCGAATGATCGGATAGGTTTGCATGCCTCCATTCCGCAGTATTTTCTTATCTCTCGGGGAGATGAATTAATGGCTCGAATGCACGTAAACCCAGAGCTCTGAGTGACCATGGGGAGGTTAGGACGGGTCCTACCCACACCCTGATGAGAGAAACCTGGCTATCTTTGCGTGTACCTGAGTGACTGGAGCCCTCCGAGGGATGAGTCGTTCAGAGGATCGACCCATGTGGTTTTGAGAAAAATGATGCAATATCCATTCGGGATGAAAACTCGGTGGAGTTTCCGCGGTTCTCGAATCTTGGGAGAGCACTTGAGGGAGCGGAAATGGTGGCATCTTGGGGAGTGGGGAAAGTGGCAAGGCACCTTGATCCCTGTGCATGGGATTTCGCCACGTGCAACAGGTGTGCAGTCCAAGGGATTGAAGATCTTCTCCTTGAAGGTTGATTGACGGTCGGAGATCCTCTATCTAATGTGTAAAAGGGGAGTCCAGAGGAGGGGAGAGACACTCCCAGATCTAGCACGATTGTCGTCGGGATGGATCCAGGGCAACTCGCTGGCGTCTCACGTCACCACGACCTGTGTACGGGAGCTGGAGAGCCAGGAGATCGTGGCTCTGGGAAGTTGGCACCTACCGGAGGAGGGCGAGTAGGAGCCCGTGCCATGAGGAGACGAGCGAGTGCTCCTCGTCACTCATGTGGAGCAAGGTTTCTCCATGCCCCGCACCCCTTATTCTGTGTGCTCCTCGACTTTTATGGTGTGCAGCTTCATCATCTTCCCCCCAATGTTGTTTCATACTTGGGTGCTTTTGTGTCATTGTGTGAGAATTTTCTTGGCTGCCACTCACAAACGAGAAAAGAACAACGTCGATCCTTGCTATCCCAGGCTGCCGGCCTGGAACCCATCCTAGATCGATGACGAAGAATAAGAAGAAACTCCAAATGAACAATCATCGCGCTCACGTCAAGAAACCTTTACATGTACCTGCAACTGGTGTTGTAGTAATCTGTGAGCCACAGGGGACTCAACAATATCATTTCCAAAGGTATCACGACTATCAAAGCTTATGGGTGAGGTGTGGTTAAGTAGTGAGGGTGCAGCAAGCGACTAAGCATCTATATGAGGTGGCTAACTTACGAGTACAAGAATAAGAGGGGGATGATCTACGCATAGCGGAAGTGAACTACTGATGATCAAATGAATGATCCTGCACACCGACCTACGTCAGACATAACCCCACCGTGTCCTCGATCGGAGAAGGAGCTCGTGAAAGAGACAGTCACGGTTATGCACTCAGTTGGCATATTTTAATTAAGTCAACTTCAAGTTGTCTAGAACTAGTGTTAAAAAAAGTTTCCACATTGCCACATAACCGCGGGCACAGCTTTCTGAAAGATTTAACCCTGCAGGGGTGCTCCAACAAGTCCATCACAAACTACGACACGCTACGACGGAATGACCTCGATCAGGGAAACCCGTGATCTCCTCGGGTCCCTATTGGAAAACCTCAACCTCGAGTTTAGCTCAAAGCATCCTCGGAATCCCTCGCACGAGATTCTCGATAAAGGTAAAACAAGTCCAGCAAGGCAACAAGTTGCTATGTTTTGGACCAGCACCATCAGCACTGGCGCTCCCTGTATTATGTTGAATTACTCCTCGAGTTCATGACACCCTATGCTTTTCAGTATTAACAGTATTATTATGTTGGGAAAATGTAGTACCAATGTTGGGCCTTTCCAGACAAGCTTTATCCTAAACGAGAATCTAGGGGGTCCCCATAACAACCCCAAATATGTTAGGAGCGCTCATAATGGAACATGACACCGGTAGCCGAAACTAAGGGGGAAAAGGTGGAACAAAACAGCAGGCTAGAAAGGCCGAGCCTTCCACCTTTTACCAAGTATATAGGTGCATTAAATTATTTAGAAATAATATGGTGATATGACAAGGAACCCATGTTATCACATGGAAGCAATTGCACCTGCAATTAGCAACGCTAACACATGGTTAAGCAAGCGGTAACATAGCCAATCAGTGGTTTGCTAAGTTGTGAACAGGTTGAAGGTTTTCATGGCAATGTTGAGAGGCTGATATTTAACAGGTGGTAGGCAGCGAGGCATAATAATAGAAACGGTAAAACTAGCATGGCAATGACAGTAATGGTATCTGGGGAAAAGGTCATCTTGCCTGAGATCCCGCTGAGAAGAAGAACAACTCCGTGAAGCAGACGAACCGATGTAGTCGAACGGGTCCTCACTTTCCGACACGCTTGCGGAACAATCAAGACGAAGCAAACCGGAAACAGGAATCAACACACAATATACACCCCACGATGCACAACACATATGATCCATGAACGGTTGGATATATGCAAGACATGGCATGTCAATTCACAACAATCAACTACTACACATTAAGTAAAGTTCAATATGCAACGAGTTGCATATTGACGAAACTCCAGATGCGAATTATTTAGTTCTATCCCGATTAGGTACACGGCAATATTAACTAGCCATTTTGCTGCTGTCAATATAAACATGGCAAGAGGTGAAGCGTAACTAAGCTATCTATCTAGGCATTTTAAATGAGGTCGGAAACGACATATAGCATCTCCGAGATGACCTCATGCGTTAATTTATAATTCTGTCCAGATCTGAACTAACATGTTTGACTATTTGGTAATCAGCAAAATAAATAGGTTCACGTGCTTCTACGCGTCGTTCCAATCAATTTACACATAAAGGACATCTCCAACGGAGCTACGGTTTAAAAGATACGAACACCGCAAGATGTGATGGCATGAATGCAATATGTGTGCAATGACAGTCACAAGCATTTCAAAACATGCAACCAGCAAGATAATATGAAACTACACGAGATTCTAAGCAAGTTTCATATAGGACACGATCAAAATGGAGCAACAGTTCAACAAATACAAGCTACACAAGAAATACTCATAATCTGCCAAAATCAGCCACATAGCATTTTCTACGCCCTCGAACAACTAGCTACACAAATCCAAAATGCTCAACCAAGGCAAGATACAGTAGAGGGCAAGATGCACTTCAACATACTACAAATAACGTCTAGCATGGAAGCATGGATCACTAGGAAAAGAACTCATAAAATAGCATCCCACACACAGTTTGAGACACTCATAAAATATCAGTTTTTGATAGTGTAGTTTTTGATACTGTAGTTTTCGATCTGAAGGCATATTGAAAGCAGCAAAACTATATGCTACAGGGCACCAAATGGCATGAAAATTCACAGCATGCTAAAGAATCTTAATGACTACAACTAACTCCATTGCACCAACCTCAAAAGAGCTATAGATCACTAGATAAACTCATGGCAATACAGCAACAAAATATAATAGATTTCAGACTTAGTAATATTTCAGCATCTTCAAATCTGCAGTATTTCTAGCATGTGGACAACAAGCAAACAACACCTAATCATGGATTTCTATTGCAACCAAAATTACCAGAGCCTAGCCTACACATCCAAGGGCATATCTCTAGTTGACAACTCCTTCGAATTATGCACGGAATAATTCCCACAAAATAAACAAAAGGGCATCATGGCAAAATATCACGCGCACTAAGTTTCTCAAAAGCTAAAACTAAATGCACAATTAAATTTTATGGATTTTTCTACCCCGAAAACATATATAACATGTGGGGTTGCAAAATAAAAATATCGCCACACGTATATGCGAGAATATGTCCTAAACATGATATAACAAACTAGCGACGAAACCTACATGCGAAAAATGCAAACAACTACTCTCAAATATATGGCAAAAGGCCCCTAATAACATGAGCATTTAAACTACGAGATTTGAGCAATCCGGACACGCACGAAAATAAATGCGAGACAATTTCCTATTAGGACAGCATGCAAAACTAGGCGTACGGTGGTTCAAACCACTTCAAACATGCATGCAAGTTGCAAAATATGAATCTACTCAAAAAACTACACAAGTTACATATTTAAAACATTCCGATCCGATATACTGTTAATTATCAACGGGCATTTTAAAAACTAGCATTTTCTTGAAAATATAAATTCGCAGAAAATCGTAAATACTAAACGGGCCTGATGTGATAGCGCAAATAACTAATTGATGCCCGTGGCCTGGGATAGGGCGCTAGGGACCTCACCTTGGTGGGCCTGGCCCATGCGGTTGAGGAGGCGGCCCGGAGAGGAGGAGCTGGGCCGTCGGCGCGCTGGGCCGTCGGCGCGCTGGGCCGACCGGGCGGCGAGGCAGGCCCGGCGAAATGGAGGGACCGAGCTGGGCCGCGGATGAGGGTTGGGCCGGCTCGAGGCCCAACTGCCTGATCGAGCGGCGCAAGGCACCTCCTCGCTTCCGCTGCGGGGAGGCGAGGCCAACCGCTTGCGGCGGCGGCGGCTCTCCGACGGGAGCCGAGAGGAGGCCGGAGCGCGGGCTGGCGGCGCAACTCGGGGCGATCGGCGGCGGGGATCAGCCGGCAGGGTCCTGACGGGGGGCGAGCCGCCATCAGGAGCTGCAAGGAGGCAGGGCACGAGGCGCGTCGATGAGATGCAGGACCGATGGCGGGAAGGCCGAGGGGCGCCGGATCTGGAGAGGAGGCACGGTGGAGCAGGGGCGGCGGCCGGCCTAGGGCGGCGCGAGGCGGCGCGGCAGGGGCGCGAGGCAGCGCTGCAGGGGCGCGAGGCAAGGAGGCGCTCGGCTCGGGGCCAGGGTGAGTAGGCAGCGGCGCAGATCCGGGCCCAGGGCGGGCCTGGTGTGGGCCTAGCGGGCCCTGGCGGCTGAGGAGAGAGAGGAGGGAGAAGCAGGTGGGAGGTGGCTAGGGTTTGCACGGGAATTGAGGAAGAGAGAAAATGGTTGTCTATTTATAGACATAGGGGCTAGTGTTTGGGTTTTCTGTCCCGATTTCGACCAAGCGATCGAAATCGGACGGCCTCGGATGCGGGGACGGCTGAGTGGCTGTGTAGAGCGGCTTAGGCAGATATAAGAGGGAAGTAGTGCGGCGCGGCAACCGATATAAAATACCGAAAAAACGTGCGACGAATAACCGAATACGGTGACGCTACGGTCGACCGTTCGGGTACCAGACGGACTCCGATTGCGACGAAAATTGGCAAGCGGCCTACCTATAACTGAATAAGACCGTGCGCCAAGTTTCAACACAATCAGAGAAAGTTTTATATACACTTTTAAAAACAAGATTTACACCATGTCGTGGGCGCGTGCGAGTGTGGTTGGGCTTAGAACGAGCAACGACGAGAACCGAGAGAACCGGCAACTAATAACGGATGCAAGTTTCAAAAACTGGCGGCAACGGGATGCCAATGCAATGCAGATGATGCGCATGATGCGATGATGCATGCAGCAAACAAATAATCACAGGGCAACCACAGACTAAAAGGGGAATCTTCTGGAGCATCGGTCTCGGGTTGTCACAACTCTCCTACACTACAAGAGGATCTCGACCCGAGATCCAAGAATGAAAGGGGAAGATAAAGAGCAAAAGCAATAGATAAACTTAGTTGCTTCTGTGACAAATGAGTGAAACCAACGATCCTTGAAGATTGCAAAGATATGAAGAATGACAAGAGAAACAAACAAGAGTTCATAGAAAATTTCGGCAGCACTTCGGTAGAAAAATGGAACAAAAATTCGATAAGATAGGAGAACTAGACAAGATTCACAACAAACAACTAAATTGAACAAGGGAACAATATGATCTTGAAAAGACAAAATGATATATTTAAGAGAGCAACATCACAAAGCCTCCGTTGGAAAGAATAGAAACTAGCTCTTGGCAAGAAAAGAACGAAGAAGAAATTAGCACTACCACCACAAGAATATTGAAGAACACCTTGAGACAAAGAATTGATACCACGAGCCACTCTGGAAGAAGAATTCAGATCACTATGAACAAGAATAAGAATTATGTTATGCTTATCCTTCATCAAGTTTAATTGATGACAAGCAACGGATATAGCGTACCACTTATTCTTCTAGAAATGATTGAGGATATATATGAGCACAAACTTGAAGAAGTCTTGAAGGAGGCACCGGTAAGAATTGGATTGAATGGGGATAAAACAAGAATGAATGGAGATACATGAGAACGAAGAGATCATGAGCCACCTAAGAGGAAAACTTGAACAAGGCACCGGAATAATTGAGAGATGAACGAAGAGACAACAACTGAGAAGAATTGAGGATGAAAGCTGAAAGCTGAGAATGAAGAATCTTCTGAAATGATGGCCTTCGGAGGATCAAGAATGAAAACAACTCACAAATGCACCGGATAGCAAGAAAGGGATTCTCATGATTGGAACAATTCAAGATGATGCTACAAAGCTAAAATGATGACTCTTCAAGAGAATGGACCAAGATTTGAGAGAAACACTCCTTCGGTCTTGAAGCTGAAAATGATGAGGATAACACCACCAAGAATAACTAAGACACTCCGGAATAATGAAGAATGAAAGGTTGAGCCAAATATGAGAATTAATTCAAATAGATCTTGGAGAAGGGATATGACTGATGAAATTCATACTTACGTCATAGTTGAAAAGAATTAGAGAACTCCGGAAAGATTAGAAGAGCCAAATAAGATCCTGGGAAAAGCCTGTGGGTTATGGACCCACTCAAAGAAACCACCATTGAAAAGATTGCTCAAAAGGACAGAGATTGCACTGGTACAAGGAAAACTTGATGAGGTGATACCCTCAAAATAATTGAAAGGACTGAGAACAAGAACCTGTGAAACATCTTCAACATTCCGGCTAGAACAGAGATGGAATAATAACAAGAAAGTCTTGAATAATAATTTCCAATGTGGGAAAGAATTTGAAGGATGAAAAGGATATGATGAACATGGATAACTGAATTGAATTCATCGGAAAAAGCCACAAGAATGAATATAGATGAACATGAAGCTCCCGAGAATCTTCACAATGAATCACTGGATACGACACGGAAGAAAAGATAACAGAAGCAACAATGAAATGAAAAACTCTTGAACGAAAATTAAATCACTGAAGAAAAAGGGTGGGAGGGCGGGGAAAAACAAAGATAACTTGGGACACACGAGACGAATCCGGAATGAAAATAGAGATTGATCTTGAAAAATTGGAGAGGATAGAACTCACTTGAAGAGAAGCACACCGGTTGAAAAGAATTGACATAACAACTCCGGTTGGCAAGAATTGAAAATACAACTTGATTTTCGCAAAAGAATATGCACTCCCATAAAAATATGAGAATACCTCTGAAAAATATGTGAATTCACCACTTGGCATCGAAGCAACTCGAATTAGCATACTTCAACAAAACAAAGGATGAGGCTTATGAAACAAGCGAGAACAAATTCATGAGAGATATTATGTCCGATATTTTCATGGACAGGATCGCACGGGCTCGATCCTTACAGTAGTCATCCTGTGCAAGGCAGTGCACACGACGTACGAAGCGTCCCTGAGTCGTAGCAAGCTACAAGTACTCATTAAGACACAACGAGAACCGTTGTAAGTCGACCATGAACAAACGAATCCACTAGATGTCGAACCCCAACCTAACATCATGCATTTGTTGGAAGATTGCCCTATAAGTAACTACTTGAATTCCCACCTAAGAACTCCCGAAATTTCTGGTCATGCAATCTGGTCCACGGGTACAAGGAGTAATATATGAGTCAACTCCTATACTAACCCGTCTAGTGTATCACATCCGTCAACACATAACCAAAATCTCGGAACCTCATCTATATCACACAGTCGTAATCACAACGATACTAAGTATGACGATACATCCGGAACTCTCTGCACCAGTACTGGTGAAGCCGGACTCCTCTCGCCACTACTAGTATTGAAGCAATTTCGAACATCCTTCGTCCTAAGATACTAAGAAATCTGAATGATAACGATGTGCTCGAGAATCCCCTGGAGCTTAACTCCCCGGAAGAAATCAAGTCAGATAGGAGGCACCAAGACCGAACTCCGTCACATCGACATCATATAGATTCCAAAAATATCCGCGTGATCCTAAAAAAATTGAGCGAGAAGAGGAGTAGAATTAAAATTATTACGTCAAGATTCCGCACCAGAGCATAGAAGAGGAGAAAAAGAATCCTACTCTCCGATATATAACTAGACTCAAAGTAATTTTTCACTAGACTCGACTCGGCCAAGTTCTATCAATCAAAGGGGTTCCTAGGTCGGTACTGCTCTGATACCAACTAGTAACGCCCAAGATGAGATCCTATCCTTATTTTGGCGCGAGGGCCTCGACAGGGATAGAAGCGCATCTCGTCGTTTCACAAGAATGGATATCGTTACAAGTACATGTACTGAAGAGAAGAGTATATGGAAATGGCTTACACTCGCCACATGCAACATCAGAGTCACATCAGTACAATACATAAATTTCACGAAGAAGAGCTGGGTCCGACTAAGGACGAAAAGAAACGAGAAAAGAACGATGTTCATCCTTGCTATCCCGGGCTACCGGCCTGGAACCCATCCTAGATCGATGATGAAAAAGAAGAAGAAACTCCAAATGAACAATCATCGCGCTCACGTCAAGTAACCTTTACATGTACCTGCAACTGGTGTTGTAGTAATCTATGAGCCACAGGGGACTCAACAATCTCATTTCCAAAGGTATCATGACTATCAAAGCTTATGGGTGAGGTATGGTTAAGTGGTGAGGCTGCAGCAAGCGACTAAACATTTATATGAGGTGGCTAACTTACGAGTACAAGAATAAGAGGGGGATGATCTATGCATAGCGGAAGTGAACTACTCATGATCAAATGAATAATCCTGAACACCTACCTACGTCAGACATAACCCCATCGCGTCCTCGATCGGAGAAGGAGCTCGCGCAAGAGACAGTCACGGTTACGCACTCAGTTGGCATATTTTAATTAAGTCAACTTCAAGTTGTCTAGAACCAGTGTTAAACAAAGTTTCAACGTTGCCACATAACCGCGGGGACAGCTTTCCGAAAGATTTAACCCTGCAGGGGTGCTCCAACTAGTCCATCACAAACTACCACACGCTGCGACGGAACGACCTCGATCAGGGAAACCCGTGATCTCCTCGGATCCCTATTGGAAAACCTGAACCTCGAGTTTAGCTCAAAGCATCCTCGGAATCCCTCGCACGAGACGCTCGATAAAGGTAAAACAAATCCAGCAAGGCCGCTCGGCGTGTCAACGATCCCGATAGGAGCCGCGTATCTCGTTCTCAGGACACGACGGATGAGCAATACGTACGATGGCTGGATAGAAATCCCCGAGTTGCCCCGGGTGGCCTGATACGTTTCCAACGTATCTATAATTTTTGAAGGTTCCATGCTATTATCTTGTCAAACTTTGGATATTTTGTATGCCTTTTATATATTTTTTGGGACTAACTTATTAACTCAGTGCCAAGTGCCAGTTCCTGTTTTTTCCATGTTTTTGACCCCTTTCAGAGGAGGATTTTGAATGGAGTCCAAACGGAATAAAACTTCCGAAAAGATTTTTTCTGGAATGGAAGAAGATCGGGAGACTTGAGAGCCAAGGCAGGGGGGTCCTCAGGGACCCCACAAGCCCTCATGGCGTGGCCAGGGGGAGCCCGCGCCGTCCAGGCTTGGGGCTCCCTGGGCCACCTCTGCCCTAGGTTTTGCGCCAATATATTCCGTAAAATCCCAGAAAAATCAGGAGATCATCGAAAGTACTTCTCCGCCGCCGCAAGCTTCTGTCTCCGCAAGATCTCATCTGGGCACGTTCTGGTGCCCTGCCGGAGGGGGATTCGGACATGGAGGGCTTCTTCATCAACACCATGACCTCTCCGATGATGCGTGAGTAGTTCACCATAGACCTACGGGTCCATAGCTAGTAGCTAGATGGCTTCTTCCCTCTCTTGGATCTTCAATACAAAGTTCTCCATGATCTTCATGGAGATCTATCCGATGCAATCTTCTTTTGCAGTGTGTTTGTCGAGATCAGATGAATTGTGGATTTATGATCAGATTATCTATGAAACTTATTTGAGTTTCTTCTCATCTCTCTTATGCATGATTTCATATCCTTGTAATTCTCTTCGAGTTGTGGGTTTTGTTTGGCCAACTAGATCTATGATTCTTGCAATGGGAGAAGTGCTTGGTTTTGGGTTCATACCGTGCGATGACCTCACCCAGTGACACAAGGGGTAGCGAGGCACGCATCGTGTTGTTGCCATCAAGGTAAAACGATGGGGTTTTCATCATTGGTTTGAGATTATCCCTCTACATCATGTCATCTTGCTTAAGGTGTTACTATGTTCGTCATGAACTCAATACACTAGATGCATGTTGGATTGCGGTCGATGTGTGGAGTAATAGTAGTAGATGCAAAAAGTATCGGTCTACTTGTCTCGGACGTGATGCCTATATGTATGATCATTGCCTTAGATATCGTCATGACTTTGCGTGGTTCTATCAATTGCTCAACAGTAATTTGTTCACCCACCGTAATACTTGCTATTTTGAGAGAAGCCTTTAGTGAACACTATGGCCCCCGGGTCTACTCCACACCATATTTTCAGCCTTACACTTTTTACTTCGTTCCACTTTCCACCTTCAGATCTCACTTTGCAAACAATCTTGAAGGGATTGACAACCCCTTTATAGCGTTGGGTGCAAGCTCTTTGTGTTTGTGCAGTTACTCTGGACTTGACGAGATTCTCCTACTGCATTGATACCTTGGTTCTCAAACTGAGGGAAATACTTATTGCTCCTGTGCTGCATCACCCTTTCCTCTTCAAGGGAAAAACCGACGCAATCAAGAGAAGTAGCAAAAAGAATTCCTGGCGTTGCCAGGGAAGGACATTTGTTGCCGTAGCAGAAGAATTTATGGCGCCGTTGCCGGGGAGGATCAAGTCAAGAACTCATCCAAGTAAGTGTCGCAAACTCATCTCTTGCATTTACTTTGTTTGCCAGTTGCCTCTCGTTTTCCTCTCCCCCACTTCACCAATTTGCCTTTTTCGTTTGCCTTTTCTTTCGCTTGCTTTCTGTTTGCTTATGTTGCCATGTGCCTTCAATATGCTTGCATCTTCGCTTGCTAAAAATCTATTGATATGGATCCTCATCCACTTGCTAATCTCTTTAAGAGATCCAATTATGTTGATCCAATTGCTAGTGAGTTGAGTGCACTTGACTTTCTTTATGGAGTTTTGCTTGAGATGCGTGAATATGAAAATTGTGAGGAAGAAATTTATGAAGTGATTCACGAGGGATCCTTGGATGAAAAGCATGATTGCAATGGTTTCACTATAAATTCTATTAGTGACAACCATGCTAAAATTATGCAAAACCCTAAGCTTGGGGATGCTAGTTTTGTTATGTCCTCTACTAAAAGTGGGTTTGGAGAAGTAATGACTTTAGTTGATGATAATCCCACTATTTTTGAAGAGCGTCAACTTTGCATGCATGTGGATCATGAAAATAATATCCTTTGTGATAGCTATATTGTTGAATTTGATTATGATCCCACATGTAATTGCTATGAGAGAGCAAAATATTGTGGTAGAAACTTTCATGTTACCAAATCACCTCTCGTTATGTTGAGATTGATATTGTCTCTTTCTTCTTCCTTGCATATGGTAACTATTGGTTGTCTTGACAATCTGTTTTCCTATAAAAATACCTATGCATAGGAAGTATGTTCGACTTAGATATTTTTGTCACATGTTTCATGATGCTCTCTTCGTGTCTGATTGCTATCTTTTGTGTGAGCATCCTTGAATTATCGATGCCTAGCTAAGGGCGTTAAACAATAGCGCTTGTTGGGAGGCAATCCAATGAATTTATCTTTTTCTTTCTATTTTTTTGCGTCCACACTTTCATGATTCTGTTGTGATTGTGTTTTTGTGTTTCTTTTTGTGTTTGATCCAAGCAAAACCTTTATGATTAGTCTTGGTAATGGTTGTTTGATCCTGCTGGAAAAAGACAGAAATTTTTCGCTCACGAGATGATTTTTCATTTTTATTCAGAAAGAGCTTTTAAGTTGATTCTTTTTGCTGCTAGTTGATATGCCTTTTGCCCAGGCATTTGTAATTTTTCAGAAATTGTGAGGTAACAGAAGTATACGAAGTATACAGATTGCTCCAGACTCGTCTGTTTTTGACAGATTCTGTTTTTGTTGAGTTGGTTGCTTGTTTTGATGAAACTACGGTTAGTATCACGGGGTACTAGTCATGGAAAAGTGAGAATACAGTAGCCCAACACCAATATAGATAGAATTCAAGTTTTCTATAGTACCAAAAGAGGTGGTAGTTTGTTTTCTTGTGCTAATGATATCACGAGTTTCTGTTTAAGTTTTGTGTTGTGAAGTTTTCAAGTCTTGGGTGATGTTCTCATGGACAAAGAGATAAGGAGTGGAAAGAGCTCAAGCTTGGGGATGCCCAAGGCACCCCAAGCCAAATTCAAGGACACAAAAAATCCTAAGCTTGGGGATGCCCCAGGAAGGCATCCCCTCTTTCGTCTTCAATCCATCGGTAACATTACTTGGAGCTATATTTTTATTCACCACATGATATGTGTTTTGCTTGGAGCTTCTTGTATCTTAGGAGTCTTTTCTTTTTGTTGTGTCACAATCATCCTTGCTGCACACCTTTTTGAGAGAGAGATACATGCACTCATCGTGATTTTGCTAGAATGCTCATAGTGCTTCACTTATATCTTTTGAGCGAGATAATTTTGCTCTATGTGCTTCACTTATATCTTTTAGAGCACGGCGGTGCGTGACTTGGTAGTTGGCTTATGCTATGAAAGTAGTTCCAAATGTGATAGGTACCCAAAGAGGATACAAAAACCTCCATCTTCATGTGCATTGAGTAGAAAGAGAAGTTTTGTTTCCTCTCAATTCGTTTTGAGACGTGGATTTGGTAATATTAAGAGTTATGTTAGTAAGGTGTTGTGAATCTAGAAATACTTGTGTTTAAGTTAGTGATTCCTGTAGCATGCACGTATGGTGAACTGCTATGTTAGGAAGTCGGAGCATAATTGATCTATTGATTGTCATCCTTTGTGTTGAGGTCGGGATCGCGCGATGGTTACACCTACCAACCCTTCCCCTCGGAGTATGCGTTTAGCACTTTGTTTCGATTACTAATAAAAACTTTCGCAACAAGTATGTGAGTTCTTCATGACTAACGTGAGTCCATGGTATAGATGCACTTTCACCTTCCACCATTGCTAGCCTCTCTAGTGCCGCACAACTTTCGCCGATACACAAACCCACCATATGCCTTCCTCAAAACAGCCACGATACCTACCTTTTATGGCATTTTCATAGCCATTCCGAGATATTTTGCCATGCAACTCCCATCGTTCCTTCTCATGACATGTGTCGTCACTTTCATATTGCCATTGCATGATTGTAAGATAGCTAGCGAGATGTTTCAACATCATACGCCCAGCTAGATCGTTGCACATCCCGGTACACTGCCGGAGGCATTTCCTATAGAGTCATCATCATTCTAAGCTTTGAGCTGTGAGTAACAAAACTGTGATGATCATCATTATTAGAGCATTGTCCCATGTGAGGAAATAAAAAAAGAGGCCAAAGAGCCCAAAAAAAAGAGAAAAGAGAAAGGAAAAAAAGAGAGGCCTAAGAGCCCAAATAAAAAAAAGAGAAAAAGAGAGAAGGGAAAATGCTACTATCTTTTTCCACACTTGTGCTTCATAATAGCACCATGTTCTTCATGATTAAGAGCTTCTTGCTTTGTCACTACCATATGCTAGTGGGAATCTTTATCATATAACTTGGCTTGTATAGTCCAATGATGGGCTTCCTCAAAATTGCCCTAGGTCTTCGTGACCAAGCAAGTTGGATGCACACCCACTAGTTCTACTTTTGAGCTTTCACACACTTATAGCTCTAGTGCATCCTTTGTATGGCAATCCCTACTCATTCACATTTATATCTATTAATGGGCATCTCCATAGCCTTTGATACGCCGAGTCAATGTGACCATCTCCTACTTTTTGTCTCACAACCACCACCAAACTCTATTCCACCTATGGTGCTATATCCATGGCTCATGCTCATGTATTGCGTGATAGTTTTACAAATTTTTTGAGAAAGTAAGAGTGCGAAAACAATTACTTGACCAATACCGGGGTTGTGCATGATTTACATTAGTTGTGTGAGGATGATGGGGCATAGCCAGACTATATGATTTTGTAGGGATAACTTTCATTGGCCTTGTTATTTCGGAAGTTCATGATTACCTCGCTAGTTTGCTTGAAGTATTATTGTTTTCATGTCAATAGCAAACTATTTTTTTGAATCTTACGGATCTGAACATTCATGTCACGTAAAAGAAGTTGCAAAGGACAACTATACTAGGTAGCATTCCACATCATAAATTCATTTTTATCACTTCCCTACTCGAGGACGAGCAAGACTTAAGCTTGGGGATGCTTGATACGTCTCCAACGTATCTACAATGTTTTATGGTTCCATGCTATTATCTTGTCAAACTTTGGATGTTTTGTCTGCCTTCTATATATTTTTGGGACTAACTTATTAACTTAGTGCCAAGTGCCAGTTCCTATTTTTTCCAAGTTTTTGACCCCTTTCAGAGGAGGATTTTGAACGGAGTCCAAATGGAATAAAACTTCCGAAAAGATTTTTTCCGGAACAGAAGAAGATCGGGAGACTTTAGAGCCAAGGCAGGGGGTCCTCAGGGACCCCACAAGCCCTCATGGCGTGGCCAGGGGGAGCCCGCGCCGTCCAGGCTTGTGGGCTCCCTGGGCCACCTCTGCCCTAGGTTTTGCACCTATATATTCACTAAAATCCCAGAAAAAATCAGGAGATCATCGAAAGTACTATTCCGCCGCCGCAAGCTTCTGTCTCCGCAAGATCCCATCTGGGGCACGTTCTGGTGCCCTGCTGGAGGGGGATTCAGACACGGAGGGCTTCTTCATCAACACCATGACCTCTCTAATGATGCGTGAGTAGTTCACCATAGACCTACGGGTCCATAGCTAGTAGCTAGATGGCTTCTTCTCTCTATTGGATCTTCAATACAAAGTTCTCCATGATCTTCATGGAGATCTATCCGATGTAATCTTCTTTTGCGGTGTGTTTGTCGAGATCCGATAAATTGTGGATTTATGATCAGATTATCTATGAATCTTATTTGAGTTTCTTCTGATCTCTCTTATGCATGATTTCATATCCTTGTAATTCTCTTCGAGTTGTGGGTTTGTTTGGCCAACTAGATCTATGATTCTTGCAATGGGGGAAGTGGTTGGTTTTGGGTTCATACCGTGCGGTGACCTCATCCAGTGACAGAAAGGGTAGCGAGGCACACATCGTGTTGTTGCCATCAAGGTTTAAAAGATGGGGTTTTCATCATTGGTTTGAGATTATCCATCTACATCATGTCATCTTGCTTAAGGCGTTTCTCTGTTCGTCATGAACTCAATACACTAGATGCATGATGTATAGCGGTCAATGTGTGGAGTAATAGTAGTAGATGCAGAAAGTATCAGTCTACTTGTCTCGGACGTGATGCCTATATGTATGATCATTGCCTTAGATATCGTCATGACTTTGCGTGGTTCTATCAATTCCTCGAAAGTAATTTGTTCACCCACCGTAATACTTGCTATTTTGACAGAAGCCTCTAGTGAACACTATGGCCCCCGGGTCTACTCCACACCATATTTTCAGCCTTACACTTTTTACGTCATTGCACTTTCCTCCTTCAGATCTCACTTTGCAAACAATCTTGAAGGGATTGACAACCCCTTTATAGCGTTGGGTGCAAGATCTTTGTGTTTGTGCACGTACTCTGGATTTGACGAGATTCTCCTACTGGATTGATACCTTGGTTCTCAAACTAAGGGAAATACTTACTGCTCCTGTGCTGCATCACCCTTTCCTCTTCAAGGGAAAAACCGACGCAAACAAGAGAAGTAGCAAGAAGAATTCCTGGCATTGCCGGGGAAGGACTTTTGTTGTTGTAGCATTGCCCCGCAAGTGGCTCTGTTTTGGACCAGCACCATCAGCACTGGCCCTCCCTGTATTATGTTGAATTACTCCTCGGGTTCATGACGCCCTATGCTTTTCAGTATTACTAGTATTATTATGTTGGGAAAATGTAGTACCAATGTTGGGCCTTGCCAGACAAGCTATATCCTAAAACGAGAATCTAGGGGGTCCCCATAACAACCCCAAGCATGTTAGGAGCGCTCATTATGGAACATAACACCGGTAGACGAAACTAAGGGGGCAAAGGTGGAACAAAACACCAGGCTAGAAAGGCCGAGCCTGCCACCTTTTACCAAGTATATACGTGCATTAAATAATTTAGCAATAATATGGTGATATGAGAAGGAACCCATGTTATCACATGGAAGCAATTGCACCTGCAACTAGCAACGCTAAGACATGGTTAAGCAAGCGGTAACATAGCCAATCAGTGGTTTGCTAGGTTGTGAACGGGTTGAAGGTTTTCATGGCAATGTTGAGAGGCTGATATTTAACAGGTGGTAGGCAGCGAGGCATAACGATAAAACGGTAAAACTAGCATGGCAATGATAGTAATGGTATCTCGGGAAATGGTCATCTTGCCTGAGATCTCGCTGAGAAGAAGAACAACTCCTGAAGCAGACGAACCGATGTAGTCCAATGGGTCCTCACTTTCTGACACGCTTGCAGAACTGTATCGAGACGAAGCAAACCAGAAACAGGAATCAACACACAATATACACCACACGATGCACAACACATATGATGCATGAATGGTTGGATATATGCAAGACATGGCATCTGAATTCACAACAATTAACTACTACACATTAAGTAAAGTTCAATATGCAATGAGTTGCATATTGACGAAACTCGACATGCGAATTATTTAGTTCTATCCCGATTAGGTACACGACAATATTAATTGTTTATTAAACATGGCAAGAGGTTAAGCGTAACTAAGCTATCTATCTAGGCATTTTAAATGAGGTCGGAAACAACATATAGCATCTCCGAGATGACCTCATGCATTAATTTATAATTCTGTCCAGATCTGAACTAACATGTTTTCTATTTGTTAATCAGAAAAATAAATAGGTTCACGTGATACTACGCGTCATTCCAATCAATTTATACATAAAGAACATCTCCAACGGAGCTACGGTTTAAAAGATACGAACACCTCATGCAACGGTTCAACAAATACAAGCTACACAAGAAATACTCATAATCTGCCAAAATCAGCCACATAGCATTTTCTACGCCCTCGAACAACTAGCTACACAAATCCAAAATGCTCAACCAAGGCATGAGATATTAGAGGGCAAGATGCACTTCAACATACTACAAATAACATCTAGCATGGAAGCATGGATCACTAGGAAAAGAACTCACAAAATAGCAACCCACACACAGTTTCAGACTTTGAGAAAATATCAGTTTTTGACAGTGCAGTTTTCGATCTGAAGGCATATTGACAGCAGCAAAACTATATGCTACAGGGCACCAAATTGCATGAAAATTCACAGCATGCTAGAGAATCTTAATGACTACAACTAACTCCATTGCACCAACCTCAAAAGAGCTATAGATCACCAGATAAACTCATGGCAAGAAAACAATAAAATATAATAGATTTCAGACTTAGTAATATTTCAGCATCTCCAAATAAGCACTATTTCTAGCATGTGGACAACAAGCAAACAACACCTAAACATGGATTTCTATTGCAACCAAAATTAACATAGCCTAGCCTACACATCCAAGGGCATATCTCTAGTTGACAACTCCTTCAAATTATGCATGGAATAAATCCCACAAAATAAACAAAAGGGCATCATGGCAAAATATCATGCGTACTAACTTGCTCAAAAGCTAAAACTAAATGCACAGTTAAATTCTATGGATTTTTCTACTCCAAAAACATATATAACATGTGGGGTTGAAAAATAAAAATATCGCCACACGTATATGCGAGAATATGTCCTAAACATGATATAACAAACTAGCGACGAAACCTACATGCAAAAAATGCAAACAACTATACTAAAATACATGGCAAAAGGCCCCTAATAACATGAGCATTTAAACTACGGGATTTGAGCAATCCGGACACGCACGAAAATAAATGCGGGACAATTCCCTATTAGGACAGCACGCAAAACTAGGCATCGGTGGGTCAAACCACTTCAAACTTGCATGCAAGTTGCAAAATATGAATCTATGCGAAAAACTACACAAGTTACATATTTAAAACGTTCCGATCTGATACACGGTTAATTATCTATGGGCATTTTAAAAACTAGCATTTTCCTGAAAATATAAATTCCTAGAAAATCCAAAATACTAAACGGGCCTGATCTAATAGCGCAAATAACTAATTGACGCGTGTGGCGTGGGATAGGGTGCTGGGGAGCTCACCTTGGTGGGCCTGGCCCATGCAGTTGAGGAGGCAGCCTGGAGAGGAGGAGCTGGGACGGTGGCGCGCTGGGCCGACCGGGGTGGTGTGGCCGATCGGGCAACATGGAGGGACCGAGCTGGGCCGCTGACGAGGGCTGGGCCGGCTCGGGGCCCAGCTGGCTGACCGAGCGGCATGGGGCACCTCCTCACTTCCGATGCAGGGAGGCGAGGCCAACCGCTTGCGGCGGCGGCGGCTCGCCGACGGGAGCCGAGAGGAGGCGGGTTGCACACGCGACGACGGGGACGACTGCTCCGGCCTGGATCTGGCCGGAGCGCCGGCTGGCGGCGCAGCTCTGGGCGATCGGTGGCGGGGATCGCTCGGCACGGTCCTGATGGGGGGGCGAGCCACCATCGGGAGCTGCAAGGCGGCGGGGCACGAGGCGCGACGGCGAGATGTGGGGTGGCGGCGGGAAGGCCGAGGGGCGCCGGATCTGGAGAGGAGGTGAGGTGGAGCAGGGGCGGCAGCTGGCCTAGGGCGGCGCGAGGCGGCGCGGCAGGGGCACGAGCCAAGGAGGCGCTCGGCTCGGGGCGGCTCGGGGCCAGGGCGAGCAGGCGGCGGCGCGGATCCGAGCCCAGGGCGGGCCTGCTGCGGGCCTAGCGGGCCCTGGCGGCTGAGGAGAGAGAGGAGGGAGAGGCATGTGGGAGGTGGCTAGGGTTTGCACGGGAACCGAGGAAGAGAGAGAATGGTTGTCTATTTATAGACACACGGGCTAGGGTTTGGGTTTTCTGCCCCGATTTCGACCACGCGATCGAAATCGGATGGCCTCGGACGCGGGGACGCCTAAGTAGCTATGTACAGCGGCTTAGGCACAGATAAGAGGGAAGTAGTGCAGCACGGCAACCAATTTAAAATACTGGAAAAAAACGTGCAACGAATAACCGAAGACGGTGTCGCTACATTCGACCGTTCGGGTACCAGACGGACTCCGATTGCAACAAAAATTGGCACGCGGCCTATCTATAACTGAATAAGACCGCACGCCAAGCTTCAAATCAATCAGAGAAAGTTTTATATATACTTTTAAAAACAAGATTTAAACGATGTCGCGGGCGCGTGCGAGTGTGGTTGGGCTTAGAACGGGAAACGACGAGAACAGAGAGAACCAGCAACTAATAACGGATGAAAGTTTGAAAAACTGGCGGCAACGGGATGCCGATGCAATGCAGATGATGCGCATGATGCGATGATGCATGCAGCAAACAAATAATCACACAGGAACCACAGACTAAAAGGGGAATCTTCTGGAGCGTCGGTCTCGGGCTGTCACAGAGGTGATGATCACGACGATGAGGAGGAGGAGTCCAAGGAGAGTGACAAGGATGACGAGCACAGGGACAAGGCAGAGTCCTCCCCATGTGGCCAAGTTCCGAACGAGGCTCGTTCCAAGGTGCACTAGGACCCTGGAGTCCGTTCTGGCGGTGCCAAGGCTATGCGTGTCACTAAGATGATTGTTTCGTTTGTGCCGACCCGTATTTCCAAACAGGGACGGAGCAAGCCCACGACATCTCCGGGGAAATCCGCGAAACAACGCAAGACTACGACCTCCCACCCTCGGAAGGCTATTATCCCGCGCATCAAGGTGGACATGCCTATGGCCTCAGCGTAAGTGTTTTCGCCGAATGATGTAATTTTCCGAATGATGTTTTCCGATTGACAGTCGAGTAACATTTGCTTCCGAACGTCTTCGCTGTAGAGTCGATACATCCAGCGCCTTGCTCGAACCTAAGACTTTGGAGAAGGGTTAGGCTAACACCAACACCGCGTGCTCCAAAGGTAGCACTTGAACTCATTCGTACTTCATTCGAGACTTGTGATTTCTCTTTTTAATTAACCTTCGAGTGCCTTTCAATGCTTGTAGAGCCGTTACCGGTATCAAAACCGTCGGATCCCAGGTAGGGGGTCCTAAACTATGGACCTTGGATCGATGGGTTTCAGGAGACGAAGGAGATAGAATTTACCTAGGTTCGGGCCCTCTTGAGGAGGTAAAACCCTATGTCCTACTTGATTATATTGATGGATTATGAGGATTACATAGTTGATCTACCTCGAGATGGTATGAGCTAAACCCTAGATGAATCAACTTTCCTATGCGGATGAAACCCTCTAGTTTACATAGACACCAGGGGTCCCTAGGGTTACATACAACCGACCTCAGCCGGAGGGTAGATGTGCCAATCTAGCCTACACAACTTCAATGACATGTCAGTCTTTGGAGCTTTCCCACTTGTTTACGAGGTCGTCATGTAGTCTAGTCTTCAATAATGTGTCCCACTAGGTCGGCCCATGAACAACAGCCCGACCGCCCAAGGACCCCTTAATCCCGGACTCTCTCGGTAGCCCCTGAACTAGCATCCAATGCCGATGTATATGGTCTTCGGCAGCTCCAGAGTAATGGGCTTGCGAGCGAGTTTCCATCATATTCGGCTGGTTTTAAACTTGGTCATTCGGCGATATCATGCCTTTAAAACAAGCATGTGATAATCATAACGCCAAAAGGCCCGGGTGTGAACAGTTCCTCAACTCACAGCCTTCCAGACAAAAGGTCGCAATAATCAGTTATGATAAAAACTCAACTCGTGGTTTGAGGCTCCTTTCTCACTAGCACGTCATGTCAATCGTCGAGATCGTGCCCCGCGTTTAAGGGGGTATTGGTAATGGTCTAGGAAATCCCACGCATGTTCATCGGCATGGTCGTTTCAGGAAGTGGTCGGGCCTGCGGCACAATAAATAGGAACCCTTGGCTCAGCGCCCCTCATAAAAGGGAAAAGGATCCATAGAGAAGCCACGGGAATTCCATATTCGACCCCTCCCATCCTAGCTTCCAAGAGCTCAGATCCATTTTGCTTTTCGTCCTTTCCCATCCATCCTCCCCCAAACCCAGCCATGGACAGATCAGGTTCTCATGGCAAGTGGGAGATCTCGTGCATCTCCAAGAAAGACATCGACGAGCTGAAGTAAGCCAGCTATCTTTCGTTGGATATAGCTCACCGAGCATCGGAGGAACGTCGGGTGATGCCCACTCCAAGGCTAGGCTAAAGAGTGGTGTTCATCCCCCACTTCATATGGGGACTAGGCTTCCCACTCCACCCCTTCGTCACGGGCTTAATGTTCTACTACGTGTTAGATTTTCATTATCTTCCCCAGAACTCCTTCATGCACATTTCTTCTTTCATCATCGTTTGCGACGCCATCCTGTGGATTTATCTGCACTTCCTCTTATGGTTAAGAGCTTCAATGTCAAACCAAAATCAATCAGTAGCCAAAACATTGACTGCGTCGGAGCTGTGATTAGCAAGCTTCCCTGAGTTGGATGGCGAGAGGGTACTTTCATCAACACCATCAAGGCATAGAAGAAGGAGTGGTTTTACATAACCAAGCCTCGGGAGGCAAGCTGGCTAGCTCCTGCCAAGTTTAGATCCAGACCCCTTGAGAGGCTAACCTCGTGGGTGAAAAGGGGCCTTGATTGAGGATCGTCCTCGGAGGTGAAAGCGTTGCAGAAGTGCATCAAGCAAATGGTGGAGATGAACATCGACCTGACCGACGTAGTTCAAGTTATGCTCTGTCACCGCATCCTTCCCTGCCAGCATCGGGAGACTCCAATGTGGTCCTGCAAGCTCGGCGACCGTGGCAATGTAAACCAGTTCTACCACATCACCCTTGAGAAGTTGTGGAAGGTGTTATTCAAACCTCAACAAGACTGGCCAGCCGAGGAAGAAGACGTCATCTTGGATGCCACTGCTACCTCTTGAGCTTGCGTTGGTTTTTTCCTTGAAGAAAAAAGCGTGATGCAGCACAGTAGAAGTAAGTATTTCCCTCAGTTTGAGAACCAAGGTATCAATGCAGTAGGGGTATCAAGCCAAGTCTCCAAAGTACCTGCGCACAAACAGCAAAATTGCTCCCAATGCTACAAAGGGGTTGTCAATCCCTTCACGATTGATTGCAAGGTGAGATCTGAAGGCGGAAAGTGCAACAAAGTAAAAGTGTAAGGCTGAAAATATGATGTGAAGTAGACCCGGGGGCCATAGTATTCACTAGAGGCTTCTCTCATGATAGCAAATATTATGGTGGGTGAACGAATTACTGTCCAGCAATTGATAGAACCGCGCAAAGTCATGACGATATCTCAGGCAATGATCATACATACAGGCATCACGTCCGAGACAAGTAGACCTGTACTTTCTGCATCTACTACTATTACTCCACACATCGACCGCTATCCAACATGCATCTAGTGTATTGAGTTCATAACAAATAGAGTAACGCCTTAAGCAAGATGACATGATGTAGAGGGATAAATTCATGCAATAGATATAAACCCCATCTTTTTACCCTTGATGGCAACAACATGATGCGTGCCTCGCTACCCCTTCTGTCACTGGGTGAGGTCACCCATAGTATGAACCCAAAACCAAGCACTTCTCCCATTGCAAGAATTATAGATCACGTTGGCCAAACGAAACCCACAACTCGAAGAGAATTACAAGGATATGAAATCATGCAAATAAGAGATCTGAAGAAATTCAAATAAGATTCATAGATAATCTGATCATAAATCCACAATTCATCGGATCTCGACAAATACACCGCAAAAGAAGATTACATCGGATAGATCTCCATGAAGATCATGGACAACTTTGTATTGAAGATCCAAGAGAGAGAATAAGCCATCTAGCTACTAGCTATGGACCCGAAGGTCTGTGGTGAACTATGCACGCATCATCGGAGAAGAAATGGTGTTGATGAAGAAGCCCTCCGTGTCCGAAACCCCCCTACGGCAGGGCACCAGAACATGCCCCAGCTGGGATCTTGCGGAGGCAGAAGCTTGCGGCGGCGGAAAAGTATTTTTGTGGCTCTCTCCCGTGGTTTCAGATTTTTTGGGGATTTATAGGCGGAAGAAGTAGGGCAAAGGAGCCACAGGGGGCCCACAAGCCTGTTAGGCGCCCCCAGGCCGCGGCTAGGGGGCTTCTGGCCTCCCCCGGGAGCCTTTGCCTTGGATCTCAAGCTCCCTACGTATCTTCTATTTTGGAAAAAATCATTTCGGAGGTTTTATTCCGTTTGGACTCCGTTTAATATTCTCCTCTGGAAAAGGTCAAAAACACGGAAAAAACAGGAACTGGCACTTGGCACTGAGTTAATAAGTTAGTCCCAAAAAAGATATAAAATGCATACAAAACATCCAAAGTTTGACAAGATAATAGCATGGAACCATCAAAAATTATAAATACGTTGGAGACGTATCAAGCATCTCCAAGCTTAACTCCTACTCTTCGTCGAGTAGGGAAGTGATAAAGACTGAATTTTTGATGTGTAATACTACCTAGCATATTTGTCCTTTGTAACTTCTTTCATGTGACATGAATGTTCAGATCCGTAAGATTCAAAACAATAGTTTGCTATTGACATGAAAACAATAATACTTCAAGCAAACTAGTAAGGTAATTATGAACTTTCAAAATAACAAGGCCAAAGAAAGTTATCCCTACAAAATCATATAGTCTGGCTATGCTCCATCATCCCCACACAACGAATTTAAATCATGCACAACCCCGGTATTAGCCAAGTAGCTGTTTTCGCACTCTTACTTTCTCAAACGGTTTTCAACTCTCACGCAATACATGAGAGTGAGCTATGGATATAGCACTATATGTGGAATAGAGTGTGGTGGAGGCTGTGAGGCAAAAAGGAGGAGATGGTCACATTGACTCGGCG
The DNA here is from genome assembly GCF_904849725.1 of Hordeum vulgare subsp. vulgare. Lineage (NCBI taxonomy): Eukaryota > Viridiplantae > Streptophyta > Magnoliopsida > Poales > Poaceae > Hordeum > Hordeum vulgare. The sequence continues at coordinate 423,044,499 of NC_058522.1, read as the reverse complement.
TATCAAATGGCTATGGAGATGCCCATCAATAGATATCAATGTGAATGAGTAGGGATTACCATGCAACGGATGCACTTCGAGCTATAAGTGTGTGAAAGCTCAAAAGGAGAACTAGTGGGTGTGCATCCAACTTGCTTGCTCACGAAGACCTAGGGAAGTTTTGAGGAAGCCCATCATTGGAATATACAAGCCAAGTTATATAATGAAGATTCCCACTAGTATGTGGTGGTGACAAAACAAGAGACTCTCAATCATGAAGAACATGGTGCTATTGTGAAGCACAAGTGTGGAAAAAGATAGTAGCATTGTCCCTTCTCTCTTTTTCTCTCTCTTTTTTTTTGTTTGGGCTCTTTGGCCTCTTTCCATATTTTTTTTGTGGGCAACTTTGGCCTCTTTTTTTTTATTTCCTCACATGGGACAATGCTCTAATAATGATGATCATCACACTTTTATTTACTCACAGCTCAATGCTTAGAACAATGATGACTCTTATAGGAAATGCCTCCGGCAGTGTACTTGGATATGCAACGATCTAGCTTGGTGTTTGACTCGCTAGCTATCTTACGATCATGCAATGGCAAATATGAAAGTGACGACACATGTCATGAGACGGAACGGTGGGAGTTGCATGGCAATATATCTCGGAATGGCTATGAAAAGGCCATGATAGGTAGGTATGGTGGCTGATTTGAGGAAGGTCTATGGTGGTTTTGTGTACCGGCGAAAGTTGCGCGGCACTAGAGAGGCTAGCAATGGTGGAAGGTGAAAGTGCATCTATACCATGGACTCACATTAGTCATCAAGAACTCACATACTTTTTGCGAAAGTTTTTGTTAGTAATCAAAACAAAGTTCTAAACGCATACTCCTAGGGGAAGGGTTGGTAGGTGTTAACCATCACGCGATCCCGACCGCAACACAAAGGATGACAATCAATAAATCAATTATGCTCTGACTTCCTAACATAGTGGTTCACCATACGTGCATGTTACGGGAATCACTAACTTCAACACAAGTATTTCTAGATTCACAACACTCTACTAACTTGACTCTTAATATTACCAAATCCATGTCTCAAAACTAATTGAGAGGAATCAAACTTCTCTTCCTAATCAATGCACATGAATATGGAAGTTTTATTGTATCCTCTTTGGATGCCTATCATCTTTAGGACTACTTTCATAGCACAAGCCAACTACCAAGTTACTCAGAGAGAGCACTCTCAAAAACATATAAGTGAAGATCGAGAGTTCTTATTTCTCCAAAATATGACACCTCCGTGCTCTAAAAAGATCTAAGTGAAGCACTAGAGCAAAGTTCCCTAACTCAAAAGATATAAGCGAAGCTCAATGAGTATTCTAGCAAATTCACGATGAGTGCATGTCTCTCTCAAAAGGTGCATAGCAAGGATGATTGTGACATAACAAAATAAAAGACTCCTATAATACACGATGCTCCAAGCAAAACACATATCATGAGGTGAATAAAAATATAGCTCCAAGTAATGTTACCTATGGATTGAAGACGAAAGAGGGGATGCCTTCCCGGGGCATCCCCAAGCTTAGGATTTTTGGTGTCCTAGAATTTGGCTTGGATTCCTTGGGCATCCCCAAGATTGAGCTCTTTCCACTCTTTATCCCATTGTCCATGAGAACATCACCCAAAACTTGAAAACTTCACAACACAAAACTTAAACAGAAACTTGTGATATCATTAGCACAAGAAAACGAACTATCACCTCTTTAGGTACTGTAGCAAACTTGATTTCTATTTATATCGGTGTTAGATTACTGTATTATCACTTTTCCATGTCTAGTACCCCCGATACTATCCATAGTTTCATCAAAATAAGCAATCAACACAACAAAAACAGAATCTGTCAAAAACAGACCAGTCTGTAGCAATCTGTATACTTCGTATACTTATGATACCTAAAAAATTCTGAAACATTACGACAATTAGGGAAATTGGTATATAAACCATCAGCAAGAAGAATCAACTCAAAAGCTCTTTCTGGATAAAAATGAAAAATAATTTCGTGAGCGAAACATTTCTGTGTTTTTCCGGCAAGATCAAACAACCATCACCAAAATTAGTCATAAAGGTTTTACTTGGCTCAAACACAAAAAGAAACACAAAAACACAATCATAAAAGAATTATGATGGTGTGGACGCAAAAAAACAGAAAGCAAAGATAAATTCATTGGGTTGCCTCCCAACAAGCGCTATTGTTTAATGCCCTTAGCTAGGCATAAGGCGATAGAATCACATATCGTCATCTTTGGTGCTCAAACCATAAGTAGCCCTCATCATGGATTCATAAGGCAATCTTATTTTCTTCCTAGGAAAATGTTCCATGCCCTTATTTAATGGAAATTTAAATCTAATATTCCCTTCCTTCATATCGATGACAGCACCAATAGTCCTTACGAAAGGTCTACCAAGAATGATAGGACATGTTGGATTGCAATCAATATAAAGCACAATGAAATCGACGGGCACATAGTTCCTATTTGCAATAATAAGAACATCATTGATCCTTCCCATGGTTTTCTTAACAGTGGAATCCGCAAGATGCAAATTAAGAGAGCACTCATCAATCTCATTGAAGCCTAGAACATCACATAAAGACTTTGGAATCGCGGAAACACTAGCACCCTAATCGCACAAATCATCGAATTCATAGTTTTTTATCTTTATTTTGATAGTAGGTTCCCACTCATCATGAAGTTTTCTAGGAATAGAAACTTCCAATTCAAGTTTCTCTTCAAGAGATTTCATCATAGCATCGACGATGTGATCGGTAAAGGCTTTGTTTTGGCTGTAAGCGTGTGGAGAGTTTAGCATGGATTGTATGAAGGAAATACATTCAATCAAAGAGAAACTATCATAATTGAATTCCTTGAAATCCAAAGTAGTAGTTTCATTACTACTCAAAGTTTTGATATCCTCTACTCCACTTTGAATGCTTTTAGCATCAAGATAGATAGACTCCGAATCATTGGGGCGTTTTTCAACCAAAGTGGATTCATATCCAGCCCCATCATCATTAGGTTTGACACTAGAAAACAAGGATTCAATGGGAGTCACACCAAGCACTTTAAGATCTTCATGATTCTCATCACGAGAACAAGCCTTTTTAAGCCATTCATGTCTAGCACGAATTTGGGCGGTTCTTTCTTTAGTCTCATTCATGGAAACACGCATAGCTTTCAAAGTTTCATCCATATTGATCTAGGGAGGAGCACATCTCACTTTCAAAGCATCAATATCAAGATACATTCTATCAATGCTCCTAGCCAAATTCTTGTACATACAGTTTTCATAGTTGCAATACAGAAAATGGCTGTGGGGGGTTTTCCCTACAGTAGCCGGTCAAAAAAAATGCTCCTGGCCAAGTCATCAATTTTGAGCAGTTTTTCTTCTATGGACGCATTGAAAATCTTTTGCGAGTTGATAAACTCTTTAATATTACTCTCAAGATTAGAGCGTAATTTATTGTAATTTCCATGAGCATTGTTGTAGGAATTACCAAAGTTATTAGAGGGATTACTAGGAAAAGGCTTAGGATTAAAGTTACCTCTATAAGCATTGTTGTTGCCAAAATTATTCCTACCAACAAAATTAACATCCAAGCTCTCATTGCTACTCTCAATCAAGGAAGACAAGGGCATATCATTTGGATCTAAAGGAGCACCTTTACTAGCAAACAATTTCATTAGCTCATCCATCTTAGCACTCAAAGAGTTAATTTCTTCTATAGCGTGCACTTTTTTACTAGTAGGTGACCTTTTAGTGTGCCACTGAGAATAGTTTGTCATGATATTGTCTAGGAGTTTTGTGGCTTCTCCTAATGTGATTTCCATGAAAGTTCCACCGGAGGCGGAGTCTAAGATATTTCTAGAAGCAAAATTCAAACCAGCATAGAAGATTTGTATAATCATCCAAAGACTCAAGCCATGAGCAAGACAATTTCTAATCATCAATTTCATTCTCTCCCACGATTGTGCAATGTGTTCATGATCTAGTTGCTTAAAATTCATGATATCATTACGGAGAGAGATAATCTTAGCCGGTGGAAAATACTTGGATATATAAGCATCTTTGCACTTGTTCCAAGAACCAATACTATTTTTGGGCAAAGATGAAAACCAAGTTTTTGCTCGATCTCGCAATGAGAACGAAAATAGCTTCTATTTAATCACATCATTATCCACATCTTTCTTCTTTTGCATATCGCATAACTCAATGAAGGTATTAAGATGGGATGCGGCATCTTCACTAGGAAGGCCGGAGAATTGCTCTTTCATAACAAGATTCAGCAAAGCAACATTGATTTCATATGATTCTGCACTAGTGGCGGGAGCAATCAGAGTACTCATAAAATTATTATTATTAGTATTCGAGAAGTCAAAAAGTTTGGTGTTTTCAGTCATGGTGACTTCAGCAAGCAGACAAGCACACAAGCGAATAGAAAGCAAGCGAAAGAAAAGGGCAAACGAAAAAGGCAAATATTTTTGTAATTTTTTTTCAGAAGTGGGGGAGAGGAAAACAAGAGGCAAAAAAAGTAAATGAAAGAGATGAGTTTGCGACGGTTACTTGGATAAGCTTCACTTAGAATAATCCCCGGTGGCAGAGATTGACACGTTGGAGGAAGACTATTCTTGACTCGATGCTCCCCGACAACGGCGCCAGAAATTCTTCCTGCTACCTCTTGAGCTTGCATTGGTTTTTCCCTTGAAGAGGAAAGGGTGATGCAGTACAGTAGCAGTAAGTATTCCCTTAATTTTGAGAACCAAGGTATCAATCCAGTAGGAGTATCAAGCCAAGTCTCCAAAGTACCTGCGCAAAAACAACAAACTTGCACCCAACGCTACAAAGGGGTTGTCAATCCCTTCACGATTGATTAATTGCAAGGTGAGATCTGAAGGCGGAAAGTGCAACAAAGTAAAATTGTAAGGCTGGAAATATGATGTGAAGTAGATTCGGGGACCATAGTGTTCACTAGAGGCTTCTCTCATGATAGCAAATATTATGGTGGGTGAACGAATTACTGTCGAGCAATTGATAGAACCGCGCAAAGTCATGACGATATCTAAGGCAATGATCATACATTTAGGCATCACGTCCGAGACAAGTAGACCGATACTTTCTGCATCTACTACTATTACTCCACATATCGACCGCTATCCAGCATGCATCTAGTGTATTGAGTTCATAACAAACAGAGTAACGCCTTAAGCAAGATGACATGATGCAGAGGGATAAATTCATGCAATAGATATAAACCCCATCTTTTTACCCTTGATGCCAACAACACGATGCGTGCCTCGCTACCCCTTTTTTACTGGGTGAGGTCACCGCACGGTCTGAACCCAAAACCAAGCTCTTCTCCCATTGCAAGGATTATAGATCAAGTTGGCCAAACGAAACCCACAACTGGAAGAGAATTACAAGGATAGGAAATCATGCATATAAGAGATCAAAAGAAACTCAAATAAGATTCATAGATAATCTGATCATAAATCCACAATTCATCGGATCTCGACAAACACACCGCAAAATAAGATTACATCAGATAGATCTCCATGAAGATCATGGAGAACTTTGTATTGAAGATCCAAGAGAGAGAAGAAGCCATCTAGCTACTAGCTATGGACCCGAAGGTCTGTGGTGAACTACTCGCGCATCATCGGAGAGGCAATGGTGTTGATGAAGAAGCCCTACGTGTCCGAATCCCACCTCCAGTAGGGCACCATAACATGCCCCAGATGGGATCTTGCAGAGGCAGAAACTTGCGGCGGCGGAAAAGTATTTTTGTGGATCTCTCTCGTGGTTTCATATTTTTCGGGGATTTATAGGCGAAAGAAGTAGGGCAAAGGAGCCACAGGGGGCCCACAAGCCTGCTAGGCGCCCCCCCCCCCCCAGGTCGTGGCTAGGGGGCTTGTGGCCTCCCCTGGTTCCCTTTGCCTTGGTTCTCAAGCTCCGTGCGTATCTTCTGTTCCGGAAAAAATCTTTTCGGAGGTTTTATTCCGTTTGGACTCCGTTTAATATTCTCCTCTGAAAAAGGTCAAAAACACGGAAAAAAACAGGAACTGGCACTTGGCAATGATTTAATAAGTTAGTCCCAAAAAATATATATATAATGCATACAAAACATCCAAAGTTTGACAAGATAATAGCATGGAACCATCAAAAATTATAGATACGTTGGAGACGTATCAGCCGCTTGCCCTACTTTGGAGGTATGATCAAGCCTTTTATTCTTTATTAAACCTTTCAATCTTTATTAGGGATCTAATTTTTTTTCCCGTCGTCCTTGCACGGCTGGATGAAAAAGGTCAAGAAAATAAAGGGACCAGCCCCCGTGCTCGAGGACCCAGGTCGCAATTGCTGACCGTGATGCTCGTGGTGACGCCGTAGACGGTGCTAGTTAAGAAGGAGAAGAAGGAAAAGGAGACCTACGGGGGTCTTCGCTCAAGGGGCCTCCCGATACCAAATCCAGAAAACCCATGCCTCTTCCGTCTATGAGGAGGACGAGGAAGAGGATGGAGGGAAAAAAGGTTCCCTCCAAACAAGGAAGAGGGCGGTGCCGAAGGACGCCAAGGAGGGCTTGCCTCACCAGGCCCCAAGGAAACCCTACACAAGCAAGGTGGTCCTGCCCGACGATAGCCTAGATTCTGACGAGGACTCCGAGGCCTTTGATAGGGTTTCCCGAAGGTCCCCCAGGGTCAAGCCCCCGAACCAAAGGTATAGAATCTTACTTGTATTTTTAATGAATTATGCTGAGCTTTCTTTGTTAATCATACATGCTCTTTTCTCCGACACAGCCCTGCGCGAGACCACCCGACGGATAAAGGCTCGGGGGGTTCAATACCGACCGAACTGGGGGAGAGCGGGAATGCATCCCGCACTACTCTCCCTCCACCGTCGGATGAGGCTACGGAGGTGATATCCCACCAAGCCCCTCCGAACACAGGGGATGAGGTTGTGATCGCCGAGGTAAATACTTGTCCACCGAAGATAGAGAGGTCCAAGCCAAGGTTCATGCCTCGGTCATTGGGACCCAGGAGGTTGATCCCCTCTCAATGAGGGGAGAGGGGGACCTAGATTTGTTCGAGCTTCCTTCGAATACAGCTCCAAGGAGCTCTCCTCCTCGGGCGTCTTCACTGTAGCCTCCGACACTACCTGTGACAGAACAGGCCTCGGCCGAATGGCCCACAAGGATGGCGGAGGCCCTATCTGACGCGTCCATCACCGATGAACATCACACCCTTATGGGTGCGATTCTGCAAAGCATTCAATCCGTTGATAGTAGACTAAAGGGATCCTTCAATGGTTTGCTGACATGCTTCGAGGTAAACCGATTAGTGTTTATTTTTATGTATAAGTTTTTTATACGCCTTATAGGTATGATATCCCCCCAAACCATGGGTGAGTTGAAAAGCTTGCCCGTGGCTCGAAAGAACTTATTATCTTTGAGCAAAATCAGTTCAGGGACCCATGAACTATGACAGCTTGTTGACGTGCAACTATTCCTGACTTGATGCCTCCACGACAACGGAACCAGAAAATAGCTGCTTCCAGTTGCTCAACAATTAGAAATTGTCTTGCAATATCCCACCAGTGCATGGGATCGCGACAGTTTTCGAGGGTAGAGTATTCAACACAAATTTGTTGGTTCGCACGACGGGAAGTGAAAGAATATTCTCAAATATTAGCAGCTGAATGTGTCAGATTCAACCACACCTGAAAGATTAGTGTCTGCAAGCAAAGTATCAACAACAAAGTAGTATGATAGCAACGGTGCGAGAAACGATCTGTTGACGGCAGACTATTCCTAATTGTTGTATCAATGGCGCCAGTAAGTTTCCCATGGACGGGAAATATTCTTTCCCGGCAACGATGCTAGAAAAAGTATTGTAGCAGGTGGCAGCAGTGTAACGAGTAACAGCAGTGGCAAGGAATAGCAGTAGTGACAGCAGTAGCAAGTAGCAACAGTAGTGAGTAACAGCAGTAGAAAGTAGCAGCAGTAGCAAGTAACAGCAGCAGCAAGTAGTATCAACAGCAGCAGGACAAAGCAAGTAAAAGTGGCAGCAAGTAACAGGAGCAGCAACAATAGTAACAGCAGCAGAGCAAAACAAGTAACAACAGCAGTGGGACAAACTCGTAGGCAATGGATCGGTGATTTGTCAGATGACATTCATCATGCAACATTTATAACATGGAGAGATATGTGGCTAGCTCCCGTTCGTCAATGTGATGTAGGCATGCATTCCGTGTGTAGTCATACGTGCTTAGGGAAAAGAACTTGCATGGCATCTATTGTCCATCCCTCCCGTGGCAGCGGGGTCCAAATGGATACTATGGGATATTAAGGTTCTCCTTTCAATAAAGAACCGGACCAACGCATTAGCACTTGGTGAACACATGAACTACTCAAACTATGGTCATCACCGGGAGTGGTTCCGGTTATTGTCACTTCGGGGTTGCCGGATGATAAGACATAGTAGGTAACTACAACTTGCAAGATCGGATCTAAAACACACATATATTGGTGACAACATAATAATTTCTGATCTAAAATCATGGCACTCGGGCCCTAGTGACAAGCATTAAGCATGGCAAAGTAGTAGCAACATCAATCTCAGAACATAGTGGATACTACGGATGAATCCCCATCGAAACTAACTCGATTACATGATAGATCTCATCCTACTCATCACTGCCCAGCGAGCCTACGAATAGATTACTCACGAATGTTGAAGAGCTTCATGGAATTGGAGAGGGAAGAAGGTTGATGATGATGATGGCGACGATCTCCTTGATCCGGAGCCCAAAACGGACTCCAGATCTTCCCTCCAGATGAAGAACGGGATGTGGCGGTGCCTCCTTGTCGCAAACGCGATGAAATCTTCTCTCATGATTTTTTCCGGGATGAAAGGGAATAAATAGCGCTGAGTTTGGGGGCGGCAGAGCCACATGGACCCCACAAGCCCTGACACCGCGGCCTGGGGGGTGGCCGCGGCCACAGGGCTTGTGGCCCACTGGCTCACCCCCTCTGATGGATCTTTGCGCAGGTATTTTTCATATTATCCAGAAATATTCTCCGTAAATTTTCTGGACGTTCCGAGAACTTTCATTTCTGCACAAAAACTACACCATGGGAATTTTGCTGAAAACAGCGTTAGTCCGGGTTAGTTCCATTCAAATCATGCAAATTAGAGTCCAAAACAAGGGCAAAAGAGTTTGGAAAAGTAGATACGATGGAGACGTATCAAACTCCCCCAAGCTTAAAACCTTGCTTGTCCTCAAGCAACTCAGTTGACAAACTGAAAGAGAAAGACAAACTCTGTTTGATCTTGTTGTTGCAACTATGTCTAACTCATAACTAGAATTTCAGCAAGATCACAAGTTAACCACATAAGCAAGTGACACAAAGGTCTCACGGTAAACTAATATCAATGGCATAATCAGCTAGCGAGCAAATAATAATGAGTTTCATATACCAACAATTCAATCAAAACAAGCATGAAGCAATATGAATAGGTGGTATCTCGCTAGCTCTTTCTGAGACCGCAAAACATAAATGCACAACACTTTCAAAGATCAAGGGCTGACTAAACATTGTAATTCATAGCAACGAAGATCCAGTCATAGTCATGCTCAATATCAATCAAAAGCAAAGCATAAAAATGACAGAGGTGCTCTCTAATTGGTGCTTATATACGAAGAGGATGACTCAACAGGAAAATAAATAGACAGGCCCTTCGCAGAGGGAAGCATTGATTTGCAGAGGTACCAGAGCTCAAGCTTTGAAAACAGAGATAATAATTTTGGGTGGCATGCTTTCATTGTCAACGCAATGACCAAGAGTTCTCAATATCTTCCATGCTACTCATGCTATAGGCGGTTCCCTAACAGAAAAGTAAAGTTTTAACTCCACCACCACCAATCAATCACACTCCACGGCTAGCCGAAACCTCGTGTACCGTCCATACTAACATTAATCCGGGGGGAAGTCTTGTTTTACAGTTATGTTTTCGATTTAAGCGTGGAACTGGGCATTCCAATTACCGGCCCCTTTCTTGTGAATGACAGTGAATAAACACATGTCGAGGATAACACGCCTAACATGGAAGATACCAATAGCCCCCTGTCAGAACATGAACGGTTCGGGCAAGCAAAACAAATTATTACTTAAAGGTTTAGAGAATGGCACATGCAAATTTACTTGCAACGGCAGGTAGATACCGCAAATAGGTAGGTATGGTGGACTCTTAAGGCACAACTTTGGGTTTATGGAGGTGGATGCACAAGCAGTATTCCCGCTTAGTACAATTGAAGGCTAGCAAAAGACTGGGAAGAGACCAACTAGAGAGCGACAACAGTCATCAAGATGCAATGAGTTTGACTAACATTGAGTGCAAGCATGAGCAGGATATAAATCACCATGAACACGAACATCATAGAGGCTATGTTGATTTTGTTTCAACTACATGCATGAACATGCGCCAAGTCAAGCCACTTGAATCATTCAAAGGAGAATACCATCCTATCATACTACATCATATTCATCTCAAAATCTATGTTGCCTTTCAAGACAAACCATTATAATCTCCTAGCTAAATAAGCATGGCATCAGAAACTATGATCTCTAAGTTGTCATTGCAAACATCGTTCTCTCTCAACAAAGCTGAATCTGGGACAAGAAGCTAGTCATATTTACAAAAACAAAATAGATAGAGTTCATACCAGCTTTTCCACTCTCAGTCATTTCATCATATATCATCATTATTGCCTTTCACTTGCACGATCGAACGATGTGAACAATAATAAGAGTGCTCGTGCATTGGACTAAGCTGAATTTGCAGGCAAACACAAAGGAGAAGACAAAGTAATATGGCTCTTTGAAAGCTAAACAAGTATGCATGCAAGAGCCACTAAACATTGTAACCAATATCTTCTACCTTGACCCAAAGAAAAAGAAAACTATTTACACGGGGATTTTCCCAACAAGCAAAAGAAGAAAGGAAGATCTTTTAGGGTTTTCTCAAAAAGGACACAAAACAAGAAAACAAGAAAATGAAAATAAACTAGCCTGGATAATACAGAGGCAAAGTGTAAACACCACTAACAAAGTGAAAGCATAAGCATGAATGTAAAGTAAGTGAGAACACATACTCCCCCAAGCTTAGGCTTTTGGCCTAGCTTGGTCTACTCCCAAGGACGGTCCTGGCGAAACCCAAAATCACAATCGGGGTTATACGGGAGCGCTGCAGCCACTGCCTAAATAGCTGCCTCACGGAGACAAGCAGTTGTCGCCTCCCTCTCATACTCCTCTGCCTCTCCTCTGGTTATGTAGTATCTCCGTTTTACCTAAAAGTCAAAGAAAGCAGGAGCAGGAAGGGTAATATGGAAAACACGCTGCCGGTTAAATATCAATCGGTATAGGAGGGATTCATCATCCCTCTCAAAGAACTGGTAGCGTGTCATAGCGACGCGATCAAGGAAAGCTGTATGGAGCGGGGGATCTCCTGCGCGGATGGGTACTCCAAGAAAATTTGCTATGCGAGTGGCATAGATGCCGCCAAACAAATCCCCATCAATAGCATTCTTATTTAGCCTCCTTGCTATAATAGCTCCCATGTTGAAGCTTTTGTCACGCGTCATTGCGCTCTTAAGGATACTAAGGTCGGATGCACATAGGTGACAATGTTCAACCTTGTTGTTAATGCATCTACCTATGAAGAGGGCAAAGTAGTGCAAGGCAGGGAAATGAATGCTTCCTATGGTAGCTTGCGTGATGTATCGAGTTTCTCCAACAGTTATACTAGAGACAAAATTTCTAACCGAAGACTTAGCAGGATCATTAAGACTACCCCCGTCAGGTATCTTGCAAATCGTATTGAAATCCTCCAAATCCATGGTGTAGGATTTATCATCCAGATCAAACAGTATGGATGAGTCACGGCCAACTGAAAATTTAAATCTACGCACGAAAGAGGCAGTGAGCATAGCATACTGTTTACATTTATCCGAGAGTAATTCTTCTAACCCGGCATTATGGACAAGTGTATCAAACTCATCCTTGAAGCCTGCTTTGATCATGAACTCATCGGAAGGCCATTCACATGGTTGTACAGGTGTGTCCCTTAGTTGATAAGGATCGGGCTCCCGAATAGAAAGATGGGGAGCCTTCTTACTTGAGGAACCACCATGAAACTTCCTCCTGAACATAATTTCTTTTTGCTGAAATTTTTGAAGTTCAAGAGAAAAGTGAATAAAGACCAACCACACCTTGTAGCAACTACTCCTACAAGTGCCTAGAGACCATATCACGCGCTAAAACTACTTGGGACCAGCTGAAATCAACATTTCAAGCTCAAGAACAGGGTCACCAAGGTAGCAAGAATATGCGAAGGATAAAGCACTGGAGTAGAAACTAATTGGACCAATGGAGGAGTCACTTACCAAGGAGTAATTTCCCCAAAACAGTTCGGAGAATGGTGCTTTGAGCAAGGAGATCGAAAATCACAGCCAAATGAGCAAGAACACGGGTTTGAGCTGCGAAACGATTTTTTCTGGAGGTAGAAGAAGAGGATGGGAGCTGGAATGAGTGGAGGGGGTCCCTGTGGGCCCCACAAGCTTGGTGGCCGCGGCCAAGGGGGAGCCCGCGGCGTCAGGGCTTGTGGCCCACTGGTGTGGCCCCCAGGCCAGTTCTCAGTCCGAGTATTTTTCAAAAAATCCAGAAATATCATATTTGATTTTCAGGACCATCGGAGAACTTCTATTTTCGGGGTACTTTTCTCCGGGACGCTAAAACAGAAAACAGGGAAAACTAAACTAAATCTATCATTTTTCTTCTAAGCAACAGAGAATGAAAGCTTAAAACAGAGGTATGTGACTCTTTGATTCATCCATTTCATGGACATCGAAAGAAATCCGTCAATGGGGTTGATCAAATCCTCATGACAAAACTTTCTTGAATCGCATAAGAGAACGGAATATTTTCGAATAGTCACTAGGTCACCTCAATGGAGATATGTATCTCCCCAACAAGCAAATCATACTTCATCTTGACACGAGGAATAGGGCATTCAAAGCTCCTGATAAGAATCGATGACGTTTTTTTGATAGCATTGATGCAATGTACTTGATATCGTTTCTTCGGAAAGTGCACTGTATCCTCATTACTGTTGACATGGAAAGTGACATTGCCTTTGTTGCAATCTATAACAGCCCCTGCAGTGTTTAAAAAGGGTCTTCCGAGGATGACAGCCATGGCATCGTCCTTGGGAATATCCAAGATAACAAAGTCTGTTAAGATAGTGGTGTTAGCAACCACAACAGGCACATCATCGCAAATGCCGACAGGGAAAGCAGTTGATTTGTTGGCCATTTGCAGAGAAATTTCAGTGGGTGTCAACTTATCTAGTTCAAGTCTACGATAAAGAGAGAGAGGCATAACACTAGCACCGGCTCCAAGGTCACATAAGGCAGTTCTCGCGTAGTTTCCTTTAATGGAGCAAGGTATAGTGGGCACTCCGGGATCAGAAAGTTTCTTAGGAGTTCCACCTTTGAAAGTGTAATTGGCGAGCATGGTGGAGATCTCAAGATCTGGTATCTTCCGTTTATTAGTCACGATATGTTTCATGTACTTGGCATATGGGGACATTTTGAGCATATCAATTAACCGCATCTGCAAAAAGACAGGTCTCAACATTTCAATAAAGCGCTCAAAATCTTCATCATCCTTTTTCTTGGATGGCTTAGGAGGAAAGGGCATATGTATCTGAACCCATGGCTCCCTTTCTTTACCATGCTTCCTAGAAGTGGAGTCATTCTTATCGTATCTTTTAGGTTGTGGGTTATCAGGATTAACCGTAGGTTCAATCTCCACATCCTTATCATTGCTAGGTTGAGCATTATTATGAACATCGTTGTCCATATTATCACCAGGTTCATGTTCATCACCAGATTGTGTTTCTGCATCAGACGCAGAAATATCATTTGGTTCTTCAGGTGTGACAGTATTTAGTGAACTGACATGTAGGTTTCTATCATCCTCCTTCTTCTTAGGATGACTCGGTGTATCAACGTTAATTCCTTGAGAATCTCGATCAATTCTCTTAGGATGGCCTTCAGGATACAAAGGTTCCTGAATCATTTTGCCTCCTCTAGTAATGACTCTGACAGAGTTGTCATTTAATTCACTGAGCAAGTCATTCTGAGCTTTAAGTACTTGTGTTACCTAAGTAGTAATCATAGAGGCATGTTTACTCAGAAGCTTCAGATCATTGACATTTCTATCACAAGAATTTAAATGACTAAGCATACGAGTACTTTGTTCCAAATGTCTGCTAACATAATCATTGAAACTCTGTTGTTTGGCAACAAAGTTGTCAAATTCATCAAAGCATAGGCTAGCAGGTTTGTCAAAAGGAATATCACTCTCATCAAACCTACGCAGAGAATTGATACGTCTCCAACGTATCTACTTTCCCAAACTCTTTTTCCCTTGTTTTGGACTATAATTTGCATGATTTGAATGGAACTAACCTGGACTGACGCTGTTTTCGGCAGAATTGCCTTGGTGTTATTTTTGTGCAAAAATCAAAGTTCTCCAAACGTCCTAAAAATTTACGGGGAGCAGTTTTGGAAAATATCAAAAATATCTGCGCAAAGTTCCACCTCAGGGGGTGGGCCAGTGGGCCACAAGCCCCTGCTCCGCCACCACCCCCCTGGTGGCGGTGGGCAGGCTTGTGGGGCCCACACGCACCTGCCGCCCCCAACTCCAGCTCTATAAGTTGTCTTTCGTCCCAGAAAAAATAAAAAGAGAAGTTTTCGTTGCATTTTCGATACGGAGGCGCCGCCACCTTCTGTTCTTCATGTGGAGGGCAGATCTGGAGTCCATCTTGGGCTCCGGAGAGGGGAAATCGTCGCCATCATCATCATCAACCTTCTTCCCTCTCCAATTCCATGAAGCTCTTCGTCGTTCGTGAGTAATCTATTCGTAGGCTCGTTGGGCGGTGATGAGTAGGATGAGATCTATCATGTAATCGAGTTAGTTTTGATGGGGATTGATCCCTAGTATCCACTATGTTCTGAGATTGATGTTGCTACTACTTTGCCATGCTTAATGATTGTCACTAGGGCCCGAGTGCCATGATTTCAGATCTGAAATTATTAAGTTGTCACCAATATATGTGTGTTTTAGATCCGATCTTGCAAGTTGTAGTTACCTATTATGTGTTATGATCCGCCAACCCCGGAGTGACAATAAACGGAACCACTCCCGGTGATCATCATAGTTTGAGGAGTTCATGTGTTCACCAAGGGCTAATGCGTTGGTCCGGTTCTTTATTAAAAGGAGAACCTTAATATCCCATAGTTTCCTTTTGGACCCCGCTGCCACGGGAGGGATGGACAATAGATGTCATGCAAGTTCTTTTCCCTAAGCACATATGACGACACACGGAATGCATGCCTACATCACATTGATGAACGGGAGCTAGCCACATATATCTTCGTGTTATAGCTGTTGCATGATGAATATCATCCAAACAAATCACCGACCCATTGCCTACGAGTTTGTTCTACTGCTGTTACTTGTCTTGTTCTGCTGCTGCTACTATTGTTTCTACTGTTGTTACTTGTCTTGCTCTACTGCTGCTACTACTGTTGCTACTGCTGTTACTTGTCTTGTTCTGTTGCTGCTGCTACTACTGTTGCTACTACTGTCGCTTGCTACTGTTGCTACTTGCTACTGCTGTCACTAATGTTGTTCCTTGCCACTGCTATTGCTTGTTACACTGCCGTTACTCGCTACTTTGTTGTTACTATTGTGCTTGCAGATACTAATCTTTCAGGTGTGGTTGAATCCGACAAATTCAGCTGCTAATACTCGAGAGTATTCTCTCACCTCCTTCAGGCGATCTACAAATTTGGGTCGAATACTCTACCCTCGAAAACTGCTACGAACCCACGCGCTGGTGGGCCATCAACAACATTCTTCCAGTTTCATTGTCGGGGAGTGCTTTCAGCAGTCTTCTGGTGCCGCTGCAGTAGAAGGTTCGTTGTCATAAGCATTCGTCTTGCTAACGAGAGAGATTGCAGGATCAACCCTTTTCTAGAGCCATTGCCAGGGAAGTACAGCTAACGTCAGCATTTTTCTGGCGCCGTTGCCGGGGAGGTATTGCTATATTCTCTGAATTACTTGGGATTTATATCTGCTGATCACTATGAAGAATCTGAAGGGTCCGAACACCAAAGTCTTGCCCTCAACTACGAGGGGAGGTAAGGAATTGCCATCTAGCTCTGCACTTGATTCACCTTCAGTTATGAGTAAGTTTGCAACATCACGTCCTGCTAGAAATCTTGATATGTCGCTTGTGCTTGATGATGCTTGTGATACTACTGCTAGAGATGCGGCTTTGCCTGATGATACTATGCTTGATACTATGCTTGATACTACTGCTAGAGATACTATGCTTGATATTGTCCCTGATACTGCTAGAGATGCTATGCTTGATACTGCTTTGCCTGATGATGCTAGAGATGCTGCTTTGCCTGATGATGCTATGCTTGATACTGCTAGAGATGCTCCTTTGCCTATTCCACTAGGAGTGTTCCTTGATGCTCATATTGCTAGAGTTACTGCCAATGCCCGTGATGCTTCTGAAACTACCGATACTATTGAGATAGAACCTGCTTTTGCTCCTGCAAGATCTAGCTCTCCTAGATATGAATTGCCTGATATACCTAAGGGTTACGTTATGGAGGGAAAGATAGCTGAGGATTTTCTTGCATGTAAGGATGCCTATGACGCTGAGAAATTAATTCTCAAGTGGAAGGAAAAATCTCGAGATGTTAGGATGAAAAATGACCCGAAGTTTGCCACTTCGCCTATCTTTGTCACCGATAAGGATTATGAATTCTCTGTCGACCCTGAGATAATCTCTCTAGTCGAATCTGATCCTTTTCACGGTTATGAGTCTAAGACAGTCATAGCCCATCTTGCCAAACTATCCGAAATAGCCAACCTTTTCACTAATGAGGAGAAGATCCGCCACTACTATATCCTTAAGTTGTTTCCTTTCTCTCTAAAGGATGATGGTAAAGCCTGGTTCACCTCTCTTGCTCCTGGATGTGTGTGTAGTCCCCAGGAGATGGTCTATTACTTCTGTGAGAAATATTTCTCTGCCCATAAGAAGCAAGCTGCCTTGCAGGAAATATACAACTTTGCTCAACTCCAAGAAGAGAGTCTTCCACAAGCTTGGGGGAGGCTCGTCCAGCTACAAAACGCTTTGCCTGATCACCCTCTCAAGAAGAACGAGATACTTGATATCCTCTATAATGGACTTACCGATGCCTCTAGAGACCACCTAGATAGTTGTGTCGGTTGTGTTTTTAGGGAACGAACTGTAGAACAAGCTGAGACCCTACTTAATAACCTCTTGATCAACGATAATGCTTGGACTATTCCCGAACCACCTCCTAAGCCAACTCCTAAGAAAATAGGTATTATATTCCTCAGTCCCGAAGATATGCAAGAAGCCAAGAAATCTATGCAAGAGAAAGGCATTAGATCTAAAGATGTCAAAAATCTACCACCTATCAAAGAGATCCACGGTCTCGATAACCTCGTACAGGTAGTAGAAGTGAATTCTCTGCGTAGGTTTGATGATAGTGATATTCCTTTTGATAAACCTGCTAGCCTATGCTTTGATGAATTTGACAACTTTGTTGCCAAACAACAGAGTTTCAATGATTATGTTAGCAGACATTTGGAACCAAGTGCTCGTATGCTTAGCCATTTAAGTGCTTGTGTAGACAGAAATGTCAATGCTCTGAAGCTTTTGAGTAAACATGCCTCTATGATTACTACTCAGGTAGAATAAGTACTTAAAGCTCAGAATGACCTTCTCAATGAATTAAATGACAACTCTGTCAGAGTCATTACTAGAGGAGGCAAAATGACTCAGGAACCTTTGTATCCTGAAGGTCATCCTAAGAGAATTGATCAAGATTCTAAAGGAATCAATGCTGATACACCTAGTCATCCTAAGGAGAAGAAGAAAGATGATAGAAACCTGCACGCCAGTTCACCAAATACTATCACACTTGAAGAACCTAATGATATTTCTGCGTCTGATGCAGAAATACAATCAGGTGATGAACATGAACCTGGTGACAATGTGGACAGTGATGTTCATAATAATGCTCAACCTAGACATGATGAGGATGTGGAGATTGAACCCATGGTTAATCCTGATAATCCACAACCTAAGAGATACGACAAGAATGACTTTACTGCTAGGAAGCATGGTAAACAAAGTGAGCCATGGGTTCAGAGACCTATGCCCTTTCCTCCTAAGCCATCCAAGAAAAAGGATGATGAGGATTTTGAGTGCTTCGTTGAGATGATAAGACCCGTCTTTCTGCAGATGCGGTTAACTGATATGCTCAAGATGTCTCCGTATGCCAAGTACATGAAAGATATTGTGACTAATAAACAAAAGATACCAGATCTTGAGATCTCCACCATGCTTGCCAATTATACTTTCAAAGGTGGAACTCCTAAGAAACTTGGTGATCCCGGAGTGCCCACTATACCTTGCTCCATTAAATGAAACTACGTAAGAACTGCCTTATGTGACCTTGGAGCCGATGTTAGTGTTATGTCGCTTTCTCTTTATCGTAGACTTGAGTTGGATAAGTTGACACCCACTGAAATTTCTCTGCAAATGGCCGACAGATCAACTGATTTTCCTATCGGCGTTTGCGAGGATGTGCCTGTTGTGGTTGCTAACACCACTATCTTAACAGACTTTGTTATCTTGGATATTCCTGAGGATGATGCCATGTCTATCATCCTCGGAAGACCCTTTTTAAACACCGCAGGGGCTGTTATAGATTGCAACAAAGGCAATGTCACTTTCCATGTCAACGGTAATGAGCACACAGTGCATTTTCCGAAGAAACGATATCAAGTACATTGCATCAATGCTATCGAAAAGACTTCATCGATTCTCATTGGGAGCTTTGAATGCCCTATTCCTCGTGTCAAGATGAAGTATGATTTGCTTGTTGGGGAGATACATATCCCCATTGAGGTGACTTAGTGGCTATTCGAAAATTCTCCGTTCTCTCTTACGATTCGAGAAGGTTTTGTCATAAGGACTTGATCAACCCCATTGATGGATTTCTTCCGATGACCATGAAACGAATGAATTAGAGAGTCACATACCTCTATTTTGAGTCTTCATTTTTTGTTGCTTAGAAGAAAAATGATGGAATTAGTTTAGCTTTTCCTGTTTTCTGTTTTAGCGTCCCGGAGAAAAATACCTCGAAAATAAAAGTTCTCTGTTTTTGCTCTAGTGCTTTATCCTTCGCGAATTCTTGCTACCTTGGTGACCCTGTTCTTGAGCTAGAAAAGTTTATTTTAGCTGGTCCCAAGTGGTTTTAGCGCGTGATACGGTCTCTAGGCACTAGTAGGAGTAGTTGCTACAAGTTGGGTTAATCCTTATTCACTTTTCTTTCAAAGTCTCTAAAAATTTCAGAATTTTTCAGAGCTAGAAAAAGGAAAAGATGAGGAGGTTCTTGAGAGGCTCTTCAAGCCTTAACCACAAGGAGGATGAGAAGAACCACCCCAAGTACGTAGTCCCTCGAGTCACAGAAGTTCGAGCGTGCGAGTGGCCAAGTGATGAATTTTTGCGCGCCGCCGGACTTTATCAAGACTTTTACTACTTGGTGGAGAACGCAGGTCTTACTGCGTTTGTTGAAGATAAGTTCCCACAATATCTCCTCCTCACCAATATTTTCGTTCAAAGCTTCAACTTTTATCCGAGGAAGAATCCTCCCATGTTTGAGTTCATGATTTACGATATTCCCCAGTGTATGGCGCTGCAGGACTTTTGCAATGTATGCAAATTACCTTATGTTGGGGATATCCGTGACCCTCGTCCATGGGACTTGGAGGATTTCATTGGTTCTATTGCTGTTGGAGAGGAGAGAGGAGTGTCTCGCACTAGAATTGCTAGCATACATTTTCCTGTGCTTCGGTACTTCTCACTATTTGTGGGAAAATGTTTGATTGGCCGTGGGGAGGCTGGATCACTTAGTTCTCCACACCTTGTGGTTTTGCGCGAAGGCCTTTATAACGATAAGACTTATAGCTTGGGCGCTATAGTCGCTCAACGGTTGAACCTGAACCGTTCCAAGGGTGTTGTCTATGGAGGTATCTATGCTACCCGTCTTGCCGGACACTTTGAGATACCCATTAGACTGGGAGAGGAAGGAGAGATGCTTCTCCCTGAGAGATATCTGGATTATGACAGCATGGTTCGCCATGATTTTCTAGATAGAGATGCTAGTAGACGGATGATTTATAACCTGGTGTTTAGTCAGGGTACTCGGGAGACTATTACTTTGTCTGCTCCTTCTTTGTTTGATCTTCTTGCAGGCAGGTACACTATTATGCCCGCGGACATCTACGCATATTGGGGCTTGGCCCAACCACAAGCGTCCGTGCCCGAGCCGCCACTCGAGTACTAGACGCCAGTTTATTAGTAGGATCCAGAGGAGCTCACACAGCAGTGGCATCCACAGTCTGCTCCAGAGTATCCTGGAGCTGGTTATTTCCCACCATGGGAGTAGACCAAGCTAGGCCAAAATCCTAAGCTTGGGGGAGTACGTGTTCTCACCTACTTTACATTCATGCTTATGCTTTCGCTTTGTTAGCTGGTGTATACACTTTGCCACAGTATTATCCATGCTAGTTTCTTTTCGTTTTCTTGTTTTGTGTCCTTTTGAGAAAACCCAAAAAGATTTTTATTTCTTCTTTTGCTTGTTGGGATCTTTCCCATGTAAATAGTTTTGTTTTTCTTTGTGTCAAGGTAGAAGATATTGGTTACAATGCTTAGTGGATCTTACATGCTTACCTGTTTAGCTTTCAAAGAGCCATATTATTTTGTCTTCTCCTTTGTGTTTGCCTGCAGATTCAGCTTAGTCCAATGCGCTTATTATTGTTCACATCACTCGATCGTGCAAATGAAAGGCAACAATGATGATATATGATGAAGTGAGTTAGACTGAAAAGCTAGTATGAACTCTATCTATTTTGTTTTTGTAAATATGACTAGCTTGTCGACCCAGATTTAGCTTTGTTGTGAGAGAACCATGTTTGAATGACAACTTAGAGATCATAGTTTCTGATGCCATGCTTATTTAGCTGAGAGCTTATAATGGTTCGTCTTGATTGCCAACATAGATTTTGAGATGACTTTGATGTAGTCTGATAGGATGGTATTCTCCTTTGAATGTTTCAAGTGGCTTGACTTGGCGCATGTTCATGCATGTAGTTGAAACAAAATCAACATAGCCTCTATGATGTTTGTATTCTTGGTGATTTATATCCTCTTCATGCTTGCATTCAATGTTAGTCAAACTCATTGCATCTTGATGAGTGTTGTTGCTCTCTAGTTGGTCGCTTCCCAGTCTTTTGCTAGCCTTCACATGTACTAAGAGGGAATGCTTCTTGTCCATCCACTTCCATGAACCCAAAAGTTTTTCCATGAGAGTCCACCATACCTACCTATTTGCGGTATCTACCTGCCGTTCCAAGTAAATTTGCATGTGCCATTCTCTAAACCTTCAAGAAATAAATCTGTTTTATATCTTGTTCTATTTATTTTCTGTCGAGTCATCCTCCTCTAATATAAGCACCAATTAGAGAGCACCTCTGTCATTTTTATGCTTTGCTTTTGATTGATATTGAGTATAACTATGAATGGATATTCGTTGCTATGAATTACAATGTTTAGTCAGCCCTTGATCTTTGAAAGTGCTCTCCATTTATGTTTCGCGGTCTCAGAAAGAGCTAGCGAGATACCACCTATTCATATTGCTTCATGCTTGTTTTGATTGAAGTGTTGGTATTTGAAACACATTATTATTTGCTCGTTAGCTGATTATGCCATTGATATTAGTTTACTGTGAGACCTTTGTGTCATTTGCTTCTGTGCTTAACTTGTGATCTTGCTGAAATTCTGGTTATGAGTTAGACATAGTTGCAACAACAAGATCAAACAGAGTTTGTCAAATTTTTTCTTTCTCTCACAGTTTGTCAACTGAGTTGCTTGAGGACAAGCAAGGTTTTAAGCTTGGGGGAGTAAATACGTCTCCAACGTATCTACTTTTCCAAACTCTTTTGCCCTTGTTTTGCACTATAATTTGCATGATTTGAATGGAACTAACCTGGACTGACGCTGTTTTCAGTAGAATTGCCTTGGTGTTATTTTTGTGCAGAAATCAAAGTTCTCCAAACGTCCTAAAAATTTACGAGGAGCAGCTTTGGAAAATATCAAAAATATCTACGCCAAGTTCCACCTGAGGGGGTGGGCCAATGGGCCACAAGCCCCTGCTCTGCCACCCCCCCCCCCCCCCCGTGGCGGTGGGCAAGCTTGTGGGGCCCACAGGCACCTGCCGCCCCCAACTCCAGCTCTATAAGTTGTCTTTCGTCCCAGAAAAAATAAAAAGAGAAGTTTTCGTCGCATTTTCGATACGGAGGCGCCGCCACCTCCTGTTCTTCATCTGGAGGGTAGATCTGGAGTCCGTCTTGGGTTCCGGAGAGGGGAAATCGTCGCCATCGTCATCATCAACGTTCTTCCTTCTCCAATTCCATAAAGCTCTTCGTCGTTCGTGTGTAATCTATTCGTAGGCTCGCTGGGCGGTGATGAGTAGGATGAGATCTATCATGTAATCGAGTTAGTTTTGATGGGGATTGATCCCTAGTATCCACTATGTTCTGAGATTGATGTTGCTACTACTTTGCCATGCTTAATGCTTGCCACTAGGGCCCGAGTGCCATGATTTCAGATCTGAAATTATTATGTTGTCACCAATATATGTGTGTTTTAGATCCGATCTTGCAAGTTGCAGGATCAGCCCTTTTCTGGAGCCATTGCCAGGGAAGTACAGCTGACGTCAAGAATTCACTTCTACTACTTGTATCGGGTTATCGAGACCATGGATCTCTTTGATAGGTGGTAGATTTTTGACATCTTCAGATCTAATGCCTTTCTCTTGCATAGATTTCTTGGCTTCTTGCATATTTTCGGGACTGTGGAATAGAATACCTCTTTTCTTAGGAGTTGGCTTAGGAGGTGGTTCGGGAATAGTCCAAGCATTATCGTTGATCAAGATGTTATTCAGTAGAATCTCAGCTTGTTCTATAGTTCGTTCCCTAAAAACACAACCGGCACAACTATCTAGGAGGTCTCTAGAGGCATCGGTAAGTCCGTTATAGAAGATATCAAGTATCTCGTTCTTCTTAAGAGGGTGATCAGGCAAAGCATTCTGTAGCTGGATGGGCCTCCCCCAAGCTTGTGGGAGACTCTCTTCTTTGAGTTGAGCAAGTTGTATATTTCCTGCAAGGCAGCTTGGTTCTTATGGACAGGGAAATATTTCTCACAGAAGTAATAGACCATATCCTGGGGACTACTCACACATCCAGGAGAAAGAGAAGTGATACAGGCTTTAGCGTCATCCTTTAGAGAGAAAGGAAACACCTTAAGGATATAGTAGCAGCGGATCTTCTCCTCACTAGTGAAAAGGGTGGCTATATCGTGTAGTTTGGTAAGATGGGCTACGACCGTCTCAGACTCATAACCGTGGAAAGGATCAGATTCGACTAGGGAGATTATCTCAGGGTCGACAGAGAGTTCATAATCCTCATCGGTGATAAAGATAGGTGAAGTGGCAAACTTCGGGTCGTATTTCATCCTAGCTTTCAGAGATTTTTCCTTCCACTTGAGAAGTAATTTCTCAGCGTCATAGGCATCCTTACACGTAAGAAAATCCTCAGCTATCTCTCCCTCCATAACATAACCCTCAGGTATATCAGGCAATTCATATCTAGGAGAGCTAGATCTAGCAGGAGCAAAAGCAGGTTCTATCTCAATAGTATCGGCAGTTTCAGAAGCATGAAGAGCATTGGCAGTAACTCTAGCAATATGAGCATCAAGGAATACCCCTAGTGGCATATCAGGCAAAGTAGTATCTCTAGAAGTATCAAGCATAGCATCATCAGGCGAAATAGCATCTCTAGCATCATCGGGCAAAGTAGTATCAAGCATAGCATCTCTAGCAGTATCAGGCATAGCATCTCTAGCAATATCAGGCATAGCATCTCTAGCAGTATCAGGCATAGCATCTCTAGCAGTATCAGGCATAGCAACATCATAAGCATCATCAAGCACATGCGACATATCAAGATTTCTAGCAGGAGGTGGTGTCGCAAACTTACTCATAACTGAAGGTGAATCCAGTGCAGAGCTAGATGGCAGTTCCTTACCTCCCCTCGTAGTTGAGGGCAAGACTTTGGTTCTAGGATCTTTCAGATTCTTCATAGTGATCAGCAGATATAAATCCCAAGTGACTCAGAGAATATAGCTATCCTTCCCCGGCAACGGCGCCAGAAAAATGTTGTTGACATGCAACTATTCCTGACTTGATGCCTCCACGGCAACGGACCGAGAAAAGAGCTGCTTCCAGTTGCTCAACAATTAGAAATTGTCTTGCAAAAGCCCACCAGCGTGTGGGATCGCGACACTTTTTCAAGGGTAGAGTATTCAACCCAAATTTGTTGGTTCGCACGATGGGAAGTGAAAGAATAGTCTCAAGTATTAGCAGCTGAATGTGTCAGATTCAACCACACCTGAAAGATTAGTGTCTGCAAGCAAAGTATCAACAGCAAATTAGTATGATAGAAATGGTGCCAGAAATGATCTATTGACGGCAGACTATTCCTAACTGTTGTATCGATGGCGCCAGTAAGTTGCCCGTGGACGGGAAATATTCTTTCCCGGCAACGGTGCTAGAAAAAGTATTGTAGCAGGTAGCAGTAGTGTAACGAGCAACAACGGTGGCAAGGAACAACAGTATTGACAGCATTAGCAAGTAGCAACAGTAGCGAGTAACAGCAGTAGCAAGTAGCAGCAGTAGCAAGTAACAACAGCAGCAAGTAACAGAAGCAGCAACAGTAGTATCAACAGCAGCAGGGCAAAGCAAGTAACAGTGGCAGCAAGTAACAGGAGCAGCAACAGTAGTAACAGCAGCAGAGCAAAACAAGTAACAACAGCAGTGGGACAAACTCGTAGGCAATGGATCGGTGATTTGTCGGATGACATTCGTCATGCAACAGTTATAACATGGAGAGATATGTGGATAGCTCCCGTTCGTCAATGTGATGTAGGCATGCATTCCATGTGTAGTCATACGTGCTTAGGGAAAAGAACTTGCATGACATCTATTTTCCATCCCTCCCGTGGCAGCGGGGTCCAAATGGATACTACGGAATATTAAGGTTCTCCTTTTAATAAAGAACCAGACCAACGAATTAGCACTTGGTGGACACATGAACTCCTCAAACTATGGTCATCACTGGGAGTGGTTCCGGTTATTGTCACTCCGGGGTTGCCGGATCATAACACATAGTAGGTAACTACAACTTGCAAGATCGGATCTAAAACACACATATATTGGTGACAACATAATAATTTCAGATCTGAAATCATGGCACTTGGGCCCTAGTGACAAGCATTAAGCAGGGCAAAGTAGTAGCAACATCAATCTCAGAACATAGTGGATACTAGGGATCAATCCCCATCAAAACTAACTCGATTACATGATAGATCTCATCCTACTCATCACCACCCAGCGAGCCTACGAATAGATTACTCACGAACAATGAAGAGCTTCATGGAATTGGAGAGGGAAGAAGGTTGATGATGACGATGGCGACGATCTCCTTGATCCAGAGCCCAAAACGGACTTCACATCTGCCCTCCAGATGAAGAACACGATGTGGCGGCGCCTCCGTGTCGCAAACGCGATGAAATCTTCTCTCCTGATTTTTTCCGGGACGAAAGGGAAAAAATAGCGTTGAGTTTGGGGGCGACAGAGCCACGTGGGCCCCACAAGCCCTGTCGCCGCGACCTGGGGGGGTGGTCGCGGCCACAGGGCTCGTGGCCCACTGGCTCACCCCCTCCGGTGGATCTTTGCGCAAGTATTTTTCATATTTTCCAAAAATATTCTGTGTAAACTTTCAGGACGTTCCGAGAACTTTCATTTCTACACAAAAACAACACCATGGCAATTCTGTTGAAAACAGCGTCAATCCGGGTTAGTTCCATTCAAATCATGCAAATTAGAGTCCAAAACAAGGGCAAAAGAGTTTGCAAAAGTAGATACGATGGAGACGTATCACAGCTCAATGGGGTACTTCAGCCAAATAGACCAATCTCGTTGACGTGGATGCTTATAAAATCCTATCCTATTTTTGCAGGCCTCGTGCTCGGGTGTGGCTACTAATGTCAGTGAACTAGCCGAGCTGAATCGGAAACTACAGGTTTCTGATGAGGAACTTAGCCGACTTAATAGTCACCTAGACGAGAAGCAAGGTAATCTTAATGCATGCCACTGAGACTTTTGTAGCACTTGAATAGTTTAGTATTGTCTAGCTTTTTATACATGACATCATGATTCTGATTATGTTAACAGCCGTGAACTTGGAATTGGAGAAACTCCGAGCCAAACTGGAGAAGGCCAAGCAGGAGGTCGCCGCTCCTAAGGTGGTGGCGGAGAAAACAACCGCCAAGCTAGACTTGCTGAAGATCGAGAGCGGCGGGTACAAGGCTAGAGTGGACGAGGTCTAGTAGGAGCTACAAGATGTGAGTGCTAAAAACGAGGCCTTGGAACAAAAGTTCAAGGAACACGCGACCGAGATCTCAAAGATGTCTGCCGAGCTCAAATCGTAGCGGGTAGAGAGGTGCTTCTTTGAAGAAGAAGTGCGCCAGGTCAAGAAGATTGTAGATGGTAAGCCATACTTACTACAAAGTGCCTTTGGTGGAAACAAGTTTGCCTTTCTTACATGTCTATGGCGTTATCCAAATGCCTTTATGGACCTCCCATGGAGTGCGGCAAACACGGCCAAGCACTACGCGGTACATGAGGGGATGCCGAGCAGATGCTTTTTTGGCGCAATTTGAAGCTCCTGAGGCCAATCCCCTTCCTGTTAATCAAATGAAGCAGCTTATGGAGCTGCACAGGATGGCAGAGCCGACCGTGTAGCACCTCTCATCCGGTTGTGGCCTATTGATACTCTGTCGAGTAGTTATTTCGGCTTAATGCAGAAATTGTACAACATCGTGCCTCATCTCGAAGTCCTGAAGCGCTCTGTCTGCATAGAGGGAGCTCGGATGGCTTTCGCGAGGATCATGATGCACTGGCCAGGGGTGAAGCCCCTTACAATGGCAACCGCTTCTCCGCCTACTGGAAAGGAACATCAGCGTCTAGAGCTTTATTTCCCTGCCGCGACGGAGGGTGCTCGGGTGATCAAAGCCCAGTGCTCCAAAGATGTAATTTATGAGTAGGCATATTGTAGTGTGCCTTGGAACAATCTGTTATTATGAAACTTGTCCCGATGTAATGCATTGTTGGATTATTTTTTGACTCCTGTTTTGGTCGTTTAATCTGCAAGTTTCCAGTCGTCGGCTTCAGCCCCCATGTAGAGACTACAAAGGGTGTTTTGACATCCTCACTGTGACCCTTAGCCGATGTATCGGTGCTCGAAGGTGGTAATGTTTGGAGGAAAAGAGGCAATCAGACTATTAAGCTTTAGTGCTTTCACTTAGCCTTGGGAGCTTCAATGCGGGGGCTAGCCCCCAGTTTTGTGTGGTAGTCGGATGAACCGAATTTTTCAAATAGTTACCACCAGGTTTTCAAAGGTATAAACCTCTCCGTACAACACGGAATAAAACCTCCATGGGTTTTTAGTTTTTAACTCAGATTGCAGACCGGTTCTCGCTTATTATGACAATCGGTTTTTGGCTTTCTCCACTAAGGTATTTTTAGCCAAGCCAGCTGGGAATACAATCGCAGTGTTTCTCCCTTTACCCCTTTAGCCAAACTAGCGGACGTAAGTGTGATAGCCTAGCTTATTAGAGATGATAGACTACTCATATCAATAAGGAATTCCTTCTTTTCCGGGAGCCCATTCAAACAGAATTCTCAGGTTAAGTGTGCTCGGCTTGGAGTAGTTCTAGGATGGGTGACCGACCAGGAAGTTGGTCCCGGGTGCGCATGAGTGAGGACAAAGTGCGTAAAAAAGACTAGTATTGATATGTGGGACCAGTCTAGATCCTGCCAGGAGTAACGACCGCCGGCGGGTGTGTCCGGGGCGTTACAAGTTTGGTATCAGAGCCGACCCTCGCGGTTATACGGATGTTTGCGGACAGGTGTGCGGTCATTTTGTTCATGACATTTGTGACCCGTCATGGCAAACGGCATGGTACATGTACTGGACTGGATGCATAGACGTTTGTACCAAGAGGGAACGCTCCTGTGGCCCGACGAGGACGTCGGTTCCTCTTAGTGGTTGTGTATGTGATAGCCTGGCTTATTAGGGATGATAGACTACTCATATCAATAAGGAATTCCTTATTTTCTAGGAGCCCATTCGAACAGAACTCTCAGGTTAAGCGTGCTCGGCTTGGAGTAGTTCTAGGATGGGTGATCGACCGGGAAGTTGGTCCTGGGTGCGCATGAGTGAGGACAAAGTGCGCAGAAAAGACTAGTATTGATATGTGGGGCCAGTCTAGATTCCGCCAGGAGTAACGTAAGGGGGTAAGCACAGGAGCGGGGCAACCCAACTATTGACCCAAGACATAATTCAGAACCGATGCCAAGACATAATTCAGAACTGATGCATATAAAGCAATATCCAAGAAACCGAACAGTTAAAAAGGTAGTGACGGGATAGTGCTCGGGATGGTCGTTATCCAAGCCCCTGGTCTATTAGCCGATCGCACTTGATACTTATTAAACAAATCTACCCTTCGGTGCCGATGAGTAAAACACATATATATGTAAGGATACTATAAAAGAAGTATATGAATAATATTTACTATATTTCATGGTGCCAAGGCAGCTATTAGAGGGAACTATTGTTCGGATCGACATATTACAAGGCCACCTTTTATCCATGGCCTATCATGGGTGACTTGATGTCTACCCTGCTTCTAGCTACGCAGTTTCACCTATGCTTCTTAGAAAGGAGGAGGATTATCCTCTAAAGGTGGTTTATTGTTGGCAGGCGGACCTTGAATAGGGGGTCTTGAGAAATTGCCTTGCTATAGGTGATCTTGAAGCTTGGGAGATCCTTAACGTCATCTCGTTCTTGTCTATGAAGACATGTTGTCCATAGTTCGGTCAAACTGAATATATGGTCCTTGGTTGTGGATCCCCACAACTGCCCATGGTATTTTGAGAATGAAATTGTGTCTACGAGGGACATACCTTACGGGTGATCGGTCTATCCTGTGGGGAGTGTATCCCTATTTTTTTGGGCCGAGGATGTCTTTGGGGGATCCCATTGACCTCGGGCTCGCTTTCCCACTTGCCATGTATCTATGGTGAGCTTGTTACCTCAAGCTTTGGTGTTGTATTGGCATTTGGCTGCCAAGGCTGTTGTGTGCTCCTCGGTCCAGCGGGATCACTCTGTATTGCCATTGATGGTGATAACTCCTCTGGGTCCGGGCATCTTGAGCTTTAGGTAAGCGTAATGAGGCACATCATTGAAGCGGGCAAAAGTTATGCGGCCGGGTAGGGCGTGGTACCCGCTACGGAAAGGGACGATGCCAAAGATTAATTCCTCGCTACGGAAGTTGTTAGGTGAGCCAAACACAACCTCCAGTGTTGTCGTGTCAGAGCAGCGGGCGTCGACACCTGGGATCACTCCTTTAAAGATAATGTTGCTGGGTTTGATTCTTGATGGGTCTATGCCCATCTTTTTCACCGTATGTGAGTAAATCAGATTAAGGCTACTTCCTCTGTCCATAAGGACTTTGGTGAGGTGATACCCATCTATGATTAGGTCTAGGACAAGGCCGGCCGACCCTCCATGTCGGATATTGGTCAGGTGATCCCTACGATCGAAGGTAATCGAGCAAGCCGACCAT
Source organism: Hordeum vulgare subsp. vulgare (assembly GCF_904849725.1). Lineage (NCBI taxonomy): Eukaryota > Viridiplantae > Streptophyta > Magnoliopsida > Poales > Poaceae > Hordeum > Hordeum vulgare. Next base: position 423,014,477 of record NC_058522.1, on the reverse strand, counting down.
TGGTTGAACTTTGGGGCTATGGGCTCTACGACGTATACCTCCCGAAGGGCTCGCTTCCTTTCATTCTTTGGTATGACAGTGACATATATCATGTTCACAAATTTCATTTCTTGGGGGAACTATTTCTGGCCCCTAGTGTTTGGACCGCGGGGCTCTTCATCGTCCTCGCTTCGTTGGCCCTTGCCTTGTTCCTCGGCTGCTAGTTTGGCAGCCTGCTTAAACGCCCCAACAGTTACGGTTGGTGTGGGTGGCGGCCTTGTCTTGGGTGCCATGGATATGCCAGGACCTCTCCATAATTTTGTCTAATGGAGTGGGTCCATCCCTGTTCCCTTTGAAGGCTTTCTTCCGATGTCCATATTTTGAACTGCGGAAGCTGACATTTGCAGCCATGTCATCAGCGCCACTGTTACGGTGGCGGCGTTTGCTCTTGTTTCGACGTGGCTTGTCGTTCCCATCCCGAACTCCAGAGGTACCGGGATTGTTCGTATTATGGCTGCACCAAGCTAGCCAATTGTCTTCGCCTGTGCAAAAGCGGGCCATGAGGGAAGTGAGAGCGGACATTGTTCTCGGCATGTCCTGGCCAATCTGGCGAGCCAGTCATTCATCTCGGATGTTGTGCCTGAATGAGGCTATTGCTTCGGCATACGGACAGTCCACTATCTGGTTCTTTTGGCGAGAAACCTATTCCAGAATTCTTTGGCCGACTCGCCTGCATTTTGGACGGTGTTGCTGAGGTCGGAGGAGTCCGGGGGTCGGACGTAGGTCCCGAGAAAATTAGACAGGAACGCTTCCTTGAGCTCTTCCCAACTTCCGATAGAATCTTTGAGTAAGCTGTTTAGCCAGTGTCGTGATGTCCCTTTTAGCTTTAGGGGAAGGTAATTGATGTCATAGAGGTCGTCTCCCCTGTCCATATGGATGTGGGGAAGGAAATCTTCCATCCACTCGGCGGGGTCTGTAGTCCCGTCGTATTGTTCTATGTTTATGGGTTTAAACCCTTCTAGAAATTGGTGTTGCATGACCTCATGTATGAAGCATAGAGAGTGAGCGGCACCTCTGACCTGGGCTATACTGTGCCGGAGATCGGCTGTTCGTTGTGCCCGGTATGATTCCCGATCTATGTTGTTGTGGATAAGGCGAGGTCGGTATCCATCCCATCGAGTGGGAGAGTACCTTCTGGATCCATAGATGGATCTATTGCGACCTGTCTTGTTGTCTAAGTCATGACGTAGGTCATGTTTGCCCCTGGGCTGCACGAGTTCCTTTCCTTTCCTACGGGGAGGCTCGGGTCTATACTCAGCTTCTCCGACCGCTATGTCGCGCCCTCGAGGTGGTCGATTGGGATCGTCGTACTGTGTGCGCCTCGGTGACACGGGTTCTCGGGCCTCATCATCGAACTGAGGCAGCAGACGTCAGCGTGGATAGCTTTTGTTTTGAGCTGGTCACCCGGTGCCATATCCTTCTTCGGCTGCCAATACTTTTGTCCATCTATTGTTAATGGTTTCTTCTTCGGCATGAAGCCGATGTTGCTTTTCCAGGAGGCTGCGGGCGGTAGCTATGAGCTGTTGCCTGAATCGTTCCTGACCTTCAAGGTCCTCAGGAACTATGAAGTCCTTGGCCTCCAAGCTGTCCTCCATGTTGTCAGGAGGGAGGTAGTTTTCATCTTCTGAATCATCGGGGACGTCGGGATCGGACTGACCTTTGGGCTTGTTCGATCATCCGGTGGTTTCTCGGGAGCTCCAAGGTTACCAGTGCCCTGTTGGTTGTGTTATCCCCGGTGTCGTGTATGGTCCCCTTCCCTTGTTCACCTTGGACTGTTTGCGTTTCTTTCGACCCTTTGATGGCTTGTCCCCACACTTATTGTCATTTTGAGGCACGGGGGTATAATCACCATTGCTGTTAGGTGTGTCCACCATGTAGACATCATAGGTGGAGGTGGCAGTCCATCGCCCGGTGTTTACCGGGGCGGGGTCATCGGTCGCGTAATCCATGTGTTCAACTTCCTCAGAGGCATAATCCAACACGTCGGTTAAGTCTTCGACGGTGGCTACCAAGTGGGTGGTGGGTGGGCCGTAAAAGTCCTCCTAATCCTCATATGTACCGATCTGAGAATAGCTAAGGTCTAATCCATCCGTGAGTTTCAACGATTGGATCTCATCGAGCACCTCGTTTAATATTCAGAGGCTCTACAGATCAATCTCTTCATGGTCTTTGGAGTTGACCTTCGTAGCTTCCGCGAGGGATGCGACTTCGGCAATAGATGTGTGCAGTTGTCTGGGCGTAGAGGTCAGATCCGGGCTGGAGACCAACACTCCAAAGAGGGAACTGATACGTCTCCAACGTATCTATAATTTTTTATGGTTTCATGCTATTATCTTATCAAACTTTGGATGTTCTGTATGCCTTTTGTATATTTTTTTGGGACTAACTTATTAACTCAGTGCCAAGTGCCAGTTCCCGTTTTTTCCATGTTATTGACCCCTTTGAGAGGAGGATTTTGAACGGAGTCCAAACGGAATGAAACTCCCAAAAATATTTTTTCCGGAACAGAAAAAGATTGGAGAGCCAGAGAATCAGGGCAGGGGCCCACCAGGGACCCCACAAGCCCTCATGGTGCGGCGAGGGGGCCCGCAGTCACCAGGCTTGTGGGCTCCCTGAGGCTCCTTTGCCCTAGGTTTTGTGCCTATATATTCCCTAAAAATCCCAAAAAAATCAGGAGATCATCGAAAGTACTTTTCCGCTGCCGCAAGCTTCTGTCTTCGCAAGATCCCATCTGGGGCACGTTCTGGTGCCCTGCCGGAGGGGGGATTCGGATACGGAGGGCTTCTTCATCAACACCATGACCTCTCTGATGATGCGTGAGTAGTTCACCATAGACTTACGGGTCCATAGCTAGTAACTAGATGGCTGATACATCTCCATCGTATCTACTTTTCCAAACTCTTTTACCCTTGTTTTGGACTCTAATTTGCATGATTTGAATGGAACTAACCCGGACTGACGCTGTTTTCAGCAGAATTGCCATGGTGTTGTTTTTGTGCAGAAATTGAAGTTCTCGGAACGTCTTTAAATTTTACGGACAATATTTCTGGAAAATATGAAAAATACCTGCGCAAAGCTCAACCGGGGGGGATGGGCCAGTGGGCCACAAGCCATGTTGCCGCCCCCCTGGCCGCGACAACCAAGCTCTATAAATTCACTTTTGTCCAGAAAAAAAATCAAGAGAGAAGATGTCAATGCGTTTGCGATACGGAGGCGCCGCCACATCCTGTTCTTCATCTGGAGAGCAGATTTGGAGTCCGTTTCGGGCTCCGGAGAGGGGAAATCATCGCCATCATCATCATCAACCTTCTTCCCTCTCCAATTCCATGAAGCTCTTCATCGTTCGTGAGTAATCTATTCGTAGGCTCGCTGGGCGGTGATGAGTAGCATGAGATTTATCATGTAATCGAGTTAGTTTTGACGGGGATTGATCCCTAGTATGCACTATGTTCTGAGATTGATGGTTCTACTACTTTTCCATGCTTAATGCTTGTCACTAGGGCCCGAGTGCCATGATTTCAGATCTGAAATTATTATGTTGTCACCAATATATGTGTGTTTTAGATCCGATCTTGCAAGTTGTAGTTACCTACTATGTGTTATGACCCGGCAACCCCGGAGTGACAATAACCGGAACCACTCTCGGTGATGACCATAGTTTGAGGAGTTCATGTGTTCACCAAATGCTAATGCGTTGTTCCGGTTCTTTATTAAAAGGAGAACCTTAATATCCCGTAGTATCCTTTTGGACCCCGCTGCTATGGGAGGGATGGACAATAGATGTCATGCAAGTTCTTTTCCCTAAGCACGTATGAATACACACGGAATTCATGCCTACATCACATTGACGAACGGGAGCTAGCCACATATCTCTCCATGTTATAACTGTTGCATGACGATTGTCATCCAAACGAATCACCGACCCATTGCCTATGAGTTTGTCCCACTGCTGCTGTTACTTGTTTTGCTCTGTTGTTGTTACTTGTTTTGCCTTGCTGCTATTGCTACTTGCTACTGCTGTTACTACTGTTGCTACTTGCTACTGGTGTCACTACTATTGTTCCTTGCCACTATTGTTACTCGTTACGCTGCTGCTACCCGCTATAATACATTTTCGCACGACGTTGACGGGGAAGAATATTTCCCGTCCACGGGCAACTTATGGCACCATTGATACGACAGTTAGGAATAGTCTGCCTTGTCAACAGATCATTTCTGACACCGTTGTTATCATACTACTTTGCTACTGATACTTTATTTGCAGATACTAATCTTTCACGTGCGGTTGAATCTGACACATTCAGTTATTAATACTTGAGAGTATCCTTTCACTCCGTGACGGGCGAACCAACAAATTTGGGTTGAATACTCTACCCTCAAAAACTGTCGTGAACCCACACGCTGGTGGGCCATTGCAAGACAATTGCTAATTATTGAGCAACTGGGAGCAGTTCCGGCTCTGTTGGCGCTGAGGCATCAAGTTAGGAACACGTCAACAACATTCTTCTAGTGTCGTTGCCGGGGACTGCTAGCGGCAATGGCTTCATCTCTCTCTTGGATCTTCAATACAAAGTTCTCCATGATCTTCATGGAGATCTATCCGATGTAATCTTCTTTTGCGGTGTGTTTTTCGAGATCCGATGAATTGTAGATTTACGATCAGATTATCTATGAATCTTATTTGAGTTTCTTCAGATCTCTCTTATGCATGATTTCATATCCTTGTAATTCTCTTCGAGTTGTGGGTTTTGTTTGGCCAACTAGATCTATGATTCTTGCAATAGGAGAAGTGCTTGGTTTTGGGTTCATACCGTGCGGTGACCTCACCCAATGACAGAAGGGGTAGCGAGGCACGCGTCATGTTGTTGCCATCAAGGGTAAAAAGATGGGGTTTTCATCATTGGTTTGAGATTATCCCTCTACATCATGTCATCTTGCTTAAGGCGTTAGTCTATTTGTCATGAACTCAATACACTAGATGCATGCTGGATAGCGGTCGATGTGTGGAGTAATAGTAGTAGATGGAGAAAGTATTGGTTTACTTGTCTCGGACGTGATGCCTATATGTATGATTATTGCCTTAGATATCGTCATGACTTTGCGCGGTTCTATCAATTGCTCGACAGTAATTTGTTCACCCACCGTAATACTTGCTATTTTGAGAGAAGCCTCTAGTGAACACTATGGCCCCCAAGGTCTACTCCAAACCATATTTTCAGATTTACACTTTTTACTTCGTTGCACTTTCCGCCTTCAGATCTCACTTTGCAAACAATATTGAAGGGATTGACAACACCTTTATAGCGTTGGGTGCAAGCTCTTTTGTGTTTGTGCAGGTACTCTCGACTTGACGAGATTCTCTTGCTGGATTGATACCTTGGTTCTCAAACTGAGGGAAATACTTACTGCTCCTGTGCTGCATCACCCTTTCCTCTTCAAGGGAAAAACCAACACAAGCTCAAGAGACGACAGAAGGATCTCTGGCACCATTGCCAGGGAAGGACTTTTGTTGACGTAGCAGGAACCAAGGTCATGGCCGGACAAGAGACCTGGAGTCAAGGCTTCGGGATTTCGGAGCTCATTGGGCGAAACTATGATCTTAACAAGGGGAAGATTGCCACATAAGTCGGTGGATAACTCGAGGTTCCTGAACCTTATCTCCTGGTCGGGTACGAGACATCCGATCTGGTCGAGGCGGTCGCTCGGGTCGGTGCGCAGCGTGAAGTTGCCGAATGTAAGAACCTATCTGGGGACGAAGATGTCCCCGTTGCTGATTCGATTGCTTACGATTAAGCGGGTCATCAATCCTTCCAACAATACAACAATGGAACTCTCAATGAAAGCACCAATGTCAGTGTCAAAACCGACGGATCTCGAGTAGGGAGTCCCGAACTGTGGACCTTAAATCGATGGATTGCAGGAGACGAAGGAGACAATATTTACCTAGGTTCGGGCCCTCTTGAGGAGGTAAAACCCTACGTCCTGCTTGATTATATTGATGGAGCATGAGTATTAGAGAGTTGATCTACCTCAAGATCATATGAGCTAAACCCTAGATGAACCAACTTGCCTATGCGGATGAAACCCTATGGTTAATATAGACACCAGGAGTCCCTAGGGTTACATACAACCGACCTCACCCAAAGGGTAGATGTGCTGATCTAACCTACACAACTTGGACAACACGCTAGTCTTTGGAGCTTTCCCACTTGTTTACGTGGTCGTCATGTAGTCGGGGCGAGTCTGAGGCTCTGCCGGAGTAGGCCTCCAAGCAACCCAAGATCTCAAGCTCCGAGTCTTGTAAGGTTGTCCTGCTGTACCTCAAGGTCGACGTGCATGTGGCTTCGGCGTAAGTATCTTCGTCGAGTGAATTGTCTTGATTTGAACCATGTCTTTCGAGTGATGATCGGGTTTTGTTGTTTCTGCTGTAGTCCTGACACTTTGACTGCTTCACTGGATCACAAGACTACTGACAAGAGTAGAGTTGAAGTTGACATTGCTTCATCGAAAGGTAATCCTTGATTTTTTCCAGCAATCCATTCGAAATTCAGGCGTGTATTGTGGGTATGTGTAGGGATGCAAGATGTGATCGAACTTGACGTTCATATCCCTTCTACAGCTGGAGAAGTGTTGAAGCAGGCTTTAACTCCCAGCCGAGCGAGCATCAAAGAGAAGGTTCCTGTGGTGCAAGAGGCCGCTTCGGCCGGAGCGTCACTCGGCCAATATCCGATGTTCACTTCATCCTCTGACCCCAAGGACCGCAGCCTCTTCCAGCTCCATCCTACCCCAGAGGGTCAAGAGGAGGCGCACAAGGAAGCCTTGGCTCAGCTGGACGTGATGGATGGGTGACTGAAGGAGTCATATGACGCGAGTGAAGCTGTGGCGAAGAACATTCGGGTAAGTTTTTCACGCGTGTATTTTTTGAATTTGTTTCTTGGTATGAGTCCCGAGTAGGTATGCCGAGGGGCACACCCGTTGGGTGTTACTAGGAGCGCGCTGTGCAAACCCACTACGTGTAGTACCCGAGGCTACCGTCGATTGTGTTAGTCGGCGGTAGTCTATTTTTCTTTTGAATGCCCGACAGAATCCAGGAGGGTACGGGGCCCTTGCCTTTATTCCACCTTTCCTGTGGGGCACGCTGAGCGCACCCACTCGCTGTAATCCCCGAGGCTACTGTCGGTTGAAGCAATCAGCAGTAGTCTCAGTTTCTTTGTCGTGACAGATAGAGATCAGCCGGGAGCGGATCCCTTGTCCTCTGTCATTCCAGTGGGGGTGCGTTGAGCGCACCCACTAGGTGTAGTCCCCGAGGCTACCGTTGACTGTGGCAGTCAGCGGTAGTCTTAGAGTTGTGACATAATGTTATGCCTTTCTTGCATTTGTTGATTGCAGACTGCCTGTGGGCCTGTTAGCCGCGATGAGGCCATGGAAAAAGAGTTGCAGGAACTTCGAGTGGGCCTTGAGGCGGAGAAGGCAAAGAGCAAACGACTGGAGCTGGAGAAGAAGACGGTTGAAGGTATGTCCTTGTTATCCAACTGGTACTCCATTACATTGTCTCTCCTTATCCAAGTGAAGGTGTCTTTCCATATCACCTTTCTGAAAGGATGGAGAATTCCATTTCTCTAGTGACCATGAAAGAAGCCCTCGAGAAGAGTGATACGTCTCCGTCATATCTACTTTTCCAAACTCTTTTGCCCTTGTTTTGGACTCTAATTTGCATGATTTGAATGGAACTAACCTGGACTAATGCTATTTTCAGCAGAATTGCCATGGTGTTGTTCTTGCGCAGAAATAAAAGTTATCGGAATGACCTAGAAATTTACGAGGATTTTTTGTGGAATATATCAAAAATACTGGCGCAAGAATCAACCGGAGGGGTGGAGCGAGGAGCCCACAAGCCCACCACGCGCCCCCCTGGTCGCGCCTAGCAGGCATGTGGGGCCCTCGGAGCTCCACTGCCTCCAATTCCAGCTCTATTTAGTCCCTTTCGTCCGGAAAAAATCAAGGAGAAGAGTTCATCGCGTTTTACGATACAAAGGAGCTGCCACCACCTGTTCTTCCTCTAGAGGGCAGATCTGGAGTCCGTTCTGGGCTCCGGAGAGGGGAGATCGTCACCATCGTTATCATCAACCTTCCTTCATCGCCAATTCCATGATGCTCTTCACCATTCGTGAGTAATCTCATCATAGGCTTGCTGGACGGTGATGGGTTGGATGAGATCTGTCATGTAATCGAGTTAGTTTTGATGAGGATTGATCCCTAGTATCCACTATGTTTTGAGATTGATGTTGCTACTACTTTGCCATGCTTAATGCTTGTCACTAGGGCCCGAGTGCCATGATTTCAGATCTGAACCTATTATGTTCTCGTCCATATATGTGTGTTCTTGATCCTATCTTGCAAGTTATAGTCACCTACTATGTGTTATGACCCGGCAACCCCGGAGTGACAATAGTTGGAACCACTCCCGGAGATGACCATAGTATGAGGATTTCATGTATTCACTAAGTGCTAATGCTTTGTTCCGCTTCTCTATTAAAAGGAGAACCTTAATATCCCGTAGTTTCCACTAGGACCCCGCTGCCACAGGAGGGATGGACAATAGATGGCATGCAAGTTCTTTTCCCTAAGCACGTATGACTACATACGGAATACATGCCTACATTATATTGACGAACTGGATCTAGTTACATATCTCTCCATGTTATAACTATTGCATGATGAATATCAGCCGGCATAATTATCCATCACCGATCCAATGCCTACGAGTTCTTCCTATTGGTCCTTGCTATGTTATTTTGCCACTATTGTTGTTGCTGCTGCTACTGTTACTCTGTCGCTATTGACGTCACTGCTGCTACTGTTACTCTATAGCTATTGTTCTCACTACTGCTACTGTTACCGTTGCTACTGTTTCTATCACACTACTCTGCTACTGATACTTTGCTGCAGATACTAAGTCTTTGAGGTGTGGTTGAATTGACAACTCAACTGCTAATACTCGAGAATATTCTTTGGCTTCCCCTTGTGTCGAATCAACAAATTTGGGTTGAATACTCTACCCTCGAAAACTTTTGCGATCCCCTATACTTGTGGGTTATCAAAGAGGGCTGATGAACTTGCATCTTCTTGGAAGGATGTCAAACAGGAAACCCTGGTAGCTAAAGCCAAACTCAAATCGGTTGGGGATTTGGAGGAGAATCGGCTTTTGAAAGACAGTGCATAGAAAACCACGATGGAGCTTGTTGAGCTGAAGAAACTCTACGCCGAGTGGGAGGCGAACCTTGAGAAGGCCACAACCCAAAAGGCCGGTCTGGAGAAGTTCGTTGAGGACTTCAGTGTAGAGCTTTGTGAGAAGCTCAAAGGTATGTTGGATGTCCGAATACTTCTCCATGATCATTCTGAAATCTCTGACTGGCATCTCTCATCCCCCATTTCTGTTGAGTGTGGCCTTTGCTGCTGACGTCAAAGAGGAAACGACGCAAATAGAGAAGGAGCTCCATCCCAAGAGAGGTATCCTCACAGACAGTGATGCCTTGTCTCTCCTCAGGCTGGAGGATCACGTCAATTATGTAGTGGCTTGCATCAAGCTGCTCCAGACGGCCATTGGAGAGATGGACCAAGTGGAGGTGCCTGAAGATACTCCTGTGAAGGATGCACAAGCCATTGTGAACCGAGTGAAGGCCATCCCCAGCGAGCTTAAGTCGTGGAAGAAGTCATCAGAAGGGGATGGAGCCGACATCGCCCTCTCGCTTGTCCACATCCATTGCAAGGGCGTGGATGAAGAGAAGTTGAAGAATCTTCGGGTCGCCAACCACAAGAGCATCAAATATGAAGACTTCATGGGGGTGTTCATGGCAGCGGCCACATGGATTGGAGAGGGGATTAACCTTGACACCTTCGTCAAAGCACTAGAGTCTTCGGCCTCCGAGTGAAGCTCAGAGGGAAAAACACTTAAGCTTTAATTTGCCTCCGTATGCCGATAGAATTGCTGTAACCTCAAACTTTGAGTGGGGCCTGAGCCCTCTCTTTTGCGTACCATTAGTTGAACTCGATCTCATTTATCTGTAGTTGGTTTTTGATCTTATCTGCTTGGTCATCGTTGTTTGAGGTGTTTTATACTCAGATGAAAGTTTACTTGCATCCGAGTCCCCGAGTGTGGAAGTTTTCCTCACTCGGGATCGAATCTCCCTATGCAAAAATGGAATCGCAGTTTGGGATGATCGTCATGTTCATCTGGACGTCCAAATGAAAGTTTTACTTTCATTCAGGACCGCTTTGACTTAGACAAAAACTGGTTCGCAGCTAAGCCCCCGAGTGTGGAACTTTCAATGATCACCCGGGGAAGGGTCTACCTTAGGCGAAACGGGTTCGCTACCAAGAAGTATTTGTTTTGTTCATCTTGGAGCCCGAGCGAAGGTCCTGCCTTCATTCGGAACCCCTTTGACTTAGGCGAAAGCTGGTTCGCAGTTAAGCCCCCCAGTGTGGAAGTTTCCCCGATCACTCGGGGAAGGGTCCATCTTAGGCGAAACGTGTTCTCTACCGAGAAGATAGTCCTTGCGGACTCTTTGATGGTCCTGTCCATCGAAGTATCCAAATGACAATCGTGTCCTCATTCGGAAACATTTTGACTTAGGCGAAAGCTGGCCCGCAACTAAGCCCCCGAACATGGACGTTGTCCCTACTTGGGGCAGGATTTACGTTGTTAAGGAATGATTTCCTATTCATCTTGGCGTTTGAATGAAAGTCCTGCTTCCATTCGGGACCGCTTTAACTTAGGTGAAAGCTGGTTCGCAGCTAAGCCCTCGAGTGTGGAAGTTTCCACGATTACTCGGGGAAGGGTCTACCTTAGGCGAAACGGGTTCGCTACCAAGAAATGTTTTTTTGGCTCATCTTGGTGTCCAAATGAAGATATTGCCTTCATTCGGAACCACTTTAACTTAGGCGAAAGCTCGTTCACGGCTAAGCCCCCGAGTGTGGAGGTTTCCACGATCACTCGGGGAAGGGTTTACCTTAGGCGAAGCAGGTTCCCTACCGAGATGATAGTCCTTTCGGACTCGTTGATGGTCCTGTCCATCCTGGATTCCAAATGACGATCGTGTCCTTATTCGGAACCATTTTAACTTAGGCGAAAACTGGTCCGCAGCTAAGCCCCCGAGTGAGGAGGTCGTCCGCACTCGAGGCAAGTTTTACCTTAAGCGAAGACGGGTTCACGGTTAAGGATTTCTCACCCACTTGGGGGGTGTTTCACTCGAGTGAAGTGTTCGAAGATAGTTGAAAAAATTAAGCACTTTATTCTTCTATTCATTTGGATTCATTACAGGAATGAAGAAAGCTCTATGCGTAGAACTTGCGGAGTAGGTCCGCGTTCCAAGCTCTGGGTTCCTCCATGTCATTGTCGATGTTGTACAGTCAGTAAGCCCCATTGTGCAGAACTTTGGAGATGGAGTATGGCCCTTGCCACGGAGGTGCCTGCTTGTGGGGTTTCTGTTGGTCCAGTCAGAGGACCAGAGCCCCCTCTTGAAACGCTCGGTCCCTGACTTGTGTGTCATGGTAGCGTCAAATTTCTTGTTGGTACGCCGTGGATCCAATGAGGGATAGTTCCCTCTCTTCCTCCAGAAGATCATGGCTGTCTTGGCGCGCTGCTTCTTCTTCGGCTTCATTGTACTGCTCCACTCGGGGGGAGTTGTGATGCAGATCACTCGGCTGGACGGCTTCCGAGCCATACACCTAGAAGAAAGGAGTTCGACGGGTTCAACGATTCGGAGTCATTCGCATACCCCACAAGACGGATGGTAACTCCTTGGCCCAAGCACCAGCGGCATATTTGAGATCTCTCATCAGCTGGGGCTTCAGTCCTTGGAGTATCATGACATTCGCCTGTTCCGCCTGTCCATACGATTGCGGGTGAACCACGGTGGCATAGTTAACCCGAGTGCCCTGGGAGTGGCAAAACTCATGGAACTCACCCGAGTCGAAGTTGGACCCGTTGTCGGTGATGATGTCGTGGGGAACTCCGACTTGAAGATGATCTGCCGAAATAAGTTGACGGTAGTCGCCACGTCCAAACTTTTGATGGGTTTTAGCTTCGACCCACTTGTTGAACTTATCCACCGCGGCCAGCAGATGGGTGAATCCACTCGAGCAGGTGCGCAAAGGGTCGACCATGTCGAGGCCCCATATGGCGAACGGCCAAGTGAGTGGAATAGTCTTCAGGGAGGATGCAGGGTTGTGCGACTCGCTCTTGTAGAACTGGCATCCGACGCATAAGTCCACCAAGTCCCTTGTTTCCTGATTGGCTCGGGGACAATAAAACCCCGCTCGGAAGGCCTTTGCCACCAAGGTCCGAGAGGACGCATGGTGTCTGCAGGTTCCCGAGTGGATCTCGTGCAGGATTTGAAGTCCTTCCTCCGGAGAGATGCACTTCTGGCTGACTTCTGTGACGCTCTTCTTTTACAATTTGTCTCCGAGTACTTCGAAATCTTTAGACCTTCGAACGATCTGGCAGGCTTCCTCCTCGTCCTCGGGAAGCTCTTTCCGGAGCAAGTAAGCTAAATATGGTCGTGTCCATTCGGGAGCGATGACCAGCATCTCATGGATGAGGTCGACCACGGCCAGGACATCAATCCCGGTCGGATCGAACGGACCGATTGCTTGTGGGGGCTCCTCGGTGAAAGGATCCTCCTATAATGAGGGGACGTGTAGGTTCTCGAGGAACATGCCCTTTGGAACAATCCTCCAAGTGAACCCGATCTTCGCCAAGTTGTCGGCTGCTTGATTCTTGGCTCGGGGCACATGGTGTAGTTCCAATCCTTCAAAGTTTTTCTCTAGCTTCCTCACCGCGTTGCAGTAGGCTGTCATTGTTGGGCTTCGAATGTCCCATTCCTTCATGACTTGGTTGACAATGAGATCTGAGTCGCCATAGACCATCAATCGGCGGATGCCGAGTGAGATGGCCATGCACAACCCATACAGGAGGGCCTCGTACCCGACCTCATTGTTGGATGAATCAAAGTGAATTTGGAGCACGTAGCTCAATCGATCTCCTGTGGGGGAAACGAGAACCACCCCAGCCCCCGAGCTACGGAGCATCTTGGATCCATCGAAGAACATAGTCCGATGCTCGAGGATGACTGGAGTAGGCTGCTCTTGCTCTACCCACTCAGCGAGGAAATTTGCCAGGGCTTGAGACTTGATTGCTTTCTTGGCTTCGAACTTGATCTCCAGTGGCAGGAGCTCAATCGCCCATTTGGCCACTTGGCCAGTCGCATCCCGATTGTGCAGAATTTTTGCTAAGGGGACATCGCTACTGACAGCGACTGAGTGATCTTGGAAATAGTGGACCACCTTCTTCATTGTCAGGTAGATCCCATAGACCAGCTTCAGATAATGCGGATACCTCTGTTTTGAAGGGGTCAACACTTTGGAAATGTAGTAGATTGACCTTTGTACCTTGTAAGCTTTGCCCAATTCTTTCCGCTCCACGGTGAGTACGGTGCTAACCACTTGGCTAGTGGCAGAGATGTATAGGAGCAAGGGCTCCTAACTGCTCGGAGCAACCAACACTAGCTGGGTGGAAAGCAGAGCCTTGAGTTGGTTGAATGCGACCTGCGCTTCATCAGTCCGCTCAAACCTATCAGTACTTCATCAATCGTTAGAGAGGCAGGGCCTTCTCACTGAGTCACGAGATGAAGCGACTGAGGGCCGCGAGGTAGCCCGTAAGCCTTTGCACATCGTGGATGCGCTCCAGCCGTTTCATTTGGATGATGGATCCAATCTTGTCGGGATTAGCATCGATCCGTCACTCAGAATGAGGAAACCGAGTATCCTACCAGCCGGTACAACGAAGGTGCAGTTGGCCGGGTTGAGCTTGATACCGAAGCGTCGTAGGTTGGCGAAGGTTTTGGCAAGGTTGCCCAGGAGGTCGGAACCTTTCCTGGACTTGACCACAATGTCGTCCATGTATGCTTCGACATTCTGACTAATTTGTTTCACCAGACATTTTTGAATCATACGCTGGTATGTAGTTCCAATGTTTTTGAGACCGAATGGCATCGTGATGTAACAAAAACACCCGAATGGGGTGATGAAGGTTGTGTTTATTTCATCTGGTCCATACTTTCGGATCTGGTGGTACCCGGAGTACGCATCCAGGAATTATAGGCGTTCACATCCCAGTGTAGAATCTATGATTTGATCTATGTGAGGCAAAGCTAAGTGGTCCTTCGGGCATGCCCGATTGAGGTGCTTGAAGTCAATACACCTCCGCAGTGTATTGTTCTTCTTTGGCACCAGGACCACGTTCTCCAACGTATCTATAATTTTTGATGGTTTCATGCTATTATCTTGACAAACTTTGGATGTTTTGCATGCCTTTTATATATTTTTTGGGACTAACTTATTAACTCAGTGCCAAGTGCGAGTTCCTGTTTCTCCAAGTTTTTGACCCCTTTCAGAGGAGATTTTGAAATGGAGTCCAAACGGAAGAAAATACCCAAAAAGATTTTTTTTGGAACCGAAGAAGATCGGGGAGCTTGGGAGCCAAGGCAGGGGAGCCCCAGGGGCCCCACAAGCCCCCACCCCGCGGCCAGGGGGCGCTCCATCCAGGCTTGTGGGCCCCCTGGACGTCCCCTGACCTAGGTCTTTCCCCTATATATTCCCATAAATTCCAGAAAAAATCAGGAGATCATCGAAAGTACTTCTCCGCCGCCGCAAGCTTCTGTCTCCGCAAGATCCCATCTGGGCACGTTCTGGTGCCCTGCCGGAGGGGGGTTCCGACACGGAGGGCTTCTTCATCAACATCATGACCTCTCCGATGATGCGTGAGTAGTTCACCATAGACCTACGGGTCCATAGTTAGTAACTAGATGGCTTCTTCTCTCTCTTGGATCTTCAATACAAAGTTCTCCATGATCTTCATGGAGATCTATCCGATGTAATCTTCTTTTGCGGTATGTTTGTCGAGATCCGATGAATTGTGGATTTATGATCAGATTACCTATGAATCTTATTTGAGTTTCTTCTGATCTCTCTTATGCATGATTTCATATCCTTCTAATTCTCTTTGAGTTGTGGGTTTTGTTTGGCCAACTAGATCTATGATTCCTGCAATGAGAGAAGTGCTTGGTTTTGGGTTCATACTGTGCGGTGACCTCACCCAGTGACAGAAGGGGTAGCGAGGCACGCATCATGTTGTTGCCATCAAGGGTAAAAAGATGGGGTTTTCATCATTGGTTTGAGATTATCCCTCTACATCATGTCATCTTGCTTAAAGCGTTACTCTGTTCGTCATGGACTCAATACACTAGATGCATGCTGGATAGCGGTCGATGTGTGGAGTAATAGCAGTAGATGTAGAAAGTATCGGTCTACTTCTCTCGGACGTGATGCCTATATGTATGATCATTGCCTTAGATATCGTCATGGCTTTGCGCGGTTCTATCAATTGCTCGACGGTAATTTGTTCACCCACCGTAATACTTGCTATTTTGAGAGAAGCCTCTAGTGAACACTATGGCCCCGAGGGTCTACTCCACACCATATTTGCAGCCTTACACTTTTTCGTCTTTGCACTTTCTGCCTTCAGTTCTCACTTTGCAAACAATCTTGAATGGATTGACAACCCCTTTAAAGCGTTGGGTGCAAGCTTGTTTGTGTTTGCGCAGGTACTCTCGACTTGACGAGACCCTCCTTCTGGATCGATACCTTGGTTCTCAAACTGAGGGAAATACTTACTGCTCCTGTGCTGCATCACCCTTTCCTCTTCAAGGGAAAAACCAACGCAAGCCCAGCCTCTATCAACGTGTCAATTTTTGGCGCTGTTGTCTCTGGGATAGCAGAAGCGGATGAACTCTGTAGCTAGGAGCCGAGCGATCTCCTCGCCGATTGCCTTATGCTTCTCCACAAAGGAGCGGCGTAGGTGTTCCTTGATGGGCTTGATCTTTGGGTCCACTCGGAGGTGATGCTCAGCCAGCTCCCTGGGAATCCCCGGCATGTCAGACAGCTTCCATGTGAAGATGTCCTCGTTCACATGGAGGAACTGGATGAGCTCGTCTTCCTATTTGTCTCCGATTGAGGTGGAGATGTTAGTCACAGCAGCACTCGGATCGGTAGGGTGGATCCGAACCTGCTTCATCTCTCCGGCCGACTGAAAGACGGATTCAGTGGATGATCACTTCGACTTGAGCAGATCTACGGTGACCACCGCCTTCTTGTACCCATCAAGCTCGGCTGCAAGGACCTTCTCGTAAGCGATCCTAGAGCCTTGCTGGAGGTACTCTTCGACAACCATCCGATTGCCAGTCGCCGTGATCATGCCTTTCGGACCTGGCATCTTAAGTTTAAGATACATGTAGCATGGTCGTGCCATGAAACGTGTGTAGGCGGGCCTACCCAGGATGGCGTGATAGGCGCTGTGAAAGTCGACCACTTGAAAGGTGAATCTCTCCTTGTGGAAAAAAATCGCTGCCGAATACAACGCTCAGAGTGATCTGACCGAGTGACTCGACTTTCTTTCCGGGGATGACCCCGTGGAACTGCATGTTGCTCTTTCTCAGCCAAGACAACAGAAAGTCCATCGCCTTGAGAGTGTCCAGTAGAAGATGTTGAGGTCGCTGCCTCCGTCCATGAAGACTTTCCGCAGTCGGAACACGTTGAATGCAGGGTCGACCACCAGCCCGTGCCCCCCGAGGGTGGCTATGCTGGCGGGGTGGTCCGACTGGTCAAAGGTGATGGACGTCTTTGCCCAGTCGAGGTACTTTGTGACAGCCGGAGCTGCCATGTTTACCTCCCGATTGATAACCTTCAATCGGCTCTTGATCTCAACTTCAGCGAAGATCATGAGGGTCGCGTGTATGTTTGGATACCCGGTAGCATCCTGTAACGCCCCGGACACACCCGCCGACGGTCGTTACTCTTGGCGGGATCTAGACTGGCCCCACATATCAATACTAGTCTTTTCTGTTCACTTTGTCCTCACTCATGCGCACTCGGGAGTCTATCATCCCTAATAAGTCAGTCAATCACATACACCACCACTCAGAGGAACCGACGTCCTCGTCGGGCCACAGGAGCGTTCCCTCTTGGCACAAACGTATGTTCATCCACTCAAGTACATGTGTGCCACAATGGATCACAAACATCATTAACAACATGACCGCACACCTGTCCGCAAACATCCATGTAACCGCGAGGGTCGACTCTGATACCAACTTGTAACGCCTCGGACACACCCATCGGTGGTCCTTACTCCTGGCAGGATCTAGACTTGCCGCACATATCAATACTAGTCTTTTCTGTGCACTTTGTCCTCACTAACGCGCACCCGGGATCAACTTTCTGGTCGGTCACCCATCCTAGAACTACTCCAAGCCGAGCACACTTAAGATGGGACTTCTGTTCGAATGGCCTCCCAGAAAAGACGGAATAACGAACGGTGAAGATTATCACTTTAGAGTTATGATTTTTTGAATGGCCTAGATTTAACAACCCACATAGCAAAATTATTTTTTAACCCCCACGTGTAGAATCAAACCTGCCTAAGTAAACAGATTATACAAGTTGATCACGTGCATTGTTTGCCAAAGGTAGTCAAGCACGTATAGGTTCCATAAATTTAAAAGAAGAACATGTAGGTGTATTAAAAAGACCTACAAATTTGCAACACGGCAGCACATGTATGTAGGAAAAAAGCAAATACGTGCATGCATGTACAAAACCGTTTTCAGTATGCACGATTTAAAACAGTTATGTATGGCTACAGGGGTGCAGGGCAAATCAAATACGTATATATGCACCTACAAATTTGCAACACGGCAGCACATGTATGTAGGAAAAAAGCAAATACGTGCATGCATGTACAAAACCGTTTTCTGTATGTACGCTTTAAAACTGTTATATATGGCTACAGGGGTGGAGGGTATGTATTAGAAAAAGTGAATGAACAAGTTGGTCTATATCTCTTCTTAATAATAAAGCGAATTCGGTTTCTGATCGTTCGTCTTGAAAACTACCTCTAAAGTTTGCATAAATTACTCATGTAAGTAATTAATAGAAAACGTTTCATAAAGCGAAAAATCTTGGACTGGACTGGCCCATGTAAAAACTTCCTATATTACGCTCTGCACGCTGGGAGAATATCCAGCACAACGTATGGGCCGGCCCATGTACAGGCGCCTGCTTTTAGTTCCGTTTATTTATTTATTTTCAGTTCCATTTTATTTTTTTATTTTAAATAATTTAGAACTTCAAATAATCTTTAAAATTTTAATAAACTGAAAATTATAAATCACCATATTTAAAAAATTAAATGTTTGTGACTTCAAAAACTGTTTGGAGTTTTGTAAACAATGGTTGCATATACAATAAAATGTTTGCAATTTTAGAGAAATGTTTGTACAATAAGAAAAGTCCATGATCTCAAATACAATTCCATGTATTAAAAATTATTAAAGGCATTTAACAAAATGCTTTCTAATTCAAAATATGTTAATGCATTTAAAAATGTCCTCAAATTTTAAAAATAGCTAATGCCTGTTTTGATAGTTTCTTTTTCTTATTTAAAATTTTCCATTCCATTTTTTTATTTATAATTAAATAATTTAGAATTACAAAAACTTTTTCATGTTAAAAAATAGGAATTTTGAATTAAAATGCTGACGAATTTTTATTTTGAATTAAAAATAGGATTCAAAAAAAGCGACGGATTTTTATATTTTTTTTTGCAAATTCCAAAACAATGTCCATGAATTTAATAAATATATTACTGATTTATAAAAATGTTTGTTTATTCAGAAAAACTTCATGCGTTTCAAAAAAGGTTTGTGAATTTAAAATAATATCCTCCAACATCAAAAATTATGTTCGTATTTTCTTGAATTGGTCACCAATAAAAAAATATTTAAACCCGTTCGAAATATAAAAAATATTCACGATTTTTAGTAAATGTTTGTAAATTGTAAAAAATGTTCTCGATTTTAAAATTGTTCCCATATTTGTAAAATTGTTCACGAAAGATCTAATGTATGTAGTTAAACATTAATGCTTCTAAGTCTTTGTGAAAATATACCTGTGTGAATTTTGAAGAATTAACTGTTGGATGGATCGGATTATTATTATATGTTTTTTTGAAAAAAATTCTTGAAATTCAGAATAAATCTTTGAGTTACCAAGATTTTTAACAACCATGATATATATTTTTTGAAAATGTAAAGATTGCTTTAACTTGTGAATAAATTTAAATGAAGAAACATTTTCTTGCATTTGTGCACAAAATTTTTAAATCAAGCGAAGCGATGATATGTGAACATAATGTGATCACCATCATTAGAGATTATGTTTTTTTTCTTCCGTGACAACACATGGACCATTTTGCTAGTATAGACTAAATCAATTATATTGTTGGTCTCAAATTTTAGCGGCTTAGATTTAAAACTACGGACTCTGGCAACCATACGTACATGCACAAGTTGACGAACCATCGTGCATTCCATCAGGTCTTGATGGATTCCACAAGGTGGAATACTTTCACGCATACATATGAATAGACGTGCTAATTAAATATAAGATAAACTAGAGATGCACTCAAGTCAAATATGAGATATACGTCAAATATTCTTTTCTATTTCCAAACTGCAGGAACTACACTACTTGCGGCAAGATTAGACCTATATCAAGAATCTTGCCATCATAAAATCCCCAAACCAGAGCAGTCTGATTTGGGCACCATCAGCAATGCAGGGATGCCATCTTATTTTCCCCAACTCCATACCATGAACATCAAGTTAGTAGCATCGGTATGAGCCATATCTTTAACTCAAAAATATCTCTAACTCAAAAAACAGCACGAGCCACGCACGTTTATTTTCTATTTGCACGTTGTCATGAAATAGATATGATGAATTGATGATAATATGAAAAGTTCCACCTGACGAATTAACTTCAGTAGATCTTCAAATTATTACTGAATTTTGAAAGTATATACCTATTTTACAAATGATATTCCGAATAGAAAATACGAAAAACAGAATACTCATATAAACTGATAAACAGCTAAAGATTTTGTTTTGGGGTAGACAACTAACGATTGAAACAAATTGTACATAAATATTACGGAATGATGGAAACCCAATAAAAAGATAACACTAAAAAATACTTAAGTGTGTCAAACATAGATTTAGCTAGAAATTAATATTGTTGATTTTTTTAAAGTATAATCCTATTTTATAAATGGTATTCTTAATAGAAAATGCCAAAAAATTGCACTACTCATATGAATCCATAAAAGCTAAATACTGAAATAAATTGTCCATAGATATTACGTAATGATGGAGACCCGATAAAAATATAACACGCCAAAAAATAGTTAAGTGTATCAAACATAAAATTGGCTATAAGATTTATGTAAAAATTATTTATAGTTGAGATAAGTGGAGGCATGCATAAGTCCTGATCAATTGCAATGTTCACGACAAATGGTGTTTTTAGAGAAGTTTTACACAGGGAAGGATCAAATATTTTACAAAGTGTCTTACCAGGCATGCATGAAATAGAAAAGAGGGATGACATATCAATACAAATGTGCCATGTGTCCAAGTGAGCATATTAAAAGTTGGAAGCAACACATCGTACCAATCTGCAAAAGCATATAAGTTTGTACAAACCAACATGGATTTAATCTATGTCAAAACCAAGCAAGGGACAAGCGACATATACAATTCAAAGAAGAATATATATGCATGAAAGCATCTAGAGGCATGTGAGTGCACACACAAAACAAATGCATTATGGCTACCCAAGGAAAAGGAATGCATAGTTAAGTATGAGTCATATATTTCAATTTAAGAAAATAGGGGTGAAGAGGTTGACACTAAAGGGCGAAGTGTGCAAGATATGACCTACAAATTAGTTTGAAAGTTCCTGATTTTGAACCATAGAGAAAATACCATTGACCTTTTGGGTCACACAGTAATGGACTTTTTAGGCCAAAGAACAAACATTTGCGTAGTAAAATTGAATGGCACTGTATTTCTTGGGAAATAACATTAGCTTAAGACACCAATTTTTGTGCTCTTTGTCTTTTCTTTAACGATATATGTCGATCTCACAACACATCAATGTCTAGCCGCGCAATTGCGCGGGTCACCCAGCTAGTTCCTTATTGATATGAGTATCTATCATCCCTAATAAGCCAGTCTCATGACCGCACACCTGTCCGCAAACATTCATGTAACCGCGAGGGTTGGCTCTGATACCAACTTGTAACGCCCCGGACACACCCACCGGCGGTCGTTACTCCTGGCGGGATCTAGACTGGCCCCACATATCAATACTAGTATTTTCTGCGCACTTTGTCCTCACTCATGCGCACCCGGGATCAACTTACCGGTCGGTCATCCATCCTAGAACTACTCCAAGCCGAGCACGCTTAACATGGGACTTCTGTTCGAATGGGCTCCCGAAAAGAAGGAATTACTTATTGATATGAGTAGCCTATCATTCCTAATAAGCCAGTATATCACACATCTGCAGGATCGTCCTCATCCTCCTTGTCTCCAGAGGTCTCTCCACCCATCTCCGTCTGGAGAAGTTGGCATTCGCGAGCCGTGTGTTTGGCGGGGATAGTGTCCCCTTCCTCACCTTTGCGAGAATGGATCGGACGCGGATGTTCTAACAAATTGCTCTTTGAGTCGGGTTTCTTCTTGCCAGCCCAGTCCTTCTTCTTCTTGGTTTTTCTTTAGGCCTGTCCTGGGACAGCAGCTACTTCGGCTTTACCCGATGGGTCACCCTTTCGCTTTTGCTTATTTCCAGCATTGCCCGACTGAGTAGCTTCGCTGGCTCGGCCCTTGCCCCTGTGCAGGCGGTCTTCTTCCACGCCATTCATGTAACGATTGGCCATCTCCATGGCCCTACCGAGGCACACGTCCCCCGATCGGTCGAACTTGAGGATGAGCTCTCTATACCGAGTTCTTGCTTCGTAATCGCACACGGCCTGGTGCTCGGTGACGTTCTCAACGGTGTTGTGGAGAGTGGTCCACCGCTGAATGTACTCACAGAGACTTTCGTTGGTCTTCTGGACGCAGTGTTGCAACTCCATTAATCCACCTGGGTGCTTGTATGTGCCCTCTAATGTCTTGACGAACACTCAGACGAGATCTTCCCAGCTGTGGATGCTACTGGGGTAGTGATAACCCACAAGTGTAGGGGATCGCAACAGTTTTCGAGGGTAGAGTATTCAACCCAAATTTGTTGGTTCGCCAAAGGGGAAGCGAAAGAATATTCTCAAGTATTAGGAGCTGAGTTTGTCAGATTCAACCACACCTGAAAGATTAGTGTCTACAAGCAAAGTATCAGTAGCAAAGTAGTATGATAGCAACGGTGTCAGAAATGATCTGTTAATGGCAGACTATTCCTAACTATTGTACCAATGGCGCCAGTAGGTTGCACGTGGACGGGGAACTATTCTTCCCCGACAACGGAGACGAAAAGGATCTGGCAACAAGTAACAGCGAAGTAGCAAGGAACAGCAATAGCAACAGCAGCAGAGTAACAGCAGTAGCAACAGTAGTAGCAAAGTGGCCCAATCCCTTTTGTAGCAAGGGACATGCCTAGACAAAGTAACATAGCAAGGACCAGTAGTAAAAGACTCGTAGGCAGTGGATCGGTGATGGATGAGTATGACGGATGTGATTCATCATGTAACAGCTATAACACGGAGAGATATGTACTAGCTCCCGTTCGTCAATCTAATGGAGGCATGTATTCCGTATGTAGTCATACGTGCTTAGGGAAAAGAACTTGCATGACATCTATTGTCCATCCCTCCCGTGGCAGCGGGGTCCTAATGGAAACTACGGGATATTAAGGTTCTCCTTTTAATAAAGAACCGGACCAATGCATTAACACTTGGTGAATACATGAACTCCTCATACTATGGTCATCTCCGGGAGTGGTTCCGGCTATTGTCACTCCGGGGTTGCCGGGTCATAACACATAGTAGGTGACTACAACTTGCAAGATAGGATCTAAAACACACATATATTGGCGACAACAT